>NC_138954.1:22016395-22471395 GCF_965226115.1 Aulonocara stuartgranti
TTTTCTCCCTCCTTCTGTGCTGAACGGATATTGGGACCAGCTCCCGCTGCTACTGTTACAGAATGTTTGAGGAGGTGGGAGTCAGAAAAGATGGAGAATATGATGACGATAATAATAACAGTCCACTTATGAGTGGGATTCTTACAAGACCCGGAGCAGAATTGAAGCCAGATTGGACTGCTGTTTGATGAAAACATGTCCTTGCAGCAGTGCTTGGACACATTTTATATTTAAAAGACAAGATGCTCTTTTTTTTTAAAAACATTGCCTGTGGTGGTGGAGTCCGTAGATGTGTAGAAAGAGAATTCCTTTTTGAACTGCGAGCCACTGTACAGCGAATGGATCAAACTAAGACCTTGCGGGAAGGAGACTGAGAGTGTGCATCTGATTTTTATTTATTTGCACAGTTTTTGTTTTGTTTTTTTTAGGTTTTTTTCTTCTTTTTTTTTGGCACAAAATCTCATGTTGGGATGTGAATGTGAGTCAACTGCTGAACAAAAACAAGCAACATTTCAACCTTTTGCATTGAATAAATCTTTGAAGATGTGTTTTTTCTTTTTATTAATTTATTTTTTTAGAGTTTGATTCAGTGTATTTGGTGCATCTTGGTAAGTTGAACATTGTTACAACTTAGGAGGGGATATGTAGTGAAAATGTTCACAACTGTGTGTTTATTGGACCCCTGCAAAGTAAAAAAAGAAAAGGCAAACAGGCATGGGATCATCTTACCTCTGTGGAACTGGCCAAATGTGTTTCACGAAAACAAGTGTTTATTATTTTATTTACTGAATTTTTGTACAGTCACAATAAAGTGATTGAAAACAAATTTAAAGGTTTTTGCTGACGTTGTACAGAAATATGACAGCTGACAAAGTTACTCTGAGGTTCAACTATACAGTATACGTTAAACTATAGGTTTAGGGGAAAAAAGGATGTTAAAAAATGTAAATTCCCTCATTCCCTTTTTCAGGATGAAGTGTTTTGAGGTTTGATTTCTTTAATGGGTCATAACAAATGTTAATGTGTTTTCTCACCATGTGAGATTTGAAACTTTTGGATAAAACAATGTCTTACATATGTCTTGAAACTTTTTTTTGATCATGTAGTAAAGTGATGGTTGTAAATCAGCGTCTTGTTTGCTGCAGCAATGCTCGTTTTCAGCCACGTCGCATATCTGACCTTATATGTGATTGTTATACAACACTGAATCAGTGTAGATGATGTGTGGCTTAATAGAAACTGATCAATGGCTTAAAAAAAAAAACTTGATATGGTGATGCAACAAATTTTAAAATATAATATTTCACTCTCTGTATTACGGCACAAGTCAAAGCCTTTCAGTTATGATAAACAACCAAAGGACACTTTATAAGGTACACCTTCTTAGGGCTGCCTTAATAATTTGTGGTTCAAGAATCCAGTTTGAGATGATATGAGTTTTGTGACATGGTGCGTTGTCCTGCTGGAAGCAGCTATCAGAAGATGGTACACTGGTGATAAAGGAAAAGGACATGGTCAGCAACAATATTCTGTTTTTTTTTTTTTGTTTTTTTTAAAGAAGCCCTTTTGGTACAGGAGGTCCAGATTGTTCCAAGAAAATATCCCCCACAGCAGACTGAAGCAGAATGAATCCATGATTTCATGTTGTTTTCACCAAATTCTGACTAATATCTGGATGTTGCAGCAGAAATCGAGATTTGGCAGACCAGGAACCACTTTGTCAATCTTCATTTTACCAATTTTGTTGCGCGTATGTGAATTTAAGCTTCCTCCTCTTAGCTCACAGGAGTGACACCCAGTGTGGTCTTCTGTGGCTGTAGCCTTTCTGTCTCAAGGTTTGACGTGTGATACCCTGGTTTTAACAAGTGGTTATTTGAGTGTGGCAGGATGTGGTCTGCTGTTCAGCTGCAGGGAATGGATGGGGCAGTGCCAGGGAAGGCTGGCTAGCACAGGTGGTGCCCATGTTCTAATTGTGCGTCCACCATTTAGCACCTTGGGACCCAGAGAGCAGAGTATGAGTAGCTG
The DNA here is from genome assembly GCF_965226115.1 of Aulonocara stuartgranti. Taxonomy (NCBI): domain Eukaryota; kingdom Metazoa; phylum Chordata; class Actinopteri; order Cichliformes; family Cichlidae; genus Aulonocara; species Aulonocara stuartgranti. Next base: position 22,018,421 of record NC_138954.1, read on the forward strand.
GGAAAACAAGCTGAGGGAGCTGACAGCATCAAAGAGCAAGCATTTAATAGAACACTAGAAATCATCCACCAACCCATCTTTATTATTACATTGAGTTACTGTGGCCTTCCTATTAGTTCAAAGCATTCTGGCTATTTTCCTCTGACATCACCCAGAAAACTAATGCTCACTGGATATTTTCTCTTTTTCGGGCCATTCTCTGTAAACCCAGGATATGTTTGTGTGAGAACATCTCAGGAGATCAGCAGTTTCTGAAATACTCAGACCAGTCCATCTGGCACTAACAACCATGCCACATTCAGAGATACTTAAATCACCTTTCTCCTTTCTGCTGCAGGTCGTCCTGACCACGTCTACATGACTAAACGCACTCAGTTGCTGCTATGTGATTGGCTGATTAGATATTTATGTTAAGGAAATAAGTACCTAATGAAGTAGCTGATGAGTGTATTTATACATATCATGAATGACCGTGAAGGCAAAATTAAGAGCACGAAGATGACTCTGATAGATCATTTACAACATTACAAGTTCATTTGAGGCCTGGTGTTCATAAAACCTAAATCTGCACTGATAAAACCTTCAAGCCTTGAACTACTTCCCTGAAAGGAACATGCCATTCTTGGATTTCTGTCAATGTGTGAAAAAGACATCAGACGTTCCCATTGAATTAAGCAGCCCTTAATAATCAGGTGGCGTCTGAGTCACTGCAGCGCCCTGTGAGGTTTTCAGATTCAAGTAAATGAATATAAGATTGCTAAAGGACTCCAAGTTGTTGGTACAAAGTAATGAGGTGCCAGCACGTCAACGCAATTACAGAAAGCTTTTGGTGACTTATTTACACAAGCTCGACAGAACTGCTGTAGTGGAGAAATGTTGTATCACTAAGCCTTAGAACTTTTGGGAAGACTTACAGATCATGTGATTCCTCTTTAGTTTTTAGAGTTCTTACCTTATGGGCCACACAAATAAGGCCATCACTTAGTCTTCCCAATATGGGCTAACACATGTGGTTTGATTAATGGATCAACCTTTATAGCATGTGCGTTCTGCCCTTGTGTTCACCAACATGTTTCTGGGCCACTCATATTACCTACCTACTTGTTGAGAGTTTCTTTTCTGCTACCTACATTAATTTTCCTGCCTCCCTTTGGTCTGGAATTAGCTGGAAACCATTTGAGAATGTCAGAACACTACATCACCACTACCAGGAAATTAAACCGAACCTGAGTGCTGCTGCACATTTTTGACTAATGATGCAAGGGGAAGACGGCAGAAAGAGGGAGACAGAGAGAAAGACGACATGGGGGGGGGGGGCAGAGATGACTTCTGAGCACTGATAGTAAAAGATAAGAAATTTCTGAGATGTCGCAGATCAGATCTGCTAAGTGGGATTAGTTACTGTATATTCTTGTGTAAATGCCAGATTCTGTGAAGCACCACAACCATTTTTTTTAAATATATGTGGCCAAAATTGCACCCAACCAAAACTAGAACAAAGAAAAGAGGCTAGCTACTATCTCTCCTCTGGTGGCAGAACACTCGATTATCGTGGCCTAAATCTGTAGAGATGAAGCTATACCTCTGTGGCTTTGGCTGGTGTTACATGTGGGTTCAGACTATCTGCTAGTCTGGAACGTGGTGATGCCAGTGGATATTTACTTGTTCACTATGTGGAAGCAGCTGGTGTTGTGCTCATACTTTGCAGGTGAAACCACAACACAGTCGTTGCAGTACATGACATCTGCTGTGTATTCTTGCCGACCTTTGTCACAGGTAGTCTCTGCCAGATTATGCAGTAGCTGACTCCACTTCTGAGTGTTAAGTTGTTCTGTTTTTGTGGGTCAGGTGTTGGAGAAGGACAGGAATAATTGATTATTCCTTGGTATTTCCTTTTCATATAAGAGTAAGCATTTAAAAACAACAACAAAAAAAAGGGCCAAATGTGGACAGCACCAGAACAGAAGTTTTTGTTTCATGAGCTGTATACTTGGCAGTGGTTAGCACCTCACAGCTAAAAAGTCCTGGGTTGGAATCCAGCTTGTATCCAGAGACTTTCTGTGTGGAGTTCCCCCCGTGTCTGCGTGGGTTCTCTCTGGGTACCCCGGCTTCCTCCCACAATCCAAAGACAATCAGTTAGTGGGGTTAGGTTAATTGGTGATTCTAAATAGGTGTGAAAATTGAATGTGAATGGTTGTCTTCTCTCTGTGTTACCCCTGTGACAGACTAGTGACCTGTCCAGGGTGTAGCCTGCCTCTTGCTCTATGGCAGAAGAGAATGATGGATTGTATGTTTTGAATGTAAGAAGCTTTATACTGGACCCATTCATATTTTGGATATTTTTTACTAGACTCAAATGTGTAGCAATAAATAAGTTGAATGAATAAGAAGAAAAAGCTTTTAGGACAAAAATCAATATTGTGAGTTTCAGCATGTCCCCTCGGGATCTTCAATGCACTTTGTTTTTGTAGAGAAATGAGTCCAGACTGTAGATCTGTTGCTGGTTTTGAACATGTGCCATGGATAACATTTGAGAGCTTTGCCAGAATCATAAAGTGAATTATGACCACTAGAGGGTGCTAAACACCAGCTAAGGCACCAACATGCTTTAAGGAAGATTGACATTGTCAACGTCTTACAGAACACATGAATTAATTTCAGTTTGCATTGACGTTCAGGGAAAAACATTCAGTAATTGGCAGCATGTGAGGTATTTTTTTTTTTTTTTAGATTTAAACATGACGCTTAATTCATGTTTAAGGTAATGACTGAGAGGCCTCAGCTGGATGCAGGCTGAACTGAATTTAGAAGAGCACAGGCTAATGGTGTAATGACATTTGACGCAAAGAACCCAATTAATTTGATGCTTAATCATTTCTGACACAATGACTAGTGAAAATATAAGTGCAGTAGTTTGCAAATAAGTCACGTCCACCCCTCCCTCTCTCCTTTCTCTCCCCCCCATCTCTCCCTCTCTCTCCCCCTTCTTCTCCTCTCCTTCCTCGCTCTATCTCTGATTGGCTTTCTTCAAAGATAATTGGAGGCAAAATTTGATATGCTCAATGTCATGGACAGGAATGAGGTTTCGCCGGCGTCTGCTGCCACCATGAAAAAGAAGGCGGAGGGCGGCACTGGATGCAGCCACATCAGCGCAGCCAAGGCTGTCTCATCCAAATGCACGCGGAGCAACAGCGGGCAGAACTGTCTGGACCCTGGCTCTCCCGGGGCAGCGAGCGCTAACCTGTCCGGTGTGCCCAGCAACGTCGTAATGGACGAGACCGAGGACGGAGAAGAGGAGTCCAAGTTTCAGCATCCGCGGTTGCGCCGAGCTGGGGGGAGCGGCAGCGGCGGAGGCGGAGGAGGAGGCGGCAGTATCAGGATGAAGAACTTTACGCCAGGAGGGGGAGCCTCGTCCTTGGCTTCCAGGAGAAACTCCAACAAGGAACCCTGCCTTACGCACACAGAGGACGCTCCTGCCGCCCCACGGCCCACTGCTGCCTCCAGAGCTACCGAGACACCCTCTCCGGGCGATGCTGCCCAACGCGGCGAGACCTGCAGAGCTTCTGGGGTGGAGGCGTCGGAATCAGCGGTCGCGGTAGAGGTTTTAAACGCGACAGCGGGTGATGGTTGCAACGGCGTCGCTCCAATTTCCAGCATGAAATGCAACAAAAACGGAGAATGCAGGAGGGACTCGGGTACCGGGAGCCTGCGCTCAATCATCTCCAAGACGGAGAAGCAGACCGGGGGATCGGGGAGAGCCGAGGACGGGGGGAGCGCCAAGCGAGGAGCCTGTAACTCGACCACCGCCAGCATGGACGGCTCGATCACGCCAGGCGGATCCCTGACCGGGGGGCACGGAGGAGAAAGCGCAAACCCCGTGTCCAGCGGAGTCCCCGAGAAAAAGGACTCCAAGGTGTCCTTCTCTAACGCACCAAGCCGGAAAGCCTCGTCCTCGCTACACGGCCCGGCTCAGACTCAGACCCAGCAGCCGAGGAACTCTGTCACTTTCCAGAAGCCGGAGGATGGCCCGGCAATTGTGCCCGCCGAAGATGCAGAACCTCGGGGAAGCCAAGCCAGCTTCATGCAGCGGCAGTTTAGCAGTATGCTGCAGCCTGGAGTTAACAAATTCTCCTTGCGCATGTATGGTAGTCAAAAAGCAGTGGAGAGAGAGCAGGAGAGGGTAAAATCAGCTGGAAATTGGATTATCCACCCTTACAGCGATTTCAGGTAAGAGCTGTGGGTGCGATTGGTTACATGAGGGGCTCGCAAGGGTCCTCATTGTCATCTACAACTTACTTTGCAGTGAGTAGCCTAACCACTGGGACTCCTTGGAAACACATGCATTTATTGTTCGGGGCTGCCAGCTGCTGGTTTTTTCATGCCGTCCCTTATGATTGAACCCGCAGAGATTTAAAACGATGCATTGCATCGGACCGCCTGTAATCCCCCCGCCAAACAACCTGTTGTCAGGCAAACCGACTTTAGCGAAGAGTGTCCTTTCAAGGTTGTAAACAAACCCATTGTAGTCCACACTATAGCATGTCTGGGGTGCTCAACAAGCTAGGCCTGCTAATATACCTCGACTTTTCGTTGCAGTGCGATCTCATTTAGCAAAGGGGACAGCGCTCTGAAGCTGCCTTCATTTAAAATGCCATTATTTCTTTGAGGATCCGGATAAGGTGTGCAGTGTAGGCTCTACCACAAAAGCTTGCTGACAGGATGTATATGTATGTATGTGTGTGTGTGTGTGTGTGTGTGTGTGAGTGTGTGTGCCTGCGTGTGTATGTGATGCACTCAGTAATGGAATGTCACCTTGAGCCAAGTGTGCGGAAACCTCAAGCATGCTCACTGGAGACATATCCGCCTGTAAGACTCCCCGGATTGTGCATTATAATGACGGATGCGCTCTTTTGTATTGCGGCTCAAACGCCGATGACCCAGCTGGACATCCAGCAGCTATTTTGTCATTCAAATATTTTGGAGGAAGCACCAGAGAAGAGGGCTCCTCGTGATTGAGGCTTGCCTTTCAGCGTTTTATTATAAACGTATGAGTCGCCTGATTGAATTTGGGTCAAAAAACCAGCAGGTTTGACTCTGGGGCTGGATGGGTTGGTTTCAGCACCACAGGGAGTGGACAGCTCCCATCTCATTTGGAGTCGGCTCGCGCGTGTGAGCGCTACGTTTAGACCCCCATCACTCATCATCCACGCTTGGCCCTTTCGTATCACGTAACACCGTGTCAGGATACCAAGCATGAGACATAACTTCAGCAGCAGAGATGCAATTTGACTTTGTAGACCTTTGTTTAGCTCGCAGACTCCCACTCCGCGAGAAGCTAGCGGCCTCCCCTGATACTTATGCTAATCAATGCATCTTAAAGCAACAAAGTTGCTTCAAATATCATCATCGGGGCGGTTATTGTTGTTGTCGTGTGGTGGGGGAGTCAGTTCCTGTTGCATAAGTCGCAGTGTAATGACTCAGCGCTGCACCTGTCCTGCAGAGCTTCCCGTGACGGGATCAAACCTCAACACTTTGCTCTCTGTCCCATTTACCAGCCTGTCACATCAGCACTGGCAGTAAGTAAGCGAGACTGTCGTCCTCTTGATATCAATACCGTAATATTGTTGAGAGTTTCGTATAAACGAGCCCTCATTTTCTGTTGTTGGGGCCCAGGAGGGCTCAAAAACACATTTAACACAATCTATGCGCGACTTTTTGTGACAAGAGAATACAATCATGGATTTAAACAGATCATTCAGAATTCAGAAATAAAAAATAATAAAAATAGTGAGAAAATCCCTCTGTTTGCAGTCTCTCAGACTCCAGATGTAAAACCTGAGAGAAAACAATCGATATCTACTTGCTGATCTTAATAATAGGCTACTTCCTATGCAGCACTTCCTCACTCAAATCCTAAATGCATGCATCTGTGTTATTAAATTAAAGTAAATCAAAAACATGAAACATTTCCTTGTTTGTTGCTGGTCGCAAATTCAGCTTATATTCATACATATCCGGTTTTAATGAGGTCTGAACAACAGAAAGAAATTAAAAAGGAATTTTCTGGTCATTTATATTCCCTAAATACTGATTTTTAAACATGCAGATGTATAAGTGTTGGCAGGACCCTAAACAATGAAGACGGTCCTGCCAAATGCAACATTAACAGATTACATCCTTCTCTTTCCACCCAGTCTATGTCCTTTCTTGTCCACAGTCTTGTTACCTACCGTATTGACTACTGCAATTCTCTTTTGGATGGTCTCCCCCCCAAAATCCCTCCATAAGCTTCAACTGGTTCAGAACTGCTGCTCGCATTATCACCAGAACCCCCTCCTACCAGCACATCACCCCTGTTCTTCAGGAACTTCTTCTGCTAACCTTCTCTAACCTTCTCTGCTCCCAGGCTGTGGAACTCTCTACCCCCAGATATAAGAAACATTGGTTTTCTCCCCCAGTTTAAATCTCAACTCAAAACCCATCTGTTCAAATCTGCATATTCACTGTGAACCAACTGTTTGTTAATTTTATCTTATGCTTTTGTTTTATTGTTCTTCATTGTCTTTGTTCTATTATGTGTTTTTATCTATTGTACAGTGTCCTTGGGTGTCTTGAAAGGTGCTTCATAAATAAAATGTATTATTATTATTATTAAGAGGCAAAGCCAAAATAAAACCCAGTGGTTCAGAAACGAAGATGAAAAGGCCTTCCATGGTTTAACCCATCATTTAAACATTTGCATTTAAATTTTTGAGTTATTACAGGAACAGCAGTGCTACATGTCCTTACTCACACAAACAGTGATAATCATTAGATTCCTTTTGCTTTGTTACAAAAATCTAAAATGTGTAAAGAAATCGGTTTAATGCTGATTATAATTCACATCAGTATCGGAAAAAGTAAGTATCCCCCCCCATTATTCTCTGCATGCTCATGCTGGTAAAAAATACCACTTTGGCTGCACTTTGTTTACACTTTTCCATTTTGAGCCAGGCAGTCTCTTGTGCCTATTGCGTTTCCACAGCAAATCCCTCTTCTCATCTGACTCTATTTTTGTCTTTTCTTCCCCTTTCCCCTCTTTTCCCCTCCTGTACTCTGTGCACACACCCATCTAAAATGCACTGTCACGCACACACATCCACTTCCACTTCACACACACGCCTGATAGGTTCTACTGGGATTTTACAATGCTGCTTTTCATGGTGGGCAATCTGATCATCATCCCCGTGGGCATCACCTTCTTCAAGGACGAGACCACGACGCCCTGGATCATCTTCAACGTGGTGTCCGATACCTTCTTCCTCATGGACCTTGTGCTTAATTTTCGCACTGGAATCATCATCGAGGACAACTCAGACATCATTTTGGACCCTAAAACCATTAAGAAGAAGTACTTAAAAACTTGGTTCATTGTAGACTTTATCTCCTCCATCCCAGTGGATTACATATTCCTTATAGTAGAGAAGGGGATCGACTCAGAGGTGTACAAGACTGCTCGGGCCCTGAGGATCGTCCGCTTTACCAAGATCCTGAGTCTCCTGAGGCTGTTGAGGCTCTCCAGATTAATACGCTACATCCACCAATGGGAAGAGGTAAGGGCACACATTTCATAGCTGTCCATGAGCTAAAACATTATCTCAAAACTCACAGCTACACAAGAAGAAACCCCTAGCTTAGTCTGTGAGAAAAGGTCAGTGATTTTCCTCCAATATGCTGATGTTGGCTCATGGCCAAACCAACAATCTGCTTCTCTGGCCTGCTCTCCTTCACCTGGAGGCTCAGGATCAGTGTTCTCACCTGCCACCTGGTGAGAAAAATATAATGTCTGCAGGATGTTTGCGCGCTAACAAAGTTTGCATTCTAATTACTGTTATTGTAACACCATCCTCCTAACCTTCTGTCTCCATCTGACCTGGCAGTCCCACAGGTGGCACTTAATAAGCAACCTATTACCAGGGCAAACATAGTTAATCAATTAAGAGACCGGAGGAAGAGCAGGTGAAGTAGAGACAGCGATTATCATAAGCAGCAGTAGGGGGGCTATCGACTGTGATTATGTGACTAATTATTCATTTAAAGTGATTAGAGTTAGGTGAGATGGCAGGTCTGCACAGACCTGACTGGTAGACTCTGCATGTGAGGATGGGTGCTGTTGCTAGGATGCTTCTTGAAGACAAAACCCAAAGCACCAGTCCTGAACTTCCTGGCCACTCAGCTATTATTTACTCCATGAGAGGGATACACCTTTGTGGGCCCCTGCCCCAGCCCCTCACCAGACTCTCCTCCTCTGCTTTAAGAGGAATAGCCTGGGAGACAGGAGGTCCAACAGTGTCATAAGATCGCTCTGCTTTTTATTTATGCGAGTATTGGCAGCCTGGTGCTGGCATTTTGCAGTAGTGAGCAGCACAGTGGGGCTTGGTTGCTCACTTGACCTTTGGATAATTGGATTTCTGAAGATATTATGTGATATGCACATAGAGTGGTGCATGATGGGAAGTAATACTTGCACGTGCGAAGAATAAGAGCGGCGATGTAGTGGAGAGCGAAACACTGGCACATGCGGGAGATGCCCATTTCAAATGCCTGTTTCCAGTTTATTTTGAAAATCCAAGAGTTGAAGCTGTGAGCTGTTTTTAGTTCCTGTAACGTTCTCGGTGCTGTCCGCGGTTCTGAACACCTCAGTGAGCCAGCACAACATGACCGTGTAAGTCGGCTTTCTGTCATCCATCCTCCTTGCAAAAATGATGACCAACTGCTCTATTTTGTGAGTCGCTGATTGATAAAAAGTGACAGTGAAAACCTCATAAAGGTTAAAGCTGCATTTAGAAAGATCAGCACATGTGATTCATGTCCAGTCTCATTCCTCATCACTCCAGTCATAGAGTATCACTTCTCCCTCAGTTGCACTGAGTAAGAAATGACCCATTTCCTGTTCCTTCATAGTAGACTAATCAGACCATTCTACGTGTTTTATAATGAAACGTACTGTCACTTCTGCACATTAAGATCTCATACCTATTATTAGTGCTTTTAAGCAGCTATTAGATGCTAAGCAGCATCACAGTTTTGATTCTTGAGGTCAGGCAAGTGATAGATGATTGGCCTAAGTGACTGTCCAGTGATGGAGGATGATTGATGTGCGAGACGACACAGACTATCAGTTGTTAAGGCTCATGATGGTCCCTGTCCATCACGCTGTGTGCATGTGATGGCACGTCTGTCTCCGCTGTTAGTGTATCTTTTGTGCCCGCCGGCTTGCGTGAGTGTTTTGTATATGGGCTGGGCCCCATGCGTGCTGGCGCCTCAGATTGATGTCACATATCTCGGTGTAACGAATGCGCTGCTCGCTCCTGCTGTGTTTGGTTTGAAACTGATGGGAAGCTGTCTCCCCTACTCATTGATTAAACTTGGTGGAATCCAAAGAAGAGTGTGAAGCTGAGCAGGAAGGCAGCTTCCCAATAGGAAATGAATTTATAGTAGATTCTTAGCAGAGGGGCAGTTGACATGGTCAAGATTGAGGTTCAAAAGTGGACACGGTTACTGATACACACACACACAACACACACACAAGAAGACAAACTGGCCGGGGTTATGAATACCAACATGGAGAATGAAGAGGCTGCAGAACAAAAGGAAGCTGTGTTGACTCTGTGACACAGAGTGAAAGAAGACACACAGAATAAAGACACGGCGAGGAGGAGGTTAATAAGGTTCAGTGGGATGAATCAGACACTAACAACTGTGGACAGAAAACAAAGGGAGAAAGTGAAAACAAATAAAAAGGAAGTAGCACAAAGGGTGGTGGGTCAGGTAATCAAATCTGCTCAGGACCATTCCTGAATGTGTGAAGTGACCAGGACGCATCCGCACGGCAGCCATAATAAGACCACATGATACACTGAAGCATCTTTTATGAAAAGAAAAAAGATCAAATTTGCTACTTATTGAGATTTTCCCTTGTGTGAAGATTTACATATAAAGGAAAAGCTTAATCGAAAACATGTTTAAAGTTTACTACAATTCACTTTGTATTAGCTGTATGTATCCTTCTGTTTTCAGCTTTTTTTTTTTAACATCCACGATTTTAAAAATTAAAATTGTCATATATACGAACTGCCTGAAACAGCACGCTGGAATGATGTCCGATAGGCATTTTGTAGCCCATCTGGGCATTGTAGTTTCAACATTGCAGTCATTTGTTCAAGAGTGCAGCACTACCAAGTTTTTCTTTTACGAAGTCCTTATAAGTTCCCCTTTCCTTGTCCTCATGATGTTTTCCATTAAGATCAGAGTAAAGCAATTATGAATTGGAGGTAGGGGGAAATCATTTCGACTGGTTGAAATGCAGGCAGCTGGAGAACACATAGCGCCGAAGTCTCATCAGATAAAACTTACGACACTGTCAAGAAAGCCATAATTACTGCGTTCATGTTCCAATATAATCTTACATATAAACTCCTCTCCTTGCCTTGCTGTCTCCAGATCTTTCATATGACCTATGACCTAGCCAGCGCGGTGATGCGGATCTTTAACCTGATCGGTATGATGCTGTTGTTGTGTCACTGGGATGGCTGCCTACAGTTCCTGGTCCCCATGCTGCAGGAGTTCCCATCGGACTGCTGGGTGTCCCTCAACAAGATGGAGGTACGTATGAGGGAATCATGACTAGGCACGTAGGACTGCACATATCAGACCAGAACTGGGCTTGCTTCTTGTAACCCGAGTGAACAAGAACTAACTGTGGTCACAAGGTATTGATCGAAGCGTCTCGCTGTCATCAGAAAATATTGGCAAAATCTCAGTCAATATTTTGTGACCATGATAAGCTCTTTCTTGTCTTTCACTGCGCAGGAAACCCCGGTGCTTTAGAAAGGTTATTTGGAGAAGGGAAGCCTCAAATTGGCCTCAGAGATTTTTAATACTTTAGAGAGGAACACCACCAATTTTCCACTTGTGTTTACAGGACCTTGCTAAATATGTTAAAGAAAGTTGCACAGTGCCCTTTGTCACTTCACAAAGCCGTGTGAAGTGTGATAAATGTCAAGTGATGGCACTTGAAGTTACCAGATATCATCTGTCGCCCACTCCTCAGCTCAAAGCTACATCAGGCTCCACCAGCATAACACAGCTGATTCTCCAGTGTGGGTAATATGGGCAGCAGGAAGGAGGCATGCAAGCAAAATGACAATATCTCTGTTGTGCTGCCTCAGTAGCTTGTTTTTATTGGTTAATCTTTTTAAATGATGTGAGCACAAAAAATATTAAGACATGAACATTAAACAGATCTTAATCGTGACCAAACTACTTTACAAATAACCGTGTATGATTCAATAATTTATAATATTAAAATTAATTAATATTACTGATACCAGGGCAGAAAATCATTATTAAGCTTAGTGATCACTGCTGTGTATGATTCAGGAGGAAAAGTGTGTTCGCCTTTCAAGAAAATCAAGGATATTACTCATATCACAACCTTGTCATTGGCAGAAAACAGTTATAGCTTACCAACAAAGAGGCTGTTAAAAACAAACCTGTGAGATTTAAGTGCACCTCTACATCCCTCCGTGCCTCCTCTTCAGCACGGTGGGGCGATGACAGGAAAGATAAAAGGGGAAAATAGAGGGATGGGGGAAATATGGCCAGGCAGCTGGGCTCTTTGTTGCCATGTCTCTCTCAGAGAGATAAAAGCTGTTTGTTTATAGGTCTGTCTGTCAAACCAGCCTTTTACTGAGCAAGAGGAGACCACACCAAACCCAGACACGAGGCACAGGTCCAAATGGGGTTTTAAACAGATTGGGTCCTGCTCCCAGACACCGTCTGGGTCAGCCACGACGGCTTGTAAATTCAGATTTGAAGTATTTCCTGGATGAGAGGAGGGACTCTTGTTTTTAGTGCTGTACAAGAGTAATTCTGGTTGGAACAAGTTAATGGGATGATGAGGGTAAACATCCTCTTTGCCATATTGCTGAGATGAAAAGGATTCACTTTTTGTTTGATGTGTCAGACTGAAACCTACTGCAGTTTTACTGATGTTATTTTGTAGAGCTGGGTCACCGAAAAGTTGCTCCTCTAAATAAATGTAGGTACACATATTTATATGCAGAAATTTAGAGACTGTAATGAGTGGAGGTGTGTTCGCTCACCCCCGAGGCTGACTATATCAAAACTAAGCCTTTGATGTTATAGATGATTAAAAATCCATCATGCATTGCCTTGACTGTATCAGCTCTATGCCCTACACTGAAATACACACCACAGTACCAGTATAACAAACACCCCTGCTTCTTTGAATTTATCCATCCATCCTTCCATCTAGTTTCTTAATCACTTGTCCAATTCAGGGTTGGAGCCTATCAACAGCTGTCATGTCAGAGGGTGAAAGGCAGTGTGCAGAGAATAGGAATAAGACAGTCAAATTGAAATTGCGACGATTTATTGGATCTGAAATGATTAGCTCCATTTGTCGAGCCACAGAAAATTAAATCAGCAACTTAATGACAACAGATGAAATCTTTTGGTTAGCTGTAAGTACCAAATATTCACTACTTCTGTTGCTCACATGACTTATGGCTAATCTCTTTGTTTTACATAACTGGACATTCCTGGTAAATCAAAATAAGAAATTTGAAAATGCTGTTTTGGACTCACAAAATAAAAAACTAACGACTTTTGTTCATATCGGCCCACAGTGAGATTTAAAAATGTCTATCAAATATTGATAACATCATAAATTAGAGAGTACATAACGGCAATAAAACTGTGTCAGTGACACAGATGATTTTGGACCTGTTGTAAAAGTTGTCGACTGCACTCGACCAACTTTGATACAACGCAAATGAACCACAACAAATAGTACATCCATTTTAATCATAGCAGGAACAGGGGCCTGCTCAGTAAATGTACTATGGTACTTTGGAAGACACGGACCTCCAGGGTGAAAGAGGTTAAAGGCCTAAAGAACTCACCAACAGAATATCCAAGAGATCCTTCAAATTAGTGCACCAACATGCAGCTGCTATGTAAAATGTAAAGCGCGTATCTAACAATGACAACTAAGAAGCACCACAGATGCAACAGCAACACAAGTTCAAAAGTATTTCAACTTTTCTAAACTTATAGGCTGCACAAAAGGCAATCGTGCTCAGTACACGCTGCAGAGTTTGAAGTCCATGATGATGAGTCTGGGCCTGACAGGACACTGACTCCTCCAGTGTTCTCTCCTGCTGTATAATCAAAGACAGCCGGTCTCCAGAGAGCCGTCACTCTCAAACGAAAGGGCCGCTCTGGCATGGGCTACATATGGCCACCTGAGACCACCCCCTATTGAGTGGCTGACAACTTGTAACATTAGCCATTGTGTTGCAGCCAGGCCATCCATCATGGCTCACACCCTACAGTGGCTCTGGTGGTGTGGAGCCCACAGGCAGGACCCATGGAGGGCGTTGAGAACACTCTGTAACTCTGAATGACATCCACCAGCTAATAATTGGATTCAGTCAAACTTGTACTACCTCAGGGAACATAGGTTGTTTTAGCAGTACACCCAACTTCCACCCCTGTATTGAACTCAGGTTATATTTAGCGTGAGCTTTACTCTGCTTTATCAGCCACTAAGTTAATTTCCATGCAAGAGTGCTTATAGAGCTCGGCTGCATTACAGAGTACAGAGGCGACTGGGTAATAACAGTGACAGTCATGCTAACTGACAGAAACGGGGTGTATACTTTCAACTCTGTAATTACAGCTGTGTGTGCACCCATCCCTTCCAGTACCCACATCACAGAGGCGTCTCTTTCCCATTATCCTCCGTTTCCTTCAGCTTTGCAGTACAGTGGTCTGCTTACTTTAGTGACAGTAAGTCAGTAATCACTGTGTCTGGTGTGAAATCATCTGATTTACTCATTGCAGTTAGTTTGACCAAACACCATCACAGGTTTGCTGTGGGATATTTCAGATTTGATTTGAAGTACTCATTAAGCCAGTTATAGCAATATACACATGAAGAGCTAAATTTGCTGTCTGAGCTCTAAATTAACTCGAAATTAGTTGGTGGTGTTTGTTTCGTGGGAGAGGAGAGGGAAAGATGGGATTATATCGCAGGTGTTTTTGTTTTGTACAGCCTTACTGAGCCGAGTACAAGGAATGCAATAATATTATAGCCTACTAAAAGAAGTTGTATTACTGAACAAGTAGCTATGACATCTAATTATGCTGAAAGCCACTCAAGAGGAAGTATTTTGAAGCCAGTGTAACAGGAACTTTCCCTCACGTGGTGTTGTTAAAAGGACTAAAGTGGGCTCCTGACTCAACTTATTTCCCTTACACACACACACACACACACACACACACACACACACACACACACACACACACACACACACACACACACACACACACACACACACACACACACACACACAACACATTTTCATATCTTAGTGAGGACATCTAATTGCGATAATGCTTCCCCCTAGCGGCTTCCCCAAACCCTAACCATCAAAAATGAATGCCTAACCATAACCCTTAGCCTAAACCTAACCATAACCTAGTTGTAACCCTGACACTAAAACCACATTTTGAGTCTCAAAAATTCCTTCAAACTCGTGGGGACAGGCATTTTGTCTGCTTAAGTCACCGTCGGTCCTCACAAGTATGGTAGAACTACAATTTCATGGAGGCTTTTCACAAAGATGACAGTTGCCGTGGCCACCATCAAAAAATATATGTACACTTTATTAGTTCCACCCCTCTGGTATTGGTTTGTACCCCCTTTTTCCCTCACAGCGGCTTTAATTCTTCATTGCACAGATTCAACAAAGTGCTGGAAACATTCCTCAGAGATGTTGGTGGTTACTGACATGCTAGCATCACACAGTTGCTGCAGATTCATGATGTGAATCTTCTGTTCCATCACCTTTCAAAGCTGCTCTATTGGATTGAGATCTGGTGACTGTGGAGGCTATTTGAGTGCAGTGAACTCACTGTCCTGCTCAAGAAACCAGTTTGAGCCATTGGTACAATGTGGTCATAAAGGGATGGACCTGGGCAGCAACAATACTCAGGTATGCTGCACCCTTTAAACATTCAGTTTCCTGTTTTTAACTAACATGAATGGCACCTGCTGTGGTCTTCTGCTGCTACTTCTACTTCAAGGTTAATGATCTTGTGCGTTCAGAGTCGTTCCTCTGCAAACTTTGGTTGTGTTGAGTGGTTATTTGAGTTACTGCAGCCCTCCTGTCAGCTCAAAGCAGTCTGGCCATTCTCCTCTTACATCAGCAAGGCATTTCACCCAGAGAGCTCCTGCTCACTGGATATTTTCTCTTTTTCAGAACATTCTCTGCAAACACCAGAGATGGCTGTGTGGGAAAATCCCAGTAGATCAGCAGTTTCTGAAATACTCAGTGTAGCTTGTCTGGCCCAACAACTATGCTAGATTCAAAGTCTCTTAAATCACCTGTGCTCTGATGTTCACTTTGAAATTATCAGGCCACCTTGACTTTTTTAAAAAAAAAAAGTATTTATTTATCCAGGTAAAAAATCTCATTGAGATTAAAAATCTCATTCCCAAGAGAGACCTGGCATCATGGCAGCAAAAGTCAAAAATACATGTACCACACAAGTACATAACATTTAAAACAAATACAATATCCCGCTTGTCTCCATGTTTTAGTGAACTAAGTTGCTGCCATGTGATTGGGGGGGTTGATATTTGCATTAACAAGCAGTTGAACATTAAAAGTGACTACTGAGTGTATGGATAAACAGTATACGTGTATATATCTATCTATCTATCTATCTATCTATCTATCTATCTATCTATCTATCTATCTATCTATCTATCTATCTATCTATCTATCTATCTATCTATCTATCTATCTATCTATCTATCTATCTATCTATATATCTATATATGTATATATATATATAGAGAGAGAGAAATATTTTTCCAGTTTCTCTGAATGACTTTTGTCAAGTCCAAAAAAATAAATGATGTTAATGACAGGTTAATAATTTTAGCACACAACCAGTACTAAGAAAAAAAATCAGGGCATGTTGGCCTCTGCTTCATCTGCCTAATCCTCTTTAATCTGTCGCTCACAGGTATACCATTTCATCACACTGAGTACAAAAAATGACTTATAAGTTGCATTTAATTTAACACAAAACCTTTGCAGGAAAAGCTTGACCAAGGGTTAAAAAAAGAAGACACGTATAAGTCTGAGATATGTACCATGACGATCAAACTCTAGTGGAGACGGTGAAATAAGATGCTGGAAACAGCTAATCTGACTCTGTCCAAAGAGTAATGTTGATACACTGAACTTTTAGTGTTATGTACTATTTTTGTTTGCATGAGCCCCTCCAAATGTAAACATGAGCTGTTCGGATTTGATTGATGTCATTGGTATAACTAACCAGCTGAGCAAAAGTCCTCCTTCAGTTTCTGGGCTAAAGGCTAAACAGAGTAAGCATTTTCTCACCATATCTAACTCATGAAACACAGTGTATAACAAAGTGTCTCCGGTTCTTTTCATCTTCTCTAAAGTTGGCTTAAATTAAGTAGCTCCACTGGGCCAGGCAGCCATCAGCTCATATTGGACAGAATACTGAAATCCAGCTTCTCTGTTGACCTTACAATGAGCTCTCTGTGGAGCATGCTTTGCCCTCCACTTTCCAAATAAATACATTTCACTGCCCAAACTGCAGATCATAAAGACACCACGCACACTGAGGCAGACAGGGAGAAACAGAAGGAGAGGAAGCACCAGACAAAGCTGACTGTACAATGAACTCTGATAAGCTGTTGTAAACTAAACTGGTGGGCGTGTGGCAGGACCAGGGCAGCGACTTTCTCAGACGGTTGTCGATTATCTTTGAGATGTTTGTTCAGCTTATCGGGCATCCAGCATGCATCATTCAGTATGATATTGCTCCATTTTCCACTTCAGTATTACTGTTGTTTTTCATGCACTTTGTGTCATTTGTAACATTGTAAGTGATTTGGATCAGGGAATGGGAAGGTCTGTCTGTTGCTCTGCGTAACACTTTGATTACAGAATTTAACAGATTGCTATCAAATTTTCATTAGACTATAAACTTTGTTATACATCATATATATATCTATATATCTATATCTATATCTATATATCTATATCTATATATCTATCTATCTATCTATATATATATATATATATATATATATATATATATATATATATATATATATATATATATATATATATGATGTATTTTGACACCATCCGCAATTACGGTAAACGTAACAGTTTTCATATTGCACTTTTCTGCTCTACCCAACCACTTTCAGCCATTCACACAAGCACTTTTTTTCTATCGGGCTCTGATGGATGCACTCGAGAACAACTTGGGGTTAGGATCTTGCCCAAGGATATCTGGCAGCCAGGGATCAAACCACCAAACTTCTGACTGGTAGATGACCTGTTTTACCCCTACTAGGAGTAACCCTTGCAGCTCCTATCTGAACTGGGTGGTTTCTGTCATATTTCAGACTTGCTTACAGAAAAAAATTAATGAGTTTGCATCAGAGGTTAGTGATGGTGCTTTCTGCCTATGAACAAAACCCAGAAACTATTCTAGTTCTTGTCACACCACATCTTTATTGATATATACCGAAGTGTCATAACTCGTCATTAATGGTATAGGGGAGGTTGTCAAATGTCGCCTTTATGGGGGAAAGAATTAAAAGCATCCCACTGCTGCTAGCATGGATAAAGTGCTGATGCATACTGATAATGTGAAGGTTTTTTTTTACAGCACACGAGTTACATAAACCTGCCCAAACTGTTTGGCAGGTGCGTTTCACATCTGTGTTTGCGAAGCATCTTGCACAACAAGGTTGCTGCAGGCTATTTAAAGAAGCATTTTAGGGTCCCGCAAGATAAATTTAAAGCCCCTGCGTTATCAGTCAAGTTCAAACAGACTATCTGCGGCTAATGGAGATGGTGATTACCATCAAAGCAACGGATAGTTCCCAAACTGAAATCTCTGAGGAGAGTGATTGAGACTTACGAGGATATGGAGTCTCTCCTTCTCTCTTGCCTGTTTCTATTTCAGAATCAAAGTGCTCATCGTTCATCTATTATTCAATCTGCTTCACTCCACTGTTTCTCTTTCTGTTTTTACATATACCATTTAGCCCCAGCCCACTTGGTGGAGCTATATTTATTTTGGGAGTTTTGATTTCCCTGACCTCATATGGAGAGCTCTTTCTATCACTTTGTGGCCATTTAAAGTTATGCTGTTTGGATGTTAACAAACCTCTATGGTCAGTCTCTACCTGTGATTTTTTTTTATACCTAGTGATTGTTCTCGTATCTAATCTAATAGAGGAATCAGATAAAAACAAATCAGAAAACAGCAAAAAACCCAACAAAAAACCCCATATGTTTTTTTTAGTTTTCAGGTTTGGGAGTTACCAGCACTTAGAGAAACTACATTTATTTGCCCCAATTAAGCCAAATATTCATAATGAGAAACATTTGTGCATTAATCTGCTAGACACAGTACTTGTTGTATCGTCAAATTGTTAATATTTGAATACACACAACACATTTTGCATCGCACTAAAAAGTTTTTTTTACATGAACTTAAAACAATAATGTTAATTTTTGAGATTAAAACATTGAATAAGTTCAGGTTTTTCATAAAAACACTACACTTTGGTTAGTTTCGTTATAGGAAAGAAACAGAGAAGAACTGCACACTTCTTAATATAATGCTGCAGTAGAGTGCTGATGCACTTCTCTGCAGCAGGTTATGGGGAGGATATAATGCAGCTGATTGCCTTTGTTAAGTGCAGCCTGTGACCTCTGTGTAGCTGGTACATATTTAGTGAGGCTAAGTGTGTGTGTGTGTGTTTTTTAGTGTGTGTGTTTCTTTAAGACTTGAGGGTCTCAGAGGTTTTCAGGATGCTGTTTGTAACTTTTTTTCCCTGTGCGCTGCTTTAGTAACACAGCTTACACAGATAATGAGTTTCTTTAGTAGAAAAAAGATTAAACATAGCTAAAAATCTAGGATTCTGATCCTACTTTTGGCTTTGAATTAATTGCATCAGCATCGTGTTCAGACTCAGGTAAGCACAGTAAGGCCAAATCAAGACCTTTTTCATCTGACTTTTCTGTTAAGGGCTGTGTTTGGGGACAAAGTTACAGTGAAATAAAACATTGAATAAGTGTTCATTACATGTATTTAAAGTGGGCGGAAACATAGATGTCTTTCTAAGTCACAATAAGAGTTTGGAGTTGCCGCACAAGCAGCTTGGTGACTGCTGCCCCGCTGTAGTAGATTCCGATTCACACAGTTCTTCAAGTGCATATTTAATGACCTCTCATTATAATTCCTCTCTGAGGAAATAACTTTCAAACCGTCTCTACTTTCCTGATTAGGCCTCGAAGGATTCCCTCGGTGTTGTTTCCCCTTCCTCCCTCTTTCCTTCTGTGTCCCTTGAGCTCTCATTTATATAACTGTTCCTCCATGACCCCTGTCCCCAAAGCTTTTCTTCTAGTTACCTACTCCATGGCATCACCCTCGTCTGAAACATATATTTGAATGTAACATTTGTGTGTTTAACTCCTTGTTTATCTCCTTTCTTGTCTTTCCACAGAACGACACCTGGTCAGAGCTGTACTCCTTTGCTGTTTTCAAAGCAATGAGCCACATGCTGTGCATTGGTTATGGCCGCCAAGCCCCAGAGAGTCTATCAGATATCTGGCTCACTATGTTGAGTATGATTGTAGGAGCTACGTGCTATGCTGTTTTTATTGGCCATGCAACAGCTCTCATCCAGTCCCTGGACTCCTCCAGACGGCAATATCAGGAAAAGGTGAGGAAACAACTCCATCCCATGATTTCAACACTTTTCTGCGAGCTGTTTTTCTTTAGATCCAGTATTTCCTCTTTATTTGTCCTTTAAAAGCAAGTTATTCACCTGCTTGCAAAGTGTTGGATAAGAAAATGAGATGAAACATTAAAGCTGAAGTGGTGGCCCATCAGTTGAGTAATTTAGCCTAGCATGAAACAGAGAAGCAGCTAATCTCACTGATCATCTACCAAAATTTACTCACAAGCTTCTGTGGAGCTCCTGAGCTTAAACATTATGTTGTTTTTGGGGGGGTTGTCTGCCAATCAGAAGGAGCACAGCTTGATCCCTGGCTCCTTCAGTCTATGTGCTGAAGCATCTTTGGGTGAGACACTAAACCCTGAATTGCCACGATGTATCCATCCCGCACCAGATAACGACAGCTGTGGTTGGAAAAAGTCTTTGTTCCAGTTGAAGTCTATGGGAAAACAGCTTTCTGTCTTGACCTCTTTAAACACTTTCCTGATGAGTTCATGGACTCAGTCACTCATTTTGAGTCATACTGAGTAAAAAATTAAGTCTGGTTAGATTAAAAAAATGAGGATTAACCATCATATGCTTACTGGCTAACAACTTATGATTGATAAGTCACCTCACAGTCAAAGACTCATCCTGATGCGGTCAGGACCAGCTCTATAGTCCAGAACAATCATTGTGTAAAGTGTAGAAGTAAATCTAAATCTACCTTGATATACAAAGAGGTGTTTACAAAGGTTATAAAGCTAGTTATGTAGCTATTTGGTGGTTACGTGTTTTGATATTTACATGTTTACATGTTTGAATGTTTAGACATGCATGTTCAAACCAGTAATAAGTATGTGTTATATCTACCTGGTTGTTTTCCCTGTTTTGATCTGAGTATAAGATTTCCTGGCTTCTGAGAGGCCAGTGAAGTATTCATGAGGGCGGCACACAGGAAGTGTGGGTTGTTGTTGCAGTGTGTTAAAAGTAAAGAGGCTGCTAAAAAGTTATCCGTCTCCGTCTTGCTGTTCCTAATTATTCAGAGAGATTCCCAACCATCTAGTGAACCCTCACGTTACAATTGTACTAATGGAACTATGACCAGCAAGATACAAAATCCAGTAAGCAGTAATATGTGTTCAAACAAGCCTACATTTTTACACTATTTGTTAACTAAAATGTAAAAATGTAGGCTAATAAGATTGCTAATATGCATGACTAGCAAGTGTTACCAAGGATTAATCTCATGTAGTCCAAGATCTTACAGAAGAAAACAACTTTATGTTCATGTTGAACAGAGCTGGATAAAATAGAGAGGTCCTTATGGTTAATGTCAGACATGCAGATGCTGACATTGCTAATGATTTGACGTAAAGATCACTGGAGACAGATTGGTAGTTAGTGTCAAGGGAGGAGTTAGATCAGTTTCACTATATCTGGAAGAGTATTTTAGTAACTGAAGGTCAAAAAGGATCTTTTTTTTTTTACAATCATTTTGTTTGTAGCCGATTTAGATATTTACTGCTCATTAAATGAAAATTAAACCATAAGGTCACGTAATTAGTTATCAATAATAGATAATACATATCATACAACAGGCTGTATGTGTGTGAGGAAGTGTAACAGCAGTGTGTGGCATCAACCTACTCCTAAACACTTCAGGTTGTGACCTTAACGGCACACCATCAGGCGCCATTAAAGCACCCGTATATGCTGTCATAAGGACAATGAACCTGAGCACAGATCAGAGCAGCGCTGAGCCGCGCTGCAGCAGTGGCCTGTCGTGGTAGCACAGTCACTCTGTTTCCAAGCAGAGTCTTGCCGGCTAGGGAGCAGTGGGAGTGCTGCCGGCTTTCAGCAGCCAATCAGAGGCTCCGGGTGTGTTCGGCCAGGTAGAGCCACATTGCCAGAGGCTGTGGCTGTGCCTGTGTGTATGTGTGATTGTGTGATGTCCCCTTGAGCAGCAGTAGAATTGATGAGGCAGCGGACCTGTGTGTCCCGGCAATGTCATCCTGAAGGTGACGTAAGCCATCATGGCCGCCTCCCTCTCTCAGAGTCTCTCACTTCCTGGTCACTCACTCACTGGATCTCACTCTGCCTCTGCTCTATATCATCTCTTATGCATCTTTAACTATCCACTTTACATGAGCTCCACCCCTCCTTTTCCTTCCCCTGCACTGCTTAAATGTCTCCACCTGATTCTCTCTGGCGTATCTCCTTCCTGATCTCTCGCTCTCCTCACCTCCGGATCTAAATTTCTCTCTTTTTTCCCCTTCTCTTCCTCTATCTCTATCCTTTCTGGTGGTGGTGTCCTTGAAAGGTGCAGTGCTATTGCTAACTGGCTGCTATACAAAGCAAACTGAGGGGGAGGGTAAACCTGTGGGAGAGACAGTCCTGGTGCACTGCAAGATATTTGAATGCTGTGTATTTCACATTGTTTGGAGTTTTTCTCTCTCTCTCTCTCTCTTTTTTTTTTTTTTGTCAGTTTGGTGTCTGGCTAGCATTGTGCGGCTCTCCGCAAAGAGTTTTATTGCCATGTGGCAGGACACTTGAGCATAAATCATGTCCAATAAACGGTTTAGAAGAAAACGATTCAGCCAGCAGAGTGCTGACTGAAGCTCTTGTCGTCACAGTTTGCCCAGGATGATGAGAGTTTTCTGTCTGAGGAACAAGTCACCCACATGTGCAAAGTTTAAGTTTTCCCCCCAGTTTTAAAAATCTTCTCGAATTTGCACCACAAGCAGGATGAACTCAGCAAACTAAAACCTTAAAAATTTAAGAGCTGTGATGAGTTGTCTAATCCTAAACCAGCCTGTATGTTATCCAGTTTAAGGATGAAGCGAGGAGTACGAAACCTACATGCCTTGACATTAGAATTTTTTCATAATGCTGTGCTCTTTATGTTTATTCTTTCAGATTTAGACATTTTCTAATACGTCCTCACCCTGTCCCAGAATATACAGCTTTTCTGCTGAGGCCAAGAAGTGCATTTCCCTTAAAAACCTTTTTTTCTGACCAGTTGTCATATTTTTTTTCTGCTGCTCTGTGAGGATTAGTATTTGAGCTGCAGGCATGTTTATTAAAGAAAAAAAAAAAACTCAGAGAGCAGAAAAGTGCCATGCATGCCAGTGAGGCTGATGCCGATGCTGCCGGGTGAATTTGCAATGCTTCCAGATAGGACTGTGAGTGGCATTTTTATCATTTTGGAGAGTGTTAGCAAAACACGTCTGCTGGCAGTCTGTTACAGCCCCAGTGTGGATTGAGCTAGCATTGTGTGAAGGGTTCCTTTTCAACCCAGAAGAAATGTCAGAGTCACAATTCATGCAGGTTAAATTTGGCTTGGTGGCTTTGGTGCAGAGACCTTTGTGTTAGTTATACATAGTAACAGTGCACAGTGACACATAGCAGAGGGGCATAGAAAGAACAGCAGTTCTACTTGTGCCTCTTTTTTTGAAGATTCAAATCTGATACATCAATGAAAATGATAAAAATGATGAATTCAGGAATTCTAGATTCTAGATTTGACCGTTGATTTGGGATACTATATAACTGCACTGTCCTCTGATTCCTAGCTCAGTGAATATGCTATATGTCATATTGCTATAGTTCTACAATGACATACCAAAAACATGCATAACTGCTCATTTGGACATCTGGAAAATCATGTCTTAGGTGCAGCATTTTGTGATTCTGACTTTGTGGTTCTGAGCGTTTTGTGTAGCGCTGTATGAGGTGTATAATCATGGTAAAAAGAAAGTAGACTTCAATTCTAAGGTTTTGGGTATTGGGACATAATGAAAGTAATCTGGTCCACAACAGATCTTAAAATGAGGTAAATACAGTCTGAGATGAATTACAAAACAACACATATTACACCCTGTCATTATTTATTTAACAAAAACAACATGCAGATGCAGTGTGTGAAAGATGAAGTACACCCTTACTGGTTACAGGAACCAAGAGGGTAGAAAGCAGCCAGGCGCTGTTGATCAACTGCAGTTGATGAATTGATTGTTGGAAAGTGTGAGGTTTGTGGAGTTTGCAGGAGCATTCAGATGATTGTTACCACAATGCCAAGGAAAAAAGACATCAACAATGATCTTGGAGAAGCAAGTGTTGCTGTTTGTCAATCTGGGAAGGGATATAAGGCCATTTATAAACAATCTGAAGTCCATCAGTCTTCAGTGAGGTCAGGCCTTAGCATATTAAATGTTAAAGTACAGGACAGTTAAAGGACAGTACAATTAGAAAAAGCATGGCTTGTTCAAAAGTCACCAGGAGAAAGCTTCTTCTCTCTAATATAAACATGGCAGCATGGCTTAGATTTGCAAAGTTGTATCTTCTTGTTATTGGCTTTGGACATGTGCACCTTGCAGTCGCTGAGTGGATCATGAACTCCCGTGTATACTAAAGTATTCTAGAGTCAAATGTGAGGCAGTCTGTCTGACAGCAAAAGCTTGGCTGAAACTGGATCATGCAACAGGATAATGATCCCAAGCACAGCAGCAAATCTGCAACATAATGGTTAAAAAAAAGAAAAGAATCAAGGTGTTGCAATAGTCCAGTCAAAGTCCAGACTTCATCGTGATTGAAATGCTGTGGTGGGACCTTGAGAGAGCTGTGCATAAATGAATGCCCCAAAACGTCAGTGAACTCAAGCAATGTTGTAAAGAAAAGTGGGTCAAGGTCTGTATGAATGCAGCACAAGGAATTTGTAGACATGACCTGTGATTAACATGTCTCAAGCTTTTATTGTTTCCCCCTTATACTTGTGTCAGTACTAAACATCACACTTTACTAAGTGTGGCTTGTTAATAAAGTTGTTTCTAGTTGCAGGAATAAGTGAATCTGTGTAGAGGTGGAGAATCTTTAAAGATCAGACTGGATTTTATATTTATATATACTAGATACACTCTTTTTTACTTATAACACTAAAAAGGGGTTTTACGTGAAATAATCATCTCTCCCTTGTAATCATTGTAGAGGCTGATCTGAGTCAGTGAGACAGAAAACACACAACAGTGCTCCACCACCACTAACCTCCCTTCCCTCATCTAGGGTACCAAAAACTCTTTTCTACAATTTTTAGTCATCCCCCAATTACCCAGAGGCAGGCGGGCTTTGTAAAGAGATTCCTGCACTCACATTTACAACAAAAACCATCCTTTTTTAGCTCTATCTGATGGTAGAGCAGGGCGATATGGCCAAAAATATTTATCACGATATATATTTGAAAATTTGCGATAACGATATAACCGACGATATAACTGATGCGAGACAAAATACAACTCCACAACATTACTAGCGCAAAAAGACAACCTTCCATTTATTTTCACTTAAACAAGAAGCTGGTTTTTATGTACATTAAAGCTTTATAAAAATGTAACAGTGCAAATGCAAATTCCTTGCTGAAAGTTTAACCAAAAGGCATTTCCAGTAGAAATGGGCTGACATATCCTGAGCATAACCATGTATAATATCCACTGAAGTTAAAAAGAGGTGCTTTGCAACATTAAACTGCAGTGTGCAGTACGCATTTTTCGGACCATAAGGTGCACGGGATTATAAGGCACATTAAGCGAAACAAAGCAGTCAGATAAATCAAACTTTATTAAACTCATTCTTCTTGCTTCCTCCACTTCTGTACCATTGATTCATTAATGTTGAATTCTCTGGCAGCTGCTCTATTCCCATGTTGTTGCAGTATATTAATGACTAACCTCGTATTGTGGATGGATTATCTCAGTTGTTCTCCTGACTGAAGTTTGGTCCGTTTACAGCATCCTGCCATGCGATTGCATTTGTCTCTAACCATGAAGAACCTTCACGTTAACTTTTATAAGTGGAAAAGTGTTAGTGTTCGTCCTCCAGCTTCACTGTTTATGTTATGCTAACATAGCTGTGTCGCTAGCGATCACGTAGCACATCATTATATACCAGCTAGCCCAACTTCAGTAACCCTACAAACGTCACTGCTGTTTAGTTTCCTGTCTTCATTTATGTTGGAAGTGATAGCAGAGCTGTACGTTTGATTTTTTTCAGAAATCTCTCAGTCAGAACATGCAATATCATGCTTAGGTAACTAGCGAAACTAGCGAGCTAACTTCCGCTAGCTTCCTGCTAACTTCTAACTCCGTTAAATGTAATAACTTTTGTTTTCATGGATGCCTGGAAGTTAAACTTTATAGTTACACCTGGTAAAGCAGCAATGCTGATCGTTTTATTAAAGATGAAAGAATTTAGACAGTTTTTAACTCTAAGTGATGCTGCAGTGTTGTTTGACCTGAAGCATACGGAGTTTAGGACCCAGATTACTCCCAGATTTAAGAGCATCTTAGTCCGACAAATACGACAATAACGACGGCCGCTTGCATGTTCTGCAAAAAAATGTGCTTTGTTGTGTATCTGACGGACAAACACCAAACCAGTTCCACATCACGGAAGTTGCACCATTTTTACAAACCAATTCTGGTTCATCTGTTTCACTCAACAATCGGCCATGTGCGTATGAAAACAAAGGCACTGCGCATGCGCGTTTTACTCCCATTCTATCGCGATATTTCATTTTCCTATCGTTGCCTAACATTATACCGGTATTACCGTGAACGGTATAATATGGCCCAGCCCTATCTGATGGTATTCATTATTTTACATTACTGGTTTTTAAATAAAAGTTTCTATTGAGTCAAGCCTTGGCTGTCTCTGCCTTTGACTGAATTATATGATTTCCTGTATTTCTTCAGAAGCTCAGTTTCGTTTAATGAGACTGTGTTCTGTGTGAGACCCCACAGCGTGTTTTTCCTCCCTCTGTACACATCTCTGAATTGAAGACAGAGAAGTCAAGTTCTTACTTACTGTTATCTGATTTCCTTCTCTTTGGTGAATGTGCTTCATAATGTAATGAGGTGATTTAGCCGGGGATGGAGTGAATGTATTATACATCCACATGTCCGTTCGGGATGAACCCGAATTAGGATGGAGAGTTTTTGGATGAATGAGAGGAGGTGACTCAAGCGAAAGGGAGAGAAAGGAGTAAAAACCTGATGCTGGCTCAGTAGTTCATGGGTTTGAAAGCGGGAAAATGTAATCACAGACAAAGCGCTCCCTAAATGTCTTTCCGAATAACAAATCACGAAAAGCAAATAGATCCCAAACAGCGGTTTAAATGACAAAATGTCAGTGGAGCGGTTTGCTGCCGCATCATCAAAGTGACACAGAAAATGGATGTCATTTTCACTCTCATTTGGGTGTTTGTCAGTCCCCTGTGGGCGCTGTGACGCACTGGTCAGAGGCTTGTTTTCTCTCCTCCGTGACACTGGAGAGATTTGACGTTTGCCCGGCGATGATCGATACGCCGCACTATGACATGGCACTCAAAGCCAAGTCATTAAAGGCCACCATCTCAGTTCAATCAGATAAGCTTTAGCTGCCTTATTCGTTCAGCCTTATCCGACTCAAGCTGCGGGACTGAGCTTCATGCGTAACCGCACACGGTCGCTGCACCTCTCCCTCTGTGAGGTTTACCCTCACTGCCACCCCCCCCTCGACACCTACTCTTTTCACACAATCAGCATTTCCTATTGTGTGGGCTGCTCACCAAGAGCGCAGTGTTGGCATGGACACTCCGGGTAAAGAGTTGTGACACGGGGTCATTTCTTCAGGCTGCCCTCCATCTGCAGATGTCAGGAAGCAGATTCACTCATGCAGGTGAGACTTCGTGTTGCGTAACTCCGTCAGAATTGCTGTGGAGCTGCGCCGGCCCAGGAGACTTTTCTTTATGTGGATGCTGAATAATTCAGATGTTGCATGTTAGGTTTATTTATGTTTATTTTTGTTTTCCTTAAGGAAGCTCCGAGGATGACGCTATCAGTCAGAAGCACGCATTGCTTTTTCTGGGCATGGTGACAGTACATTTTCACTACAGAACAATCTGCATTCACTGCATTACCATTTCCTCTCTGCAGGAACAATAGTTGTGTAGTGTGAATCTGGAGGGGTGATATTAAACCTACACAGAACACAGTTTCATTGTTTGGCCTCCGTGCATTTGAAATATAGCAGGTACTGAAAGTACATAGAAAAATCTTACAGTCAAATTTCGTATTCCGTTTTTAGACTTTTGTGTTTTTTGTCACGAGTTACTCATCAGAGAGGCCAATCTTAAAATATTTACACATTCTTCTTCTCCAGAGTGCACAGGGAAATAGAGGAGTTTACGGCCATTTTGCTGGCAAAGCATACCCAAAGACCGAAACTGTTTTCAAGCCCATGGCACCGTCTCATCTGGACAAGGTTTACAATACTGTGCAAAAGTCTTGAGGCACCACCTATTTCTTGATATTTTGCTCACAAGGAGCCAAGCGTTCCTGTAATTTTTGAGCAATAGCTTTCCAGGATTTCTGAAGGACACTGGTCATTGGCCATCTTTGGACATCGTCTGCTTTTTCAGTCCAGTTCTTGTACCTTTTAAAAGCAATCTTTTTTTTCTTTAAGCCATTTAACACCGACCAGTGAATTGTTCAAACATAAAAAAAGGCACCTGACACAAGGGACGAACCACTGTTGTGTCTACAGATAACAGACAGGAAGCAAAGAGTCAAATTAAATCCCCTTTCTCTAGTTCTAATATATGAAGAGTGAACGGGTCACCAATATCCACAGAAGAGGTCAGAACAGAGATTCAACAGTGAGTGTCTATAGCCAGCTGTAAAGCACTGCGGAGGCCCTGGCATGATTTGGGTCTGCCTTTCAGCCGGTGGTTTCAGGGATCCTCTAAAGCAGGGGTGCCCAATCCCAGTCCACGAGGGCCGGTGTCCCTGCAGGTTTTAGATCTCACCCTGGGTCAACACACCTGAATCACATGATTAGTTCATTACCAGGCCTCTGGAGAACTTCAAGACATGTTGAGAAGGTAATTTATCCATTTAAATTAGCTGTGATGGATCAAGGACACATCTAAAACCTGCAGGGACACTGGCCCTTGTGGACTGGGGACCCCTGCACTAAAGAATGATGGAATTATGAACATGGAAAGTACCATCAGACTGACAGTGGCTTCATTTTCTAGTATGGTGATGATCCTGGACACACTGCCAGTGCTTTAAAACCATACCCAGGTAGAAAAACACCCAATGAAACACTATCATTCATGGATCGACCTCCCCAGGGCCTGGAGCACTATTCCTGAAGACCACTTAAAGAAATTACAAGAAAAAAGCCAGAGACAGTTTAGGCTGTGCTTAAGAATAAAGGTGGTCATGCTAAATACTGACCTTGTTAGAACTGTACAAACTCTGATTTTGCGTTATATGCTGTATATCCAGGTATGTTTGCATGTTTCAATAAATTGCTGTAAATGAGGGGTTGCTTAAGACTTTTTTCACAGTATTGTATGCTCACTTCACTGACTGCTCACACTTGTGATGTAATCCTGAATGTTGCATCACTATGCACTTACTGAGAACTACATTGGCAGTAGCTAATGTAGCTCCTTTTGCATATTTCTTCAATAATGTGCTGAAAATTCCTTAAAGATTTTGGTCCATATTGACATGATGGCATCACACAGCCTCTTACATACTCTGAGCAGCCCATCTGGCACCAACAACCATATCACGTTCAAGTGACTTAAAACAGCTTCATACCTCAATCTGATGCTCTGATCTGATGCTCGGTCAAGGTCATCTTGACCATGTCTCTGCTGAGTTGCTGCCATGTGACTGGCTTATGAGATATTTTCTTTAATAAGCAGTTGAACAGATAAAGAGTGTGTCAGTGTGACTGTGTCAGAGGAAAAAGTGTCCCAGAAAAGGGGAAAAAAGCAAAAATGTTGCATTTACTTCTGCACTGTGGTGTCAGTGTATGCACATCATTATTTATTATTCAGTTTTAATAATACGAGCATATCTGCTCAGTTTATTAGCTCTGAGATCGTCCCCCGCTGTCCACTGTTTTCCCCCTGAGAGTTTCATTCACATTACACGAATAATGTAAAATATTCAGCCAATAGCAAGGGAGATAATTCAAAACAAGTCTTAACAGAAATAAAGCTCCATGTTTAAGCAATGTGACCCTAGTAGAGTGAAATGGTACTCATCGGTGGGGTCTGTTTGGTTTCTTGTTTGTCATTCGTCTCTTATTAGCGTGTTAGTGTGACCAGGATGTTCACAGGATGTACTGCTGTCATAAAGCCTGGGAATGAAAAAAGGGAAGCTTTCGTTCCATTGTGCAGCTTGGATCTGAGACAATAATTCTTCTAGTACAGTACACATGCATTCAGTTGTGTACATCTTAAAATCATTGTTTGCTAACTGTAATTTTCTTCTGCAAACAGAGAGCCAGGTAGTCTGTTCCTGACAGCAAACAATTTTCAGTTAAGGAGTTTATACGTTGCACTGGAGGATTCAGAGCTTGCAACAGTGTTTGAGCAGGTGGCACTCATTGTTTTGCTCGGGGCCTCTGGCAGGACACACAACATCTGACATACTGTTGTCTGTGGAAGAACTTAGCCACAAGCCTTTCAGGTTTTTTTGGGTGGGGGTGGGGGAGTGGGGGGTGGTGGTCTTGCGAGCAAACCTTCTCAGGGGACGTTACTCGATACTTACAGAGTGTGGCTTTATCCACCGCACAGCAGAGTTTAAGGAGTGCTGGGATTGGGGTGGTATGGATGATGACTTCCTCAGCTCCTGAACGTTGTGAGTACACAGCACCTGCCAGCGTGCTGACCTCTCAAAATTGTGGTTTGGACAGCTTTATAGGCTGAGTTGAGTTGTGGTCTTAAGCTTTCCAATTGAGCTGGGTTGAAGTGCACAGAGGCTGACAGCAGAGTACAAGGAGAAATCTTTTTCAACCAACAGTTCACTGTCTGCTCTGTTTACTGCCACGTCTATCACTCCTCTCTCTGCAGCCCAGCCACGTTGTTTCTAGTTTCTCTGTGATCACTTTGGAAGGACTGAAATTTGCATATCTAAACAACAGAAGCTGCTTGTTTGACTTGCAGCTATGTTGAAGGGAACCTTTCACTTTTTTATTGATTTGGCATTGATTAACTGCTTGGTGTGTTCATTTCAGCTGCGTGGTTTGTATATGTTTGATGACACTTGACAGACTTTTGCACAGACACTGATGTGTAGAGATTCATAAACCTTTCTAGCGCAAAGTGATGCTTCTATTGAGAAGTTCTTGAAAAAATAGTTAGTTAATTAGTAAATATTCAGTAAAGCATTTTAGTCCATGAGAGGGAGAAGTGGGGTGAAACACTAGTTGGAGCATAGAGGACTTCTAAGAAGCTCGAGAGATTCTGAAGCAGATAAAAATTATTTGTAAGAGGAAGAGGCATGAGAAATATTCTATAAATGCTAAATGAGAGTGGGGCAGTAAAATGCTACAGGTGAATTTTGGCCTTTTCTAAAATTCATAGGTGACATTGCCTAATCATAGCATGATGTTTGCTTATTTTGCCCTTTGTCTTAGTTTATTTTAAACTTTGAGTGTGGTGGTATTCTGGTTTTTTATTATCATCAAAATCCTGTTCACTAGAAACATTTAGCACTTCCTAACTCTGTCTTTCACTAGAGCCCTGAGCCAGTTCCTTCCTCCTAGATGTATTTATTTATGAATGAAATGCAGTTGTGAACAAGTTTTCACACTAAGGACAGGTTACTGCTTCTTAGGAATTAGGAGGGTAAGTAGCTGCCAGATGCTGCTAATCAAATTTACTTGACTAATTGATCATCAGCAAGTCTGAGTGCCTGTATGAAAGCAGAGGTTTTGGCTATTTGCTGGTCTGAAGCATTCAGGTGTATGTTAACACAATGACATAATCTTACCAGGAGATCAGAAGAGTTTCACCCCGAGGTCAGATGGTGCAATGTTCAAAGAAACTGCAAAATACTCAAGAGCTACATCTCAGACTCTACAGGCCTCAGTCAGCATGTTAAACGTTTGTGACAGCACAATTAGAAAAAGACTGAAGGAGTATCGCCTGTTTAGAAGGGTCACGAGGAGAAAGTCTTAAAAGAACAGCTTAGTTTTCCAAAGCTGCATCTGAACAAACCACAAGTGGGGATGTTTGTCCCTAATGCACAGCAGCATTTGGACAAAACTAAACACAGCAAATCAGCACAAATACCTCATACCAACAGTCAAGCATGGTGGTGGAGAGGTGATGACCTGGGCTTTTATTATCCTTAAGAGGGCTGTGGATAAACGAGTGCCCACAAACCTCACTGAGCTGAAGTGGGACAAAATTCATCCAGAGACTGAGAAAGTAATGAAGTAATAGAAATGAAAATGATCAGTTCATGCTATTGGTCTAGTAAACTAGAAGGCCACAAGAAAATGCAACAAAAATAAAATGAAATGCCCACACTGGACAGAAACAGCTGTTTTGCAGATCGTTTTGAGCGATCACCTGTCGGGAGTTTTCGTACTGAGTTATAACTGCAAAATATTGAGCAGTTCTTTAAGGATGTAAAGTTTTTCAGCCCTCTCTGGCCATTAAAATGCCTCAAGTCTCAAGCAGTTGCCTGTTGACAAACTTGGATCTTGAACAAAATTTAATGTGGTCTTTGTGCACCTGCCTAACTGGAAGTAGTAAATAATAAAGTCCAGAAACGAGTGAGCACTGCAAGTTTTCACAGTTTTTAGCTTGTTACTCAAACAGGTGTGAATGTGCATTTTGGGGGCTGTTATCAGTGGCAGGTTGATACACACTGCTGGTGTTTCAGTGCGTTTTAGAGAAGCAGGTTGCTATATTTGGGATTTACTGACTGTGAACTGAAAAAAACATGTTGCGCTGACGTTTTTCAGTGTTTGAACAGGTCTGTGATGAGAAATAGATATAAAAACATTTTTAATGGCTCAATTAATTGCTGCTTTCTGTATTTTTGGCATTAAGAAACATGTATAATAATAGTTGAACAATTGAACAGTGTAACACTAGAAAAGCAATACGATGCACACTTGCTAAAACTAATTTGCCAGCCCCATTACTGTTGTGGTTTTTAAATGCAATTGCTCGCCTCAAGGTCAATAAAACCTTTTTCTTTCTGTTGTTTTTGTTTGCATTAACAGGAAGTAAAAATCATCTCTCTTCTCTCTTAGTACAAACAAGTGGAGCAGTACATGTCCTTCCACAAACTGCCTGCTGACTTCCGACAAAAAATCCACGATTACTACGAGCACAGATACCAGGGCAAGATGTTTGATGAGGAGAGCATCCTGGGAGAACTCAGTGAGCCCCTGAGAGAAGTGAGACAATAATGCACATTATTCCCATTATTATATGAACCATATATTATATTAAAAAGTCTTTACTGTGCACATTTTTACTGTTCTTCTTTGCGTCTTGTCTTAGGAAATTGTGAACTTCAACTGTCGCAAGCTGGTGGCGTCGATGCCGCTGTTTGCCAACGCAGAGCCAAACTTTGTGACCGCCATGTTGACTAAGCTACGTTTTGAGGTATTCCAGCCACAAGATTACATCATTCGGGAGGGCACTATTGGCAAGAAAATGTATTTTATCCAGCATGGAGTCTGCAGCGTCATCACCAAGGGAACGCTTGCAATGAAACTCTCTGATGGCTCTTATTTTGGAGGTAAGATATTTTTTTTATGGTGCCATTGTTTTTTTTAACCCTTTTGTAAGCGGTGGCATTTTCTGTTTCCCCGTTTCAGAGATCTGCTTATTGACGAGGGGTCGTCGAACAGCCAGCGTGCGAGCGGAGACTTACTGTCGACTTTACTCTCTGTCTGTTGACCACTTCAATGAAGTGCTGGAAGAATACCCCATGATGAGAAGAGCCTTTGAGACTGTTGCCATTGATCGTCTAGACCGCATAGGTAAAAAATGATTTAGATCATTTTCATATGTATCATAATGTATTATCATATAATATGTTGGGCATGAAATTATGCAAATCTCTAAAACATCAGCTGCTAAGTGTTTCTGCTGTCTTTTCTTTTTATGAAAGAAAATGAAGCCGTGAACAAAAAACACAAAAGAAAATGTTTCCTGAATATTAAAAGAAGCAGTACAATGAGCTGTGCTCTTTGCTCAGAATGGCATAGGATGCTGTAACAATAGATAAAAGTACAGGGTGACACGTATATTTCCTGAGGGCTTGTTCTGCTAGAGGATGTACCTGATTTGAAGGGCATCGCATGCTATATCTAAATCGCATTGTTCTCTCGTTATACGTCCTCCTGTTTCCATGTATTTATGCATTATTCACCTTTATGTACTCCTTGTCCTTTCCTCAAACTTTACTGCTTCTGCCTTTTTTTTTATCTTTAGTAATTAGCCTGTGCTTTTATTTCTCTCTGCAGGTAAAAAGAACTCCATCCTGATGCACAAGGTGCAGCATGATCTCAACTCTGGTGTCTTCAACAACCGGGAGAATGAGATGATTCAGGAGATCGTCAAGTATGACCGTGAGATGGTAAAATTAGTAGACCTGCAGCGGCCACGAGCCATGTCTATGACCCCTTCGCTTGGCGGCATCTTTGCCCCTCCGGGTCAGCAGCAGACGGGCTCTGCTATCGCCACCCTCCAGCAAGCTGTGGCCATGAGCTTTTGCCCTCAGATGGCAAGTCCTTTGGTGGGTCCAGGGACTCTGCAGTCTCCACGCATGGTGCGAAGGTTTCAGGTGATGCAGAATCTCTCCAGTCCAGTCTCCATGTCTCCTCTGCAGTCTCAGCCCCCTCTGACGCTCGGAGGGGCATTTGGATCGGCAATTTCGAGTCCCCCAGTCCAAAGCCCGCTTGCAGCTTCAGGACGGACTTTCCAGCACATTGCAAGCGTGGGACCCTCTGGGTCCCAGCTGTCCCTAGTACAGCATCATGCACCAAGCCCCACACAGACCCAGCAGAGGCCTGCCTCACACAAGAGCACCCACTCCCTGCATATGGGGAGCTTGAGTCAGGACACCCGTGCCCTGTCGGCCTCCCAGCCTTCACTCCCCCAGGAAGGAACACCGCAAGCTGCCTCTGCAGCCCCTAGCCCCCCGCCCTCCACTCGCACCTCCAACACCTCCATCGGACCTCCGCAGCCCCCTCACTCCAGCATGCCAGGGCCCTCAGGGGTGGGGAGATCATCGGGAGCCCAACAGAGGGTGGCATTTGCCTCCACACCTCCTCCCACTGGACCTGCTGGAATGGGGGCAGTAGCAGCAGCTGCTGGATCAGGACCTCCAGACTCTGGAGCTCCCAAGAAAGATTCAATTGTCAGCCTTCCAGAGCTAGACTCTGCCAGATCCCGGCTGTCTTCCAACTTGTGACCCTGGTAGAGTTCGAGAAAGAGGCCTTTTTTGTAGGAGAATCCATTCGGTTTAGGTCAGTCTGGCTGATCTGTCAGCTTGCTGAATGACCAATCAGCTACCGCCAGCGCTACCAGTTATTGGACCTGGATGCACTGTGTGCTGGTGCCAGCAGAAGGAAAAGAGCTACTCAAAGTCTTGAGACACTTTGGCCAGGAGGAGTCTATACAATTAAGCTAGTATAACTTAAGGTTGAACTGGTCTAGTCTACTGTGCCAGCACCTTTAGTCTTAGTATCACCCCTTTCACTCTGCTTCCAAACACCTACTGTATATCGCTGTCTTTTCTGTAAAGATATGAAGAAAAGTATGATTGATGTAACTATTGCATACTGTGTAGAATCCATGCAATGCAATCTAGCAGGAGCTGGACTTAAACTGAAAATCAGGGACTTGAGGTCAAATGACAATGACATTTTAAGCGTCCAAAAGTGTTTTGAGTGTAACTTTTCTGTATAAGCTGTCGTAGCAAAAGAACACATTGCTCTTCATATTGTTTCAAATAGTAATGGGAATAGTGTTTTAGACCGCTGGTCGATCTTACATCGATGTGTAAATAGTTGATGAAAAAAGTACGGAAGGATATTATATTCATCGTATCTACCCAAACCAAAGTTGAGCTTGAACACCAAGTCTGGTTGTGTCTGTATCAACTAAAAAAAAAAGAAAAAAAAAAAGAAAAAAAGAAAAAAAAGAAACATCGACGAAAATGCCATTTATTTAACTGCCTTGATTCAACATTAGAAGCCATATATTTGGTTTGTGTGTATGTATACATGTGGGTGTAAGTGTGTGTGCGTGAGTTTGTTGATATGTTTTGGTTCTACTTTCAGAGAATGGACTCACACTCTACACTGCACGGTTGGTTTGACATGCCGATGGTGGTGCTGACCTGCTTTCGTCAAACACCTCTGATGCCGGTCGGGTTACAATCAGCCACCCACCAAAGCTGGTTTGGTGGGTGGCTGATTGTAACCCTGAAGGCCAAGGTGGTTAAAATATCTGAGCTTTACTCGAAGGAAACATTTGTGAACAACCCATACTGTATACTTGCTTGTTTCTGTCTAGGTTTATTGATTAACACATGCAATATAATTCTGCAATACTCTACCCCGCCTATATATATAAATATATATGAATATAAATATCTATACATATGCTGTACAGGAAAGTGAACTTCTTTCTTTTTCATATTGTTTTGTTTTTAATGTGAAATCTTAAAGAATCCAGCAGCTATTGTGGCTTCACTTGAGGTATTGTAATCCAGTGACCATGTTGTTACCTTAACCAAAAATGCTTGAGAGAATGAAAGGACTTGTAGTGTAACTCTTATTTTGTTTTGTTTTGTTAACACTTGAGAGGAACAAACTGTTTAATTCTGGTTTCACGTCACAGGAAGAATCCACGCTTTGAGTTCAGCGGGTCAGAACCTTAAAAAGAAGAAAAAAAATCAGTTTAGCTAAACTAATTCTCTCTAATGTTCAATTGTGAGATAAATGGGGGTTGAGGGTAGGCAATATGAGGGCATAAAATGCCTCACATGTAAGGAAAAAGACAAGAAAAAAAGAGAAAAAAAACATACTTGCTCTATATCAAAATCTTTATGTGTCCCATTTCATCCAAAACTCCCATGAATGTCTCAACATTTAGGGTTGAGGCTTGGATAGCTGGTTATATTTACTCAAAATACTCTGATCCTGTTGAACCTGAAATACTTCTCTTGCTGAATGTACGCCATACGAGAAGGAAGACAGCTAATCAGATATAAACTGCCATGTAAATAAAGGGACAGTGATTTAAAGAGGCTTTTATGATGCAAGGGGGGGTTGTGGGCATTGCTGTATGTGTTGCTGAGTGTCCGTGTGATCTTTTTTTTTTTATGGTTTAATGATGCTTCTCTGGGTTGAACATTGCTATATTTAACCTGTACCAGATCTACCACAAGAGGATCTTTCTTCTTCTTCTTCTTTCTATTAGTTTATTTACTGAAGTGGGCGTGAACAAGAGTGAGTCATAACAACTTTGATCTCCTTGGTCCAAAGTGAGCGCTGAGGACGTCCAATTAAGCACCTTGTGTTGCACTACGACCTTGTAATCAAAATGAAAAATCGATGCTCCATTCTCTTAAAATGGTTGCAGTACTTCTCTCGGATCCATTATCTGGTTAAACTGTAAGGAAGGAAAGTGAATCCAATTGGGTTAGAAAATAGGCAGCTGATTCATTGTGTTAGACAAATACCATGTCCACCTTTTTCAGCTCTGAACATCGACAGACTCTAATTGTAAAATCGATGCGATGGACATTTCACTCAGGTTTGCTACCTTTCCAGAGAGATGTATTGATTGCCGCAGCGTGGCTTTCCATTGATTTATGTAGACTTGTCTATCCTCCCATCATCCACTTGTTGATTTAACCGTGCTGAAAGGTTCCCCTTGAAATCTGATTGGCTCAGATAAATATGGAGGATCTACTGAAGTCGTAACCCTGAGATTGTTATTAGCGTAACACTCTGCCCGTTTGGTTGTGATCACTTATCCTGCGAGCTGTTTGAAACAAGGCGTAGGTGATTGTTTTTATCCAAGGGCTTCATTATATGGCTTGTAAATCCTGGCTCATTGTTACTGTAGAGCAGCCACATGTTCTCTTATCTGTTTAATTGATAACATGCACTAAACCTCGTTGTTTGTCATACCTTGGTTACAAAGCTGTGACCCTCCTTCATCAGCAACACTCTTTTTGTATTGCTTTTTTTTTCCTATGGGAAAGGTACATGCCAAAATGCCAATATGATTGTGAATGAAGTCCATTTGAGTCAATGGCTGTTGTGCACTTCAGTACTGTTCCAGTGCAATCAATTGGTCCTCTTCCCCAATCCTTTGTGCTAATACCAGAGTTTGCCCTATTAAGCTGCTATCAGGACTGTGCTGATATTATTTGAATGAGACCACAGTCAGTGAGAGCAAGATGGAAGGAGAGTTAAAGAGCTAACGTTTCAGGCAATATCAGGCGCCGTCTCTGTTTCATTGCATCCAACCGGTAGGATATGTGTGTAACTCACTCCCACTCAAAGGATGGCGTCCCAGACACTTTGATCAGTACCGCTCTGTTTGAACCCTCGGCCATGAGGCGGCTACAGCCCCGGCCAAGCACATACTTCTGTCAGTTATCTGTCTAGTGTTCAGTCTGCTGGCTTAAAGCCACCATCAGCATGTTGTGTGAGTGTATGTGTGTGTGATGTGGCGCTGTATTTGCCTGATGACGGGCGGTTCAAAGTGTGATTGTTTAATGGTTCTTCTACTGGGCCTTGCTATTTAGTGGGATTGAAAGCCCTCATACATGTTTGACACTGACTGACAATTATTGAGAATCCCTAAGTTTCAAACCTCTCATTCTTGCTGTACCAGTTGTTAAGGGTACCGAATGCCTTGGTGTTGACATGTTAGCAAATCAGGGTATTGTTTTTATTTGTAAAACTGTCTTTGAGTTATCAGTCTCTTTTGTTCGGTTGTTGTTTTGCAGTTTGTTTTTACAATGTGCCCCATGCACACGGACTGTATATACCTTGTGCCTAGTACATCTAGTTTCCACATAGTCTATTTTTGTGGTTTGTATGTGCCTGTAAAAATGCAAATCTGTGTTCTTATTTTCAACTTGCAATATATGTAAAAAACAAACAAACAAAAAAAAACATTAGAAGAGGATTAGTATTGCTGAATTACGATGACAATGTCAGTATATACAATTTTCCCAGATACGGGAAACACAAAATTGCACATTTTTGTTGGTTTGAGCCTTCCAACACCATGCGCGCTGTACTCTGTACTCTCATGTTCTGTACATATGGTATACACAGAGATGTGGGGCACATTGTTGTGTTTTTACCACAGCCAGCTGTATAAGATACATTTTTTTTACAGTGAGAGGGTGAGCTCTGACAGGCTTCTGGTGGATATCGGCAGTCTAGACGTTAGCTTAGATGATCCGCTCACTGCAAAGAGCCAAAAACGACAGAAATGGTAAATGGCCTGTATTTATATAGCGCTTTACTAGTCCCTAAGGACCCCAAAGCGCTTTACATATCCAGTCATCCACCCATTCACACACACATTCACACACTGGTAATAAACAAACTGTGGAGATGCTTGCACAATATCAATACAGTAACAGAAGTTGGCTGTGCACGTGCTGGAAACAACGTTCTTAAAACATATTGTTGCACAGCTATTTACACTCTGATGCTGGTTGCACACTGATCAAGTCTTTGCCATTTAAGAAAAGCTCTCTCTTAGGCTGAATTCGACTCATGAGCAGTCATGAGCTTGACCTACCATACCTTGGCAGATAATAGCAGAGTGCATGTTTGTATTTTTCTTATCTAAGCAGAGTTCTGTGTACAATTCTTAGTGGGACCTTCAAATCTAGACATTGTTGTGTACCAAACTACTGTACAATGATTTTATTTAGTCTAACAGTTAAACTTTTGTGTCGTAGCTACTGTAGCCTGCTTAGCTTACCTAAGCCTTCTCTCTGCTTCAGGACTCTGTGTGCTTGAGTTTGTGTGTGCGTGTGTGTGTTCCTGTGCCTTTCCTTCTATAATGTTGGTCCCACTTGAGAATATGATGCCATTTAGGGGGTTTTAAAAACCCACATGAAGCCGAGAGAGATGTGTGTTAAATGGTCACAACTACATTTGTTCTACAGAAGAGGAAAAAAAAAGAAAAAAAAAGAAAGAAACCACTGTAATGCTCCAAGAAATCACTCTAGCACATCCCTAGACTTAGTAGCATTCCACAGCCTGCACGAATAGCTCAGTGTGGGCATCCAGACACACTTTACCAGCACCATGTAGACGACAGCACAGATATCTGACACAGCATGTGTTCTCTCTCTCTCTGGAGGCCAGTCTGCAACCATCTCAGGCTGTGCTCTGCTTCTGCTCTTAACAGAACGGTTTAAGTATTTTGAAACTCCAGCTCTGTCTAAGTTGATGTCTACAACCCAGGACAACTCAGCTCCCAGCCCAAGCTGCAGTGCTACCAAATCAGTGTCAAAGGATTTCGATGGATACTTGGCATGCTTGTAATATTTGCCTGCATCCAGTCCTTGCGGACCGAGATGCTGGTGGCGAGGGCATGGGGCTGATTTGAACCTGTTTCTGAAAAGGCTGTCTTGTCCACCACCTCTGCTGGCCAAGAACACAGAGCCACACCCTGGTGTCTCTCAATAAGCTGGTCTGTCAGTCAGTGGCAATGTTGTTTAAGCATTCGTAAACAGACAATACATTGTTGTGCAATAAAAAGATGAGCGCATTGGCATACTTATCTCTGGGTGTGGACTTTTATTTGTCATCTGTCTCTGTTGGTTGGTGTTCTGTGTGCGTGCATGAACCAAACTGCTGGAGTTACACTAGTTACTACCCGCCCCACCCCCCACCCCAAACACACAGACACACACACACTCGCATATGTGAACACACACACGCTCAACCTTAATCAGACAACCAGACCTTTCCACCTCATTCTATCCCACATCAGATGAGATCTCTCTCTCTCCCTCTTTCTGCAGACAGGGGCTCTGCTGCATCCCTGATGAGGTGTCTGCGCTCAGTCTGAGAGCTTTCTGCTCTGTCTGTGTGTGTGTATACGAGTGAACACACGCACACAGCATTGCACAGCATTAAGTTCAATTTCTCTGGTACCTAAGAAGGTGTGCATGCACATGCAAGCCCTAGTTCTGTATTTGTCTGAGGGAAAGAGAGAGAGAGTAAATGAACCGGTGCTAGGAGTGTGCGCGCGTGTTTCGATGCGCGTGTCTGAAAGGGTGGGTGGGTGCGTCACGGAAGAGGGCAGTCCAAGGACACACTCCTCTGGCAGCCTGGGAGCGCATCCACCCATTCCCTCTCTGTCTGTTTCTTTTCCTTTCTATGTATGCACACACACAAACACACTGCTGTCTGTCTCCTCAGTGATTATGCATGGCACAGTGAGATAGAAAGATTAAAATTACATGCAAGGTGAGATTTCACCACAGTGCTCTACACTGTTCATCTTGCCTCCCCAGCTCTACATGCAGGTGGTACAAATGCGGGAGAGGCCATCCGCACTGCGTGTCCGCACTTTTACCTTGACGTGACATAATGTCCTCTCTCTTCCGCTCTGTTGACACACACACACACACACACACACACACACACACACACACACACACACACACACACACACACACTCCCTCTTTCTGTTTCATTGTAATTCAATGAACAAGCAATGTACTGGTAGTGGCTGCCGGCTGATACTACACCAAGTTGTGAAGCTATGTGAGTATATAGTTTCAGCCTTATATGGCCGAGGACTGTCCTCTACTTTGTTTCCTCTGCAGTGCTGGTCCTCTACTTTGTCCCTGGCTGTCCTACTTCAATTAATCATATCAGCATCACCCGCACTACCCACCCTAGCTGTTTACCTCCAGAGGGCAATTTGCTTATTTAGCTCCTTACCGGTATCCTCGCCCCTTCCCATCCATCTCCTTCCAGTTTGCCTTACTGCTCCGCACCCACGTCTTCGTTCACGTCTCTCCCGGGATCTTCCAAGTAAGCAAAATCTACATTTCAGCTTTTTCAGTCTGCAGTAACAGGTGTAGCTGGGTATTGCTTAAACATTTGCAGGTGTTCTAGTGTTATGCATAGACAGCTGTGTGTGTATTAAAAGCAGATACAAACAGACAGGCACAACAGTGCACCCCTCTGCCCCCAAATTCCCTATCCTCTGATGCTGCCGCACCTGCTTCAGCCTTGTCTCTCTGCTAAGGGGAACATCTAGAGAGCACAGCTCAAATCTGAATACCAGGATTAGCATTTGGTCCAAGCTCTGACTCTGTGAGCGAGTCAGTGAGCTAGGCAGAGAGAAAGAGAGGGGGATACAGTAAATCATCTTACAGCTGCTGGCAGCTTCAGTAACATCACAGTTTGCTGGACAGCGGGTTGGTTGGAAGTGAGAAGTGCGTCAAACTGAAATGATCAATAAAAAATAAAGCAGAGAGAGAAACAGGAAGAAAGGATCATGTGATCTTCTACAAGCTATGCCATTCATTAAAATAATAGTTTAAAACATAGGTGTCAAACTCTGGCCCGTGGGCCAAATTTGGCCCGCAGCCTAATTACATTTGGCCCGCGAAGCCATACCAAATTACTATTAGAGCTGGCCTACTGGTATTATACAGCTAATATATATATTGTTTAGTATTAAGCTTTGCTTGTTCCATATTCAGTTTTTCAGCAAAACGTGTTTGAGTCCATAAGAAAAGATTCATTCTTATATCTGGAGGAATAAATATATTTCAGTAAATATTAACGTTAGCCCGCGACTTTGTTCCAGTTTAGAATTTTGGCCCACTGTGTATTTGAGTTTGACACCCCTGGTTTAAAAAATCTTGAAGCATTTGCTTTACTTCTCAGGAAACCATTGAAATGACTCCATGACACTTCTATGTCTTGTTTACATGAATGTTGCTAATTTACTCACAAAATTCTGCTATATGCTAATGTTATTTTAGTCCATCAATTCAATTTTATTAATATAGCACCAAATGATAACAACAGTCACTGGTTGGCACTTTATATTATAAGGTAAAGATGCTACAATAATACGGAGAAACCCCAACAGACGACCATCAGCATGAGCAAGCACTTGGTGACACTGGGAAGGAAAAACAACCTTTTAACAGGAAGACAGCTCAGGCAGAGCCAGGCTTAGGGGGACTGACATCCACTGTGTCCAGTCTGGGGAGATGGGAGTGAGACAGGGCAAAGATGTTGTAGAAG
Source organism: Aulonocara stuartgranti (assembly GCF_965226115.1). Classification (NCBI taxonomy): domain Eukaryota; kingdom Metazoa; phylum Chordata; class Actinopteri; order Cichliformes; family Cichlidae; genus Aulonocara; species Aulonocara stuartgranti. The sequence goes on from NC_138954.1 coordinate 22,061,415, forward strand.
AGAGCCAGAGATGAATAATAACTAAGGATTAAATGCAAAGAGGTGTATAAACACATAGTGAGTGAAGCAGAAATGCTGAGTGGGAAGACCCCAGCATCCTAAACCTATGCAGCTTAGCTAAGGGAGGAATCAGGGTCACCTGATCCAGTTCTCACTATATGCTTCATCAAAAAGGAAAGTTTTAAGCCTAATCTTAAAAGTAAAGAGTCTGCCTGTCTCCCGAATCCAAACTGGATTCCTCAGATTCCTGGTTTGCCTCCCATTCTACTTTAAATACTCTAGGAACCACAAGTAAGCCTGCATTCTGAGAGTAATGTGCTCTAATGGGTCAATGCGATACTATGAGGCCTTTCAAATAATATGGGGCCTGATTATCCAAGACCTTGTATGTGAGGAGCAGGATTTTAAATTTGATTTTGTATTTAACAGGGCGCCAATAAAGAGAAGCCAATGTGGGAGACACATGCCCTCTCTCTTTTTAGTCCCTTTCAGTACTCTCACTGCAGCATTTTGGATCAAGTGAAGGCCTTTCAGGGAGTTTTTAGGCCAGCCTGATAATAATAAGTTATAACAGTCCAGCCTAGAAGTAATAAATGCATGAACTGTGAAGAAAACAAACGTTTAAAATGTGATACATATACGATGCATTATTTGAATAGTGGGATCAGAATTGAAAAAGCTCACAAAGGAAAACAGCTCAACTGGATAAGTTGCCCTTTGCACTTGAGTATTCAACAGTGTTTCCCATCAAGTAGTGTATATTTGCTTTAAACAGCAAATTATATAATGAGCAATGTGCCTGTTGGGGAAGAGAAGGAGGATGAGGAGGAGGACAACAGCAGTCATAAGGGCACAGTCTACACATATATACAAGGTTTTATGTAACATTTTATATAATCTTTCATGTAAATTAAGTACTGGTTTTATTATTGTAGTTTTCAGACTAAAGTCCCTGAAAACTGCTTCCATAGTAGTTATAATCATTTTACATTTCAAGACTCAGAATACTTTATTAATTATGTGGTCATAGTACCCCACATAGACACAAAAGTACTTAAAGTCAGTCTGGTTTTGTATAAAAACAAACAAACAAAATAGAAACAAACCAACAAAAGAGAGAGAGAGATAAAGCAGAGCAGAAAGAGTACGTGCTGGGAGCAGTTGACCTCAGCAGCACTCAGTATCATCTGCTCTGCTAAACTCTTCCTGTTACAGGAACATCCATGAAGCCCCTGGCTAAAAGAACAGAAGAAAAATACAGATGGGGTTACAAATGGGGGAGATTTGGAGAGCTTGTTGCTGACATTTTAGAACTGGGAAGAGCAGGACACGATTCATGAAATGAAAATGAAAAACTTTTTCTCTAGGTAGATGTAATAACTATCAGTTTTGATAAGCACTTTTTCCTTTTGTTCGTATAAGAATAGCAAACCCCCGCACTTTCTGCTTTGGTGTTAGGTCATGCTCTGTATATTGATAAATTTACTTAGTTTATTATTTCCTATTAGATGTCATATATTTAACAATATAAATATGCAAAATGAGGAATATATTTGTCATGACTGCAAAGCCGGTGTGTTTAAGGAACGGACAGGCCCTCCCGGTGATATGCATGTGTGGTATAGAAGTCAGCTCCACCCTTTCTCACCCTCTCCTACTAATTCCCACACACATTAATATGAGTGTCTGTACAGTAATCTCCAAAAGTGTGTCAGTGGTGGCTCACCTCCAGTAAGTAGTTATAAATGCAACCAGACCACATTATCTTCCAGGTGAATGTTGTGTGTAACTCACAGACAGTATAAAAATGGTTTTGAAGCCTTGAGATACTCCTTTTAAACACCAATAGTGGCAACAATTCACTTACTATTTCATTAAATATGACCTAAAACTAATGCTTAAGACCAGGTCAGACCAGAAGGCTGTTCTTAGATCTATGGGTCTTTCTGGAGCCATGGGTATTTCCTCCCTTATGGAGACAAAGTTAGCAAAGCAAGGCTGAAATTATTTGGACATGTGCAGAAGAGAGATGGAGCTGCCAGGCAGAGGTTAAAGAGGAAGGTAAGAGGAAGACCGCAGAGAAGATTAATCGTAGTGAAGGAGGACAGGCAGAGGGTTGGTGTGACAGAGGAGGATGGTAGAGCTTAGGTGAGCTAGCGGCAGAGGATCTTCTGTTGAGACTCTTAAAAGCAGAAACCAAAGGAAGAAGAAGAAGAAGGTACCTTCAATTTGTTGCTGTTAAAAATAATGCAGATTTGAGGTAATTTCACAATGGCAACATTTGCTGCCCCCCCTGGCAGGACTGTCCTATGTTGGTAATAATGTAATAAGCTTGCAGAAAACCTGGTGCCAATCCCTGGACAGATCTCTGGTGCATATCAGGACCAACATAGACACAGGCATCCGTTCTCACTCTTACAAAGTAATGGTTGGGACAATCAATCAATCAATCAATCAATCAATCAATCAATCAATCAATCAATCAATCAATCAATCAATCAATCAATCAATCCAAACAGATTATTATGAGTTTTAAAATTTTATTTAGTTTTCATATCTACCTGTTTTCAGTGATATCAATTTTAATACCAGGGAAATAACTAAGCATATAATTGTTTTCTTTCACTCTTTTTTGTAACATGTGTGTGACAACAGCACAATAAAACTGGAAGTTCTGTTGTTGTTGTGCCACTGCAATATTTTTAGTGGGTGCCATATGGCCACCACTGTGAAAAAATTCTGGAGGCACCCCTGCTCACAGCAAATCTTAAGTCAAATTAGTAAATCCATTTCTGGCAGGCTGCAGAGTGTTCTGGATTTTTACATTAGAGATTTGCTTCTTCTGGATAATGTAATTTATTTCTGCGTATGCATGCTTTTGTTCAGGTAGTAGCTGTCGATTCTATGTTGCTGCTGCTGATGTATAGGTAATACTTCAGGATAAATCAAGTCTGGCTGTTTGCGTGGTCTAAAGCAGGCTAGGTGCACAGAATATGTCTCCATGGTAATTTATGTGCCACTGCTCTCGTGAAACCGAGTCACGACTAAATTCAGCCAGGATACCTGGAAAATCCCACTTTAATCTACTATCTGTGTTATGTGAAAAAGCCTCCAGGTCTTTACTCTCTTTCAGCTGTGATTGTTTTGCAAAAGGAAAAGGAGGCCCCCGCTCAGTAATTTTACTCCATCATCCACTTCCACCAATAATATTAGCTCTGGGCCGCCATCTGAAGTGATGAGAGCCAGAACAATGCTTTGCTTCTGAATCATCTCATCTGTTCTGCTCTGTCAAGGTCTGTACTCAGTGACACTGTGGGCTATTCATCAGAGTAGACACACTCACACTTTCACACATTGTCACACACAGAGCGAAAGACAAAAATATCCACCGTATGATTGCAGCGCTTCTATTGACTGATCAGATTATGCACATTAAGATTCTAACAATTCTCTTTGTGTTAATAGGCATTTGTCGTTAATGTATGCAGCAAAGTGTCAAAAATCAAAGGAGAAACCAACATGAAGAGACTTAGTAAGGTTTTTGGGCCTCTTCACTTCAAAACGCCTTACCATTGATTCTGCAAGCCTGGATCTCTGATGAAAGGACTGTCATCAAAACAGAATTGTTTTGATGACAGTGGTAAAAAGCGCTGTCTGATGTTGTGAAAATGTTCTACAATACAGTAATCACAAAGAGCTGTTTTTTCTGGGATTTATTGTCACACTTGCCAACAGGCCTGTTTCCAGCCAAAAGAGTGCTTTCTGATCCTAAAAAAGCAATCCATCTACTCCAAGCATCCTTTTTGTACATGTATTTCAATAAAGAGAGATCCTTAGAAGGAACTGAGTGCGATTTATTGATGTACAGAATTCAATTTGAGGTATTTGGCGGTTAGACTCCGATGGCCCAGCACAGCAGAAAGCAGCGGTGATGGGGATTAGGGCAGGACCCCCCAGAGTCAGTGGTGAGGAAGAGGTGGGTCGGACAAAGGTGTCTGCAAGAAAAAATGATAGCTGCGCAGTGAGATTTAAAGTACATGGAGTGGAAGCTGGTTGGCCTGAAGAAGGCTGGCGGAAATATGATTGGACTAGACCCGTGATGTCACAAGCAGCTTGACAGCATGGGAAAGTGGAAGTGATATAAAGCTTAGATTAGCTGCTAATACCTGGGAAGCAGACAGATGTGTGACTACAGAGCTTCCTTATAACTTGCGCATAAGCTTCTTTTTTTTCTGCAAATGCATCCAAATATCAGTGACAGGTTTTTACATAGGCGTTCGACTGTTGAACTGGTGACTGCGAAGTCCATAGCACATGATTCACACATCTTCATACTCATTCGGTGACCCCCACCCCCCTCAGGCCCTTTAAATGGAAGCATTGCTGTGTTGGAAGAGAGCACTCCCTTTGGGACAGAAATGTTTTGTCATAAGACAAAGGTGATCACTCAGAATTGCTCTGTATTGACTCGCAGTGACCTTTCCCTCTAGGTCGGAACACACCAGCAACGTGACCCCCACAGCATAACAGATCACACTCATTGTAGGGGTCAGAGTTCACATTTTGCTGCTGATGTTGTATGTGTTGTACTGCTGTGTGTAATTTTGAATTACGTGGCTTTTTTGCTGTTTGTAGATTTCATGTTTTGTATGCTTTAGTTATAAAAAGAGACAGAAACATAGAGTCAAATGACTACGTTTATTTTTAATACTATACTATATGTGTTCCCTTAGAAATAAAATATCTTATGAATATAAATAATATGTGCCCCTCAACTATAGTAAACAGTTCTCAGATCTTGATGCAGCTTTTTTAGGAAATACAATGCAAAAAATTACTTTACTGAGCGAAATACAGCTCTGAAACAGTGTGTGTTAAAAGCAGCCAATTCAGATGCTGGGGGTGACTGGAGGCCGAGAGACAGTGACAGAAAAACTGAGAAAACTATGAACACAATAAACAATTTGTCACTGTGACCCTTTAACAGAGCTATTTAATTCTGTCTGTGTAGGCCTTTCTGTTGTTGTTGAGCATTAGCTCAGGGGCCAGTCTGTTCTGCTCTGTCACTGCGTTTGGCTATGTGACCATAATCACTAATGAACTGTTGTGGGGTCTTGCACTCTCTAGTGGAATCCAGCATTCAGTAACATAATCTCTAGTAGTGATTTTTAAGTGGCCTTAGCAAAGAATGATGACGGTGTGCCGCAGCATCTCAAGCAGGCATATGTTTCTGGGTGAAAGGGAGAACAACAACGATGCTCTAATTGTCATGAGGATATAGAAACTCTAAAGCATCCATCACCTTCACACAGAACACCCCTGGGTCCCTCGTTTCTCCCTCTCACCTGGGAACAAACAGACCTTCAGTGATTCAAACTAATGCAATATAAATATATTCAGGGGTCTGTGTTCAGGATAGTATCTCATGAGCCAAAGGTTGTTTGGTTTTCTTAAGATTTCAAGACGCGTTGCTATTTGGTTTTGTTCAAGCTACCAGTTTCTGGGAATTCAGATACTCTGTTTTGTTGTTGATGTGTAAAGATTTACACAACGATTGAAGGAAACAATGCTTTTTATGTCATTTAATCCTTTCTGTTCACATTATATTCTGATTCACTGAGAGTAGTTGGCCAGTAGTGAGTGAGTGTATGGATCACTGTCCTCTCTGTTCTTTGAGGTAGCTGCAGCTGCAGAGTTCGGTTTGTTCCCCATCTCAAAGGCTCTTCTGGGACAATCGGCATGCAAAGGGTAGCGGTTTGATTGCCCAAGCAGAATTACAGAATTACAGAGCAAAGTCACAAAACTAAAATTTAAGCATAAATGCAGGGCGTCTAACAGCAGGAATGTAGGCTGCAGTCATGCAAGTGCAGCTATTGATCTTTTTCTACATCCTAATTTTCATCCTATTCCCCCCCCTTTTTCTGAAGTATATAATACACTTTAGTATACTATTAGAGTTACTGATAAGCATTTTTAAAATGTTTCCCATAAAGAGGCAAACCTCAGTGTTTTGTGAGCGTTTCTTTCATCAACAGAGCCCAGGATGGAGTTGGCAATGCTAATGCCAACAGACGATGCTGTTCCATCTATAAAGGCCATTGTTGAGAAATCAAAGCTGCAGACTGTAAGTAACATGATATAACTGAAATGCTTTTTGTTGTACTGACAACTGAGCTGAATGGCTTGTGACGACAGCCTTAGTGAAGACGATGGGGATGTTCAAAGTGTAGCTAAGCTACACTTTAAGCTACTCTTTATTATTCTTGTGAGACTTTACAAGTCTGGTGATCTGTTCTTAGTGTGTATAAAGTGATGTTAGGCAGTCACTTTGCACCGCAGTATAACATTTTACTCGCTACATTAGCTTCAGTAATTCTTGATAGCTTTCCACTTCATTTGGTATTTTATAGCATTTCCCTCATTTAGGCTACGTCATTTAACTGGAACATATATAGACACTGTTTCATACAGCTACATACTGAAAGACTAAATCTACTGTTAGTTTCTACAATGAACAGAAATGAGCACTCCAAAGAGACAACCTGGCACCCTTTAATCTTTATTGCTGAGGTGGATTTTCTTATCACCAGTTTGTGTATAACTGTATAATTGTGTATAATTTTGCAAATACACATTAGTTTGTATTAGTTTGCACATGTTAGTTTTCAGAGTTTGGCTAGTCTTAGCAGTGCTAACAGCAGTAGCCATTTCTTCAATGCACCATCTGCATCCCTGTGCAGCGGCTACACCTTTATTCTGACAAAGCTGACACGCAACTATTTTTTCTTGTTTTTGTTTTTTTTTAACGTCAGCACCATGGCTGTCATCTGTTTACTTTCCCCTGCATGTATTAACATGTTCCTTTCAGACAGGGGAGGGCGCGTGGGAGTGGGTGCAGCCATCTGACAGGACTGCAGCCAGTGTGAGTGACTGGCAGCACCAGAATAATATGTTGATCTGACCAGTATTTCTCGAGCAGACAAGCTGTGTTTAAATGTTTAGTTGACTGGTCGCTCACACTTTGAGAGTTCTGGATCTACAGCTTCCAGCAAATCTGGAAGCATATGAAAGTGGGAACAGAGAGAGGTCAAAAAGACAAAACTGTGGTCATCTGTTTCACCCCAGTGATCACAAAAAAATGAGTTTGACTAGAGAAAATATGAAAATGCGCATTATGAAACAGATTACAGGGGCTGTGAAACATTTGAGGAGATTTGGGGGGCTTTTTAGTCTTTGTTATGAGAGGACAGTTTGAGAGTGGACAGGAAAGGTGGGAGAAAGAGAGCAGAGGGAAACACACAACAAATGGCCCAGGCCTTTACAGTAGCCTTCTGGCACAAGAGTTACCTGTTCAACCCAGGCAGCTATACCAGGACTTGCAAACACAAAAGATGGTGCAATAGCTAGGTAGAAAGAAACAAAACATTACTGTGCTCAGGAGGAACCACAGTTTAGATTGTTTTTTCCATATCGGCAAGCATTATGAACGGGACATAGAGCTGTGAAAACCATAAATGACTTTGCTTAAATTACTGTTAATACTCTTTTTGGGATCTCATATCATGTACGCACGCTCAGTGTTGTTGTTGTTTTGCATTGTATCTGCATCATATCTGACCTTCATTGCAAGATAAACCAGTAAAAATAAGATGTGAGTAATGGGAATGAGTGGGAGTGAGGTCTGGGCACAGTCAGCTTAGAGAGGAAAAGTCAAAGTAGCAATGACAAACCTTTGTTCAGTGTAATGTGTCTGGTGCAGGGCTCCCACTGACTTTGAACTGCAATGTTTAGAGATGTAATTTTTAAAACTGAGGATGCTGAGTGGGTCTGATCAGCTTACTGGTGTTGTCATCACAGGTCACAGCTGAGGTAAAAAATAGTTCCTTCACCCCCTTAACCTAATTCCCACAGAGTTACGAAGGTTAGCCTTTTTTTCCTCCTGCTATTTAAAGGCGTCTGATTCTGGGTGATTCTGGACTCCGTTGGTCCATTTGTTAAAAAGAAACACTGCCTAAGATACAAAAAGAATATTTCTTCTAGCAGTGACCAGGAGGTCTTGCATGAGGGAGTGAATTTCCACTAGTGGGGCGTGAATTTTCTCATAGTGCAATTCTTTGCATGACAAAATTTTGCTAACATCAGGGTGGCCACCTCTTAATTAAAGATATAACTTTTCTTTCTTTAGACTACTTGAACACACAGGTTCCTAAAAGGTGGTAAATACAACACATGAACTCTAGGTGAAAATAGATCCTCGGTCCGATAAGGAAAACTATATTATTTTAGAAAAACAGAACAAGCCAGTTAAATTGTTAAAACTATTTTTCCTTCAAGTTGAATCTTGCTCCATACAAGTGAGGTTTCCAATTCAAAGCTACATATTGCTGTCTCAGTTTGAATGGAAGTAATGAACTTGTCTGCAAACACTGTCCCGCTACTTTCCGAGCTGTGAAACTCTGAAATGTGCAACACAACCTGGAAACGCAGATCGTTTGGCCCTTTGAAAGATGTTGGTTGCAGTGCTGAAGAACAACTTAAGTTTTGAAGGTGAACATTTTCCATTTCTGGAGAATTTGTACTACCGCTTGGCTAGTAGTTAGCAAGTATTTGCAGACAAACATGAAAAACTACACGCAAATGAGACAGTCTGCTAGCAACCAATAGTTTATTGGTGCAGACATTCTTTGCCTAATACTGGCCACCATAGCTCGCTGTCTTTTACCAATCGGTGCTTGGAAACATGTTTGCTTTCTGGATAGACTCCTAATGGGTCAGAAAATTTGTTTAAAACCTGGATCATTGCTGTTATCCAATCCTATGTTGGAAGACACCAACATCGTGTTGCATCAACCAGTCCTGAACAGCTCACCTCAGCTGCTAGCAAAGACAACAATGTCATCAATGTCTGTAATTTCCATGTTGGATTAATCACTGGTAGTTATGGATTATGTTTGTGTTTTCTTCAGGAAAAAACTCCTGTAGGGACCGATAAAGCCTAAAGAGGCAGCAAACAGGGGTTTTTGCATGATTGTATTCAAAAGTCTCAGATTCCACACCAAACTGAAACATAATCTTGGAATTGATATTATGTCTGCAGAGTTAAGGCTCCTTAAAGAGAGGAAAAAAGGATTAGGGTTATGGGTTTAATATGATGCCAGCCCAACCTTTGCAGCTATAACAGCTTCAACTCTTCTGTGAAGGCTTTCCATAAGGTTAAGAAGTGTTTATGGGAATTTTTGATGATCTTGGGTGAGGAGGCCTGGCTTGCAGTCCCAACTTTAATTCATCCCAATGATTTTGTCTGGTTGAGTTTGCAGGCCACTCAAGTTTTTCCACACCAAACTTGCTCATCCACGTCTTTAAGGAGGTTGCTTTGTGCACTCTTGCGCAGCCATGTTGGAACAGGAAGGAGCCATCCCCAAACTTTTCCCACAAAGTTGGGAGCGTGAAATTGTCCAAAATGTTTTGGTATGCTGAACATTTAGAGTTCCTTTCACTAAGGGGCCAAGCACAACTTCTGAAAAATAACACCATAATCCCCTCCAAACTTTACACTTGGTACAGTGTAGTCAGACAACCTGACAACCACCAAACCCAAATTTGTGATTCCTGCTAGATTTTATTTCTCCATTAACATCTGATCCATCTTCAATTTATGACCAACATATGCGTTGGTCATTCATTGAAGGTCAAGTGTGCAAATACTTCAGTCACAGTATTCACAAGCAGAAATCAGCCAAACTGAACATGATATCAGGCAAATAATGAAGGAAAGTAAAATCGCAGTATAAGCTGAGGTCAATCGTTAAAAACAGTATGTGTTTGTAATTGATACATCTTAGGAAAATGAACACTGCTGGCTTCACATTTTACACCCCCTGACATGTGCTCTCGCATTACAAATGTCCTCCTGCATCCCCGTAGTCCTTGCAGACTATCTTCCTAAACTAATAAGGTTAACATGAAAGCTCATTTCCTTTCTCCTGCCTCTGTTGTCTATCAGACCACTGATGCTGCTGCTGGTGTTGTGACCACCCCATGGCTTAGAAACACACACACACACACAAGTTCAAAGCATGACCCGCTACACGCTCATACTCTCCATTGTCTCTGCTGGCGTTAATTCTCCACCCCATCAGGCTCAAGAGTCGGTGTTATCTAGGATGGCAGAATACCCAGGGCCTCTCCCTTCTCCTCCACTCCTCAGATATCCCAGTATGGTCTATTTCTGTCCCTGCATCTCTCTGCTTTCAGCAAAGTGCCTCTGACGTCTCCCTCTGCAACAAACAGATGAGGGCTGTCAGTGATGGGTAGCTGAAGATCGCACAGCAAACCAAAACAATTTAAGTAATGCCTCCCACCCCCCGCCACCACTTTTTAAAAAAATATTTTACATTTTACTGAATCATGTAGAACAAGAGCCTCACTTTTCTAGTAGAGGAGCAATAATAGAGCAACGGATGTCTGGTGATGATGACTTTTCAAATCTCCTCTCCCTTTTTTCCCTAATTGAGAGTCATTATAACAATGAGATGTTATTTTTATGTACGAAAGCAATTAAGTAATGAGACATAAATGATTATTGGAAGCGAGGAGGCAAGGGGAGGTGATGGAGTGTGAAAAGGGCAGAGGGGATAAGGGGTGAAGAATCATAAATGAGATGAGGGGATTATTTACAAAAAAAAAGAAAAAAAATTGTCTCTGAAAGTGCTGAGTCACTGGAAGGGTAAAGCTGCAGACCAGCTCTCTTTCTCCTTCTGTCTCTTCCTCACCCACAAGCTCCACACCAAGACACACAGCATGTCCCCACCCCACTGCAAAACAGTCACACACACGCGCACAAAACTCAAGAGGAAGGAGGATGAGGCATATTGTTACTGCAGAGCTAGCCCCCCGGTATCAACGGTGCTGTCGTCATCCAGATTTGTTACAACAAACCAGATCACAGTACATGTGGAAAAAAGAACAAAAAAAAACCCATCCATTGATTAAAAACTATAGCAACAGATTGGGGGCCTGGTGGCTAGATGACGTGTGTTTGATGTGACGTCGAAAACGGGCTCTGCATTGTTGCAAGTTCCAGTATTCACTCATAAAAATGCATGCTGAAGATTAAATGCCATTTTAAACAGCCACAGCCTCTGGTCATAGATGGCATTTTGTTGAGTTTACCACATTTCCATTGCATGCATTTTCATTTTGTTTCTGCATTGTGAGCAGGATGCTATGACATTTGCCCTGACTGACATGTCTTGCCATATGTTGTGCTGAGAGGCATAAAACCTCTGACTTTGCATAAATTCAGTCATATGCTCCACTTACTGGAAAGGCTCAGAGCTCCGGAGCAGAAGTGAACGTGTGAAAATCTGTGATTGGCAAAGCTTGATAATCCTATCTATTACACTGTTCAGTGGGCAGAGTGCATTTATTTGATTGGTCAGGATGGATTATATTTATAGTAGTACTTCTTACCAAGTGACAATATAACGACTGCAGTAAATTCAAATCTTGGAAAAGATACAAGAAGGAATATATATATATATATATATATATATATATATATATATATATATATATATATATATATATATATATTAGGGGTGCAACGATACACAAAATTCACGGTTCGGTTCGGTTCGATACTTTGGTGTCACGGTTCGATATTTTTTCGATACAAAAAAAATGTTCATGCATTTTTAATTTGTCATTTATTAAAATTATAAATATATATTTTAACTCAAAATTACAGTTTTTAAATTTAATGTTGCTGAAACAAAAGTAATTAAAAAAATAAATATATCTCAGGGCTCTCAAAATTTCAAAATCCCTGGTAGCCCTTCGGGCAGGGACTCTTCAGTTTTTGGTAGCCCAAAATAAATGTAAGTAGCCCGAATAAAAAAGAGAGCAATTTTTTGATTGATGTTTTGTTTCCTTTACAATATTATACATTAAAGTATAATATTGTAAAGGAAACAAAACATTAATCAAAAATTTGTTGAAAAACAAATTACAACATTGTATAAAATTACAATCATCAACTCAAATACTTGGTTCTAATTGAACAGAAATTTCTATGAACTTGTAAGAACTGTGTAGGACATGAATCCGTCTGTGTCAGATCCTGAATTTGAAATTTCCACTGAAGTCACGGGTAAGAGGCAAGTGGAACCAAGATCTAGGCCATTTGCTTTTTGAAGTTTGCAAAGACTGCTAAATTTTGCCAGTGGTAGTTCACTCTTTGCAACATAGTACGCTGTTCTAAACAGATTTTTCAGGTTTATTTTTAGTATGTTATTTGCAATTGGTGTTTGTTAGGTATTTTAGTACCATGGGAGCATTTACTGGATATTGTTTTATAGTGACATTATACAGGAAAACTCTGTCATTCAACAAGGTTGAAATACCACAGAGATCACTCCCTCAGCTACATTAGTTTCTTAATCTTTTAGACGCCTGTTGAAGGCCAAATGGTTTGTTTCAGATTTCACTAATGAAAGAACTCTTCGTTTTGTGCCTTGAAAATATGTCGCTGAGATAATCACAATTGTAGCTGAACTAATAAACTACACAAAGGATGCTTCTTCACCCAAGGGCAGGAAGACGCTGCCTTATCTTGGTCTGTACTGGTTTAAACTGATAAATCTGCTGTCTCATGAATTTTACCCTCTATATAAACTGTTGTACTTGTGAATAAAGTTGAGTCAATTTGGGAAGACAACCTGAAGCAGTCTCTGTTTTCTTGTTCTCCCAAGCTGCTCCCGAGCTCGTACTAACACGCTGAATGGCATGCTTGAATATTACTTGAGAATATATTTGACTGTGTTACAGACTAAGGGACATTCTCTGCTGATAGGTGAAGGTACATTCTCTGCTGATAGACGTCCACGCCTCGAAGGAAGTCGATCCACGGATTAGGCCCTGGAAACCGTTTCCTTCAGTGTTTGTTCTGGGAAAGATATTGCAGACTGAGCAATAATGCATTTCTTGCATTTCTCATGGGTTCTAATGGGGGCATTTCTTAAAATGACTGGTCCCAGTAACAAAGGCCCTTGTCGACTCAGAAATCGAGAGAAAACCAACAACACACCCGGCAGAACATTATGTTATTTACACAGGTGCACATAAGTGGTCCGCATGTGCACATTCGCTGTCAAAATAAAAGACGCGCACCAGATAAGAAGTTGCAACGCGCGTTTGCCTCCATATAAAAAGCACTGTTTTTGTCCGCTAGAGTGGGATTTTCACGGCACATTCCGCACCACATCTCTGTGCGTTCATCATTTGTTTGAAGCCAGCTCACCTCCTGCAACCACTTTTCCGAGAATACGCGCTTCTTTTGTGGTTCGGACTCCTTCTGACATTTCTTTGGAGGTAGAGGAACACCAAAGTAATTGCTTAAAGGAGCTTCTTCGACATCTTTAAGAGTCTTAAACAAATGTCTGTCCTCCTCCAGAAAATCTTATGTATGCAAACACGCGTTGCAACTTCATATCTTGTGCGCAGTTTTTTTTGGGGGGGGGGGGGGGGGGGTTTGACAGCGAATGCGCACCTGCGGACCACTTATGTGCAGCCCTGGTTATTTAGCTCGTCATATTGCAGCCACAGAAATTCTTTTGTCCATGAAACCATAAAGCTGCACTTTCTTTTTGCCTTATAGTCTGATTTGTCATAACTTTTCCGTTTTGTGGTAAGCTTTTCTTTGGCTGTCACTTCTTCACCCTGACCTCTCTTATTTGGCTCAGCAGAACTAAAATATAAATCCTGCTGCTTTTACACACACACACATAACGGTCAGCGATTCTCTGCGCGATCAACCTCTCATATGTTTAAGCTTGCTGCGGGAGATTTCACTTGTCATGTTTGCATAGTAAGCTAACGATTAATAAGACAATGTCAGAGGAATTGGTGCGCAAATTATCATCACTCACCAATCAGTACTGTCGCTCTCTATACACAGTTTGCGGGATTGCAAAGTGAAATCAAAAAACATGCGCAAATTCAAACGCGATTTCAATATGTCACATATTGACAGTGGCTCACCGATGCCAATGACATAATTACCCAGCTACATTTCCGAAAGAATGCAAAAGCATTGACATATATTTTTGCTTCCTACAATAGCCCGACGGGCAGGGCAGAGATAGATTTTGGTAGCCCGACTGGAAAAATTTGCAAGCCCTGCGTTACAGGCATGGCCCTTTAAGGATGAAGCCTGATGGGAAATGTATTCGGGATGTGTGTAGCGGGACTGCCTGGTGTGTGTGTGAAGAGAGAGAGCGGAGAAGGGGAAAAAGTAAAGGTTAGCTACAGAAGAGACGACAAGAAAATAAATAAAAGGAATATAATAACTCCCTCGACAGCCAGAGTTGTGTCGGCGATGCTCGCTGTGAGTAAACTGTTTCAGCCCACTGTACGCGGTGTTCGTGCCTTAGAGAAGAAATAAAGTTCGGTGAAGCAGTTTCCTACGCCTCCTTCGATCTTTTTGCTAGCGGAGTTGACCTGTATAGTAAGCTGTTGCCGGCTACGAGTCAGTTACGGAACCTTCAAGTAACTGCCAGAGGTTTCCTTACTACGGTTCGGGGCCGTGGATCTGGCGCGGTAACACCTGTATCTGATTGAGGAATCACTCATCTTTGGAAAAGAGAGTTTATTACAGAGAAATGTCTCTTTCCAAAATAAAAGCTATACTATACGCTTCTTCTGGGCTATATTCTCAGCAGCATATTGTAGCGGGTCAGGGCTGTTCGGGGTTCTGTTTGTACAGTTATGTTTTGTTTATGTTGCCATAGTGACGGGTGACGCCCTCTCGCTGCGACGGTGTGTCCTTCCGGGGTCAGAGGGCGCCCTGTGTGTTGTTGTTGTTGCTGTGCGGTTGCCGCGCTGAGCAGTTAGCTAGCGGCAGTGTTCTTCTGCAGATGTCAATAAACGGCTGTGCTCCCTGGCTAGCTCACGGGAAGCAAGACCAAACGACACCTCCGTCTCCTCGTTGTCTGAGCTCGCCACATTGGTGTCAGAAGTGGGATGATGGTGGCACCCCATGTTCTGACCCGAGTGACTTTTCCCCCGCCGGTCGTGACCGGTCGGTGCGCCAAAAGAAGGCACCTGGACATTTGCAGGACTTTGTGTGGGGCAATGGGGTCGTCGGGGACGACTGACCCCTTAGGTGGGGGGCTATGTAGCGGGTCAGGGCTGTTCGGGGTTCTGTTTGTACAGTTATGTTTTGTTTATGTTGCCATAGTGACGGGTGACGCCCTCTCGCTGCGACGGTGTGTCCTTCCGGGGTCAGAGGGCGCCCTGTGTGTTGTTGTTGTTGTTGTTGTTGTTGTTGTTGTTGTTGTTGTTGTTGTTGCTGTGCGGTTGCCGCGCTGAGCAGTTAGCTAGCGGCAGTGTTCTTCTGCAGATGTCAATAAACGGCTGTTCTCCCTGGCTAGCTCACGGGAAGCGAGACCAAACGATACCTCCGTCTCCTCCTTGTCTGAGCTCGCCACAATATTAAACATATCAGGTCCCCATAAGGAGAATCATGTGCTAACGGCTGTCTAAATGACTAAATGACTCGGGTAAAGTTTGTAGCAAGCATGCTTGTTGTTTTTGTCTGCTTCCACTTGTCTTTGCACTAGGATGATGTCGGCGTATGCGTACCGAACCGAAAGCACTGTATCGAACGGTTCTAGTTCAGTACCAGACAAAGGAAACAACCAGTAAAAAAAGATTACAAAATATAACAAAATTAATAAATAAAAATCAAATATTCAATAAAAATCAGAATATAAAAGGAAAGAAAAAATAAAACCTCGAAACTATGGGTCTAAAATTCAGCAATAGAACAGAAAGTATTAACAAATGATGTTACAAGGACAAAGCCTTGAGGCGACTTTTGTTGTGATTTGGCGCTATATAAATAAAATTGAATTGAATTGGACATTTTATCCACACTAGGCTGATTGCTAAATGACTAACAGGAAGACAGAAATACCATTTGAGACTGGAAAGATACCAGTCTTACTATGAAGAACATAGTGTATAATCATTATAGTACTCTCCTCCTTAATGGGTGACCAATTGGAACAAAACTTTGTACAAACATTAAAAGAACTGGGATTTATGATAAAAATTTTCAAAAACATAAAGGCTACTAATCACAGCATGTGTGACATACAGTGATTAAATATACAGCTATTAGCAAGGTTTATGTTTTTGAAAAATGTTACTATAAATCTCAATTCTTTTGATTTTCCTGTATATTATGTCCATGTTGATGTGTTTTTCTAGGGAAATGTGTTGCAGCTTCCCAAATAACCCTAAGTTATTTGGGAAGCTGCAACACATTTCAATATCATCTCTACAATATCGGTTCTAGTGCAAAATAACATACTGACAAATAACATACCCATTGTCTTTTCATGTTGTGGCAGAAGAGAAGTAGTACATTTGGCATAGAGGCAGTATCAGCAGCTGGTGAAAACATTCATGGTTCCACATTATGGGCATAGTTAATGAGTGAAATATGCTTCTAGTTTTCCACTCCTTAGACAGTACAGATTTTTACAGCAAATATGCCCACCCATGGCTGCAGAGCAACAGCTCCTGCTGGGTTACAGCAACACTCCTCGTACAAACCACCTGTTAAAGTGACTATAGCTTAGAAAAGAAAGCGTCATCTTCTAATTGGAAGGTTGGTGGTTCAATCACAAGCTTCTCTGGCCATAGTGTCCTGAGGCAAGATGCTGAACTCCAAATTGCTCCCAGTGCATCCGGTGTACATGACGGCTAGAAAGGGCTTAAAGGAGTAGATGTAGGTGTAGCCGTGTGACTGGATGAATGAGGCTCATAGTAAAAAATAAAATTAAATAAAAATGCTGTTTTAATTAATTAATACTTTAGAAAAACACTTAATCTACTTTGAATTACTTAAGAAGAGATCAGCTGATTATATGAATGCAGCTCATGTGTAAGTGCAACGAGGAAGATCTGTAATCGCTCATCCTTTTTTACATCACTTCCTGTTTCCCACGCTGTCACACTGAGTGCCGACATCATTACTCCGACCCAATCATTTTCTTGCATACCTTCTTCGAGCCAATCAGCCCCCACTCTGCTCCTCTTTTGTTCTGCTTTTCAGAGTCAGACATTCGTGCAACCTCCCTATCTCCGCCTCACCTTGATCTCTCAGAGCCCCATGCGAGCCTCCATCTTCATCTTCACCAGCGCTTAGACTCCAGGATTGGTGGGAGGGGGTAGGGGGCCCTGTCCTAATTCCTACCATTGCTGGGACTATTTTCTGCTGTAATGGTTCATCATAGCAGTCTAATCACCAACTAGCTTATTAATCGAATTCTGTAGCAATTAATCATGTTCAATTCTTCCAAATGATCTCTCCTTATTGAAATAAATGCTCCTGCTAATTGAAATCTTGGAAAAACATTTTTTCCTTTGTTGTTTTCTGTGTTTTCTGGTGTCATTATTGTCTATGCATTACCTCATCAATGGGAAAAAAATACATTTGTACACACACACACAACCCTAAGTACACAGACAAGAGATAGGCTATCATTTAAGCTTATATGGCATCGGTAAGCAACATCAGGAATCGATCGACAGACCAGCACCCCCTGTTGTTTGTGTCACAGTGATAGGAGGAGAGGAGAGCGGAAGAGAGGAGAGGAGACAGATGTGATACAGTATGACTCAGGGCTATGAAGTCAAAGTGGGTTTATGCAGAGATTAAAGGATTGAAGAACAAGGGAGAGAAAGTGTAGGCAGGCAGACAGAGAGTCCATAAGAGTCCAAAAGCCTCCTGGAGAGACTGCAGAGAGTAACACAGAACAGTTACTCATCAAAATAAACTGCAGACTCAATAGTACGTCTGTGAAGTGGTCTGATCAATACATTCAGCGCTGTTTATTTTCTCTGTGAGGGGATATAAAGTGCAGATCAGATCATTCGTGTGAGGTGGTTGCCACATGTCAAACTGCCCAGTAAGCAGACAGTGTCAGGTGGCATCTCCACCAAAGCTACTGACCACCACTAACACAGAGTTTTTGTCAAAGCGTCCTTGAGCAAGACACTGGAACCTTCCCATTCATAGGAAGTGGACAGCTATTGAAATGATATAAAATAGCTAAATTTGTTCCTAAAAAAAATACAACTATGTATTTTTAGAAAAACACAAATGCTGTGTCATCTGAGCAAAAGAGTAGATGGACCACCCAGCATGATAGAGCAAAAACACTAAAGAAACAACAAAGAAGACCCAGGACTGTTAAGCAGCTTGAGTCCTATATTAGACAATAAAAGGACAAAAGTCCAGCAGCTGGTCTGCTCAGCTGCCAGATGTTTATGGACACAGTGGTAAACATTGCTCTGGCCCAACTTTCTTGAGAAATATTGCTGCCATCAAATTCAAAATTACCTTGTTTTGTCTTAAAATTGTACATTTTGTCACTTTTAACATTTGATATGTTCACTGTGTTCTGTTGTGATTAAAATATGGCTTTATTAGATTTGCAAATTGTTGCATTCTTTTTAATTGATATTTTAAACAGATTGCATAAATACATGTAAATGAAGATGTTACTCATAGTGTTGAATGCACTGAAAATTTGCACTCTGTCAAAAGTCCTTTTATGTCATTACTTCACTTTAATGACTTTAAACATATATTATACATTTTGGTTCTCTCACACTGATCTTGTTGTTTTGTTGCTGTTGTTGTTTTTTGTGTGACAGGAAGTTGTTTTCAGTAAAAACAAATAAGCCCCACACCTGACTACCTGGCTCACAACAAACAGACAAACAAGCAGGTTTCTGGTGTGTCGAGAGGTACGCTACTTTGATAAAGGTATTCGCTAGTCTGCCTTCACATATGAACTTGAGTGACATCCTACTCTTAATCCACTGGGTTTAATACTGTATGATGTCAGGCCACCCATTGCAGCTATAACAACTTTAACTGGTCTGAGAAGACTTTCCACAAGGTTTAGGAGTGTTTATGGGAATTTCTGATCATTCTTCCTGAAGTGCATTTTCGATGTCAGACAGTGATGTTGGCTCAGAAAGCCTGGCTTGCAGTCTCTGCTCCAATTCATCCCAAATTATTCTGTCTGGTTGAGGTCAGGACACTCAAGTTTTTCCACACCAAACTAATCCATGTCTTTATGAACCGTGCTTTGTGCACTGGTGCACTGTCATGTTGGAACAGGAAAAGGCCATCCCGAACAGTTTGCGCAAAGTTGGGAGCATGAAATTGTCCAAAATGTCTTGATATGCTAAAGTGATAAGAGTTTCTTTCACTGGGACTAAGGGGCCGAGCTCAACTTTTGAAAAACAATCCCACATCATAATCACCTCTCCACCAATCTTTACACTTGGCACAATGCAGTAACACAAGCACTATTGTCCTGGCAACTGCCAAACCCAGACCTGACCATCAGATTGTCTGATGAGAAGCATGATTTGTCACTCAAGAGAGCAACTGCTGTCTTCACTGCTCTGCAGTCCATTTGCGTTGTGCTTTACATCACTGTGCCAAACGCTTTGCATTGCACTTGGTGATGTAGGGCTTGGATGCAGCTACTTGACCATAGAAACCCATTCACTGAAGCTCTCTACGCACTGTTCTTCAGCTAATCTGAAGGCCACATTAAGTTTGGAGGTCTGACACGATTAACTGCAGAAAGTTGGCAACTTTTGTGCACTATGCGCCTCAGATTTCAAGTTGCCTACCACTTCGTGGCTGTTGTTCCCAATCGCTTCCATTATCTTATAATACCGCTAACAGTTGACTGTGGAATATTTAGTAGTGAGGAAATATCATGACTGGACTTGTTGCACAGGTTGCATCCTATCATGGTACCACTGTGGAATTTACTGAGCTCCTGAGACTGACCTGTTCTTTTACAAATGCTTGTAGAAGCAGTCTAGGCAGGCCACATGGCTGCACATGACAGGCCTCAGTTTTCCCCCTGACCTGAATCAGTTGTGACACTTTCATAGCAGATGATGAAACTGAGAGTGAGCAGAAAAATAATTAGCAAGTGAGCAGAAAAGCTTATACATACACTCTGTTTCCTCAGATATTAATAGGACAAAAGGCACCTAATATCAATAATCACTGTGACTTGTACAGGGATACAGTCTGTCTTCATATGCAGTATTTTTAAACTGTACATGAATGCTTTGTTTCATAATATGATCAGGCTGGCTTGATTGGGGTCATGAGATCTCATGTCTCACTCTCTCTCTCTCTCTCTCTCTCACACACGCACATATGCTCACACACGCAGATGTACAGTATACACACACTCATGCATTCCTTTCTGGTTCCGGTGGTCGTGTTAATTAGAGCTGTGGATAAAATAAGGCAGATGTGTTCCACCTCATTCTTGGGGTCAATTAGCTGTGACAGCAGAAGGCTGCAAAGTCCTAAGACCCAATTAATGAGAGGATTTACTTTCTATCACACAGGCTGGATATAATTACACTGAAACATTTAGTGTTATGGGTGAGTTTTGTTTGGCAGATGCTGACTACCTCGTAGTAGTGACCGCTGTTAATTATGTGATTATTTCTGTGGAACTTTTTTCACTATTTATGACATTAAATATTACTTAAAGTAGCTTAGATATTTTTGTTTGTTTGTTAGTTAGTTTAAAAATAAGTGTTTTTTAATGAAATTAGCCAGGTGTTGCCTGTGTCACTGATTGAACGTGCACCACACCAGCCTTCCAGTGACCTGACACACAAACAGGCAAAAAGAAAGACAAGGTGGAGTGGGCCGCCAATCTTAGTTTTTTTGCATATTTGTCAAACTTGAATGTTTCAGATCATCAAATTTTAATATTAGACAGAGCTAACCTGAGCAAATCTAAATGGAAAGAAATGAAATGCAGTTTTCAAATGATGATTTTATTTATTTATGGACAAGTTATCCAAACCTTCCTCGGTCTATGAGGAAAAGTAATTGCCTCTTAAAAATAATAACTTGTTGTGCCACCTTTGGCACCAAGAACTGAAATTGTGATCACATCACTGCGGATGGATTTTGGCCCGCCCTTCTTTGCAGAATTGTTTTGATTCAGCCACACTGGAGGGTTTTCAAGAATGAACGGCCTGTTTGACGTCATGCCAAAGGATCTCAGTCTGATTTCAGGCAAGACTTTTACTAGGCCACTCCAAACCCTTCATTTGGGTTTTTTTGTTTGTTTTTTTGTGTGTTGTTTTAGGCATTCAGAGGTAGACTTGTTTGTGTGTTTCAGGTCATTGTTCTGCTGTATAACCTGAGTGTGCTTGAGCTTTGGAACACAAACTGAATGCTTTGCTTTCTCCTCTGGGTTCTTTTGTGACCTCCTGTATGTGTCGTCAATGCGCTGTTGGAGTAACTTTGGTAGGCCGGACGCTGTTGGGGAGGTTCATCACTGTTCCAAGTTTTCTTCATTTGTGGCTGATAGCTCTGACTGTGGTTCACTGAAATCCCGATGACTTAGAAATGGCTTTGTAACGCTTTCCAGACTGATGACTTTGTTTCTCAACAGTTTCTTTAGACTGTGGGATGATGTGTTGTTGTTTTTTTATCTTACAGTAACCTGTACGACACATCACGCCCCACTGAACTGAAGTCTGTTCACCACGAACATTTCTGTTCTGATCCGGATAATTTTCTGGATGGGGATAAGAAGTTCTTCACAGGAGTAACCACCATTTGTGTTGGACATGGTTACAACACAACAATCATTCTTTGGCAACAGGATAATTCAGTCTGATCATTTTTGAGAGCCATATTTCTCTGCAATTTGAGAGTGTGAAATAATATAGAATTGTTTCTGTGAGACAGAAGCTGAAATACGTGGGAGTGTGGGAAAAGACAGGCAAAGTTAGCCAAGGCCAATAAAAATAATTAATTACACAATTTTATTGAAAATGGGTCCCACAGACTTGAACAACAGTTAAATAAGTTTGTTGGAGAAAAAGCAGATGTGTGCTCCTTTCTTTTATATTGGAGTTTGGATGTATTTATGAATGGTGACACCGTGATAAAAGTCAGAGAATAATTTCTTTAAAAAATCTATAAGGGGGGGGGCGGGGCATTTTTCATGTTTCTGTCTGGATTACAGGAAATGCAGTAAAGAAAAGATGACGCAGCTCTTGATCATCTCCTATATCACCAGATGAAATTATACACATGGATTTAAAAGGTAATTTTTCTCTCACTAGAAAAGTGCAAACTTCGACTTTTGATATTTGAATTTACTAAACTATTTGTTTAAAAGTGAGCCACTCAAAGCTAAAGACAGGTGTGGCCTGCAGTGAACCTGCTGAAAAAAACCCTCTTTCCACAGTTCTATATGAATGAAATTTCTCCTTAGATAAATGTGACCAAAGACGCTGTTTAAAAACTCTATCAGACCTGTGAAACTGTCTCTCTGAAGGGGAATTAGCTTTCATCTTAACATGAAAGAAAGCACAGGAACAGTCAGCAGCCTGCTGTATAAACACACCCATGTGTAGTTCTGTATCTTGTGACCTTACAGTCTCTCAAAACCCTTTGAAATCCAGTTCATAATACTCGAGACACTGTATCATCATGTTTGGTCTTGATATGTCTCACGGGGTTGTACCAAGCATATTTGCAATTTTATCCTCAGAGAAAAAGGCGAACTGTGATCCAGATAGGAAGAGAGCCCATCTAATTAAAGCTGCTGATCAGCAGCACGTCTCTTTTAGCCCAATACTCTGCTCTCCCTCTCTCTCTCTCTCACACGCACACACACACACACACACACACACACACACACACACACACACACACACACACACACACACACACACACAGGTTTAATTTCAGACATGCATGACACAGCCATGATATACCTTTAGCTCTGCCTTAGCTCAGGTTGCATAGAGATGGTGCTAATAATAGTGATATCTAATCAATGCACACACACACTAACCTTGAGCTGACTTTGTAACTACACTATGCAATCTCCCTGCAGGAATTGACAAAAACCATCCAAAGTATTTCTCAGCAGGATGCAGATAATTTCTGCTCAGGAGAGCGTGCTTGATCTGTGAGTGTCTCCTCAGTCCGATAAAGGAGCACACAGAAGAGCTGAAAAGTTGGAAGGAGAGGAGGATACCTCTATTTTTGGAGTCTGTATTCTCATGGCGTCCCAGGGGAGAGAGCCGCTGTGGGCTCCCCTCCTGTGATGGCAGCGCTGGTGAAACCTCCAAGGAGCACAACGTGTCAGTCAGTCAGACAAGTAAACATGGGGATTTGTATTTTGGAGCTTTGTAATCACACAACTTTCAGCAGAAATCAACAAAATCACGTGGAAGAGATACTGAAACTGGTTTTGGAAATAATTTACACTCACTCCAAACTTAATTTTGCCCAGAAAACTGTGTGCGTTGCACTGATGAACTGAAGGCCTTGTTGAAAAAGAAGCCGGACCACTTCTCCAACATGCGGGCATTTTCTGTTGCTGTGACAACAGCAAGGACCAGAGGAGGCATCCTTGGATGCTGGACAGCTTTTGTGTCTATACAACACTGGCTTTCTCACAAATGCTGTCAGCTTTATGGTTCACCGTTTCTGACTCAGACTGCACAGTGTTCTCGTCTGCGGTGAAATGATCTGGAATATATGCGGTCAGAGTGTTTTAATCTAGAACAGGAATTTCATAATTAGATTAAGGAGCTCACTCAGATCACAACAATAGCTGCTAATGGAGGATAGATAATGACTTCCATCAAATCAGCAAATCCAGTTGAGAGCTTATGGTTTTTAAAAAGCCACTGTGGAGTTTGCATCCGAGTGGGTGACTGAATAGACAAAAGTACTGGACCACACCTCATAATCTTTAAATTCAGATGCTTCCAGTCCCACAGATTTATAAAATGAAGCACCTAGCCATGCGGTCTGCCTTTGCAAACATTTGTGAAAGAAGGGGTCATTCTCACTGAATTTGTGCATGCTGCTGTAATAAGATGCAGGATGTTGCAACAATTTAGTTTGCAAAATTTCTTCCCTCCTAGTTACTCCATGATCAGCTGTAAATGGCATTATTAAGTGTTTAGGAGCTACAACAACTCAGCCAGGCAGCAGCAGAACACGTATTTAGAGAGTGCTGAGAAGCAGGGTGTGGAGAAGTCTCCAATGCTCTGCTGATTTGGTTACTGCAGAGTTACAAACCTCCTCTAGTATTAACATCAGCACAAAAAGTGTGCACCAAGAGCTTCATGGGTTTCCACAGCAGAGCAGGCCTGTAGGGGTAATGTGGAGGTGGGCTGGTGCTTTTGTCCATATAGTGCAAGTCCAAGGAGTGCAGATGAAGTTAAACATATGTTTATCCATTTCTTTAAGAAGCAGAAGCACTAAGGTTACCCTGCCAATATTAGGATCATTAATGCTGGCAATGCTGTAAAGCTTTGACAGTGCCAGTAACAGGTGAGCATTACAAATCCTCTTTTTTTTTTAACATTCCCAGTTGGTTGGTTACTTCTGTGTCCTGTTGGGGGGAAACCTCACTCTAAGTTAGATTCAGTTCAATTCAGATTAAATTTGGTTTCATTTGTCATGCAGGAAAAATAAAGAAATGTTGCTAGTGCTGTTAATTATATTGTTGATGTGTGCATTTTAAATTTCTTTCTGTTTGAGATTTTAAAGGTCTAGAACAGGTATATAACCACAAAAACACTTTGATAGCAGTCAACTGAAAGCAGTGTCACCCACATTTGAAGCAAAGCATCAGGTAGCCTGCGTGAGAAATTTGATCAAACTAAAGAATAAAACTAAGTTCAGTTTTCATTACAAAGATCCAAATCACAAAGGCAGTCACCTCAAGGTGCTTTATTTCTGTGGCTGGTTGTGGGTGATGAGGTGGAGGACATTTACACACACACCCTCCTCTCTCCCCCTTTTTTAATGTAATTGCTTTTGTAAGTTTACAAAAAAACTTCTTTTTTTTTTAAAGTTTTAGTAAAAGGATGCAGAGGCTTCAATTAAGATGCCAAAACAGTTCGTATTTGGTTAGGTGCCACATCTGGCTAATTATTAAGAATTTTAATGAAATGATATAAGAACGAAGAAGGATAAGAAGACAGCGATACATCAGCTACTGGGAGACAGCCAACCACCACTAGACATACACTAAATATACATACAAGCAGATTTTACCGTAAACAACGAGTGAACTCCCAGCATGCTGACCGGAGGCAGCCATTCACAGGAACTGTAGAAACAAAGAGAACAGAACAACCGTGTGAAATACTATTAAATAGATAGAGACAAACAATACTTTAAAAGAAAGCTAAAATAATCCCAGAATAAGCAGTGGTGAGTACTCCGCCTACACACAAACAGAACAATGTTACACATATGTACTCATTTTCTGTCCACAATAACAGTTATGGCAATTATGGCTGTTGAATCCTTTGTATCTGCCATGTGATTGGCTCTCCCCTGCTACGTTTGTTTTTCTGTAATTTAATATAAGTATGACAACCTTAGCGTGTATTACATTTTGTGAATAATAAATGGTCATTAGTTTGTGCACTGTTTTTATTCACCTTCTGATCACATGAGTCATGCGCATACAGGTGGTTTGGCACAAGATAAAACCAAGAGCTTTCACCCTGAAAATGTACGCACGCACACACACACTCTCTCTCTCTCTCTCTCTCTCTCTCTCTCTCTCACACACACACACACACACACACACACACACACACACACACACACACACAGCGAGTGAGAGAGAGAGGGAGAGAGAGAGGTACTCTATCATTCTCTCTGCAGAGCAACGAGTCCATCGCTGAAGTCTGTTAAAAGCCCAGACACAGTGGCAGAGAGTTTATGTTTAGTCTGACATCTTGTGGTGGAATTAAACACTTCACCTACAAAAACGACCAATCATGCCTTTCGTGTAGCACTTACTACATTCACAAATAAAAACTGCAGCTCTTTTGGTTAAAAGTTAACGTGTTTTAGATTGTTTCAAATTCTTGGACATGGCTTGAAATTTCTCTCAAATGTTACAAATATCTTTTGATCAATTACCAAACCATTAGTTGCAACAGTTGAATTATTAAAGCAATAAATATCAAATAAATACTGTTATGGTAAAATATAAACTAAAAATGAAAAAATTACATCTATTATACATAATAATTTATTTTATCCACTAAAATACCCGATATACTCAGACGTGTGTCTCAAAACAGGAATGTAAAACTATGCCTTTGTGCCATCAGAAACTGAATTTGAATAAGTTAAATTCAAATCTGAATTGCTCAACTTAAATAAAAGCTTCTAAAACTGAATTTGAATCAGCCTAATTTAAAATCCAATGTATTGGTTTGAAAATGATTGTCACTAAATTGAAACTGAATTTTTTATTTTGAAAATGAATTAATTGAATTTGAAATTGTATTCCATCCTTCTTTAAATTTAGCTCTTGAGTGCTTTCAGTTTCACTTTGCACCATTCAATTTCAGTTCTTAAATTCAGTTTTTTGGGTCATACATCCTGGAAGCCGTGTGGAAAAGAGTACCAGATTCAGTAAAAAAAAAAAAAAAGTATCCATAACTCCAGATTTCGACTTATTTTCTCGACATTTCGACCTATTAACTCGAACAGTAATTCAAAATTTCGAGTTAGCTCTGTCAATCAGTAATCTACGTGAATGACGTAATTTTCCTGTTACCCGGAAGGATATGACTCAGAGGAACGCGCACGCAAAACCGGATGGCGAGCTACCAATGTATAGCAACAAATTGGCGCTTTCGAGAGTACCTTTGCTGGTGGTAACACCACGTGATTCAGCTAATAACACAAGGATTTCATTATTTGTGAAACCAAGCTGAAAATACTCAGCAATTTGTGCATTCATGACTGGCTGTAATACTGGTAGCTTAGCGCTTGTAGCTGAGGACTTCAGCTTCCGGGTAACAAGGAAATGACGCAATTCACGTAGATTACTGATTGTCAGTGCTAACTCGAAATTAAAGCTTTAAAATAAAGCTTTCGATACGGTAGAACATTATTTCTTATTTAAAGCACTCAAAACCTTTGGTTTTGGTCCAAACTTTGTGTCAACTATCGAAATGTTTTATAAAAATATTGACAGTTGTGTTATACTATATCCAAATACTACTAAAAGATTGCCAGTCATGAGATCTGTTCGCCAGGGTTGCCCAATTTCACCCTTTTTATTTTTGATTGTGGCTGAACTACTTTCATTACACATTTTAAATAGCCCAGTCATTAAAGGTTTATCTATTTTTGGTAAAGAAATCAGAGTGACTCAACTAGCAGATGACACCGTTTTATTCTTAAAAAACAAAGATCAGATTGAAAATGCTATTTCATTAATGATTTCTCAATTGCCTCTGGATTAAAACTAAATAAATCTAAATGTGAAATTTTATGTTTGTACCAATCAAATGTCAAATCCTTACACAATATTCCTGTCAAAAACTGTGTTAGATACCTTGGTATTCATGTCTGTAAGAATGACACAGAGCGTCAATAACTCAACTTTTCTCCCAGGATGGAAAAAACTAAAACTATACTGAACTTATGGCTCCAAAGAGACCTATCAATTTTTGGTAGAATCCTTTTGACTAAAGCTGAAGGTGTTTCCAGATTTGTGTATCCAGCCCTTTCCCTTAATGTGTATGATTCCACATGTAAAAATGTTAATAACTTATTTGTTAACTTTGTATGGAAGAATAAGCACCATCATCTAAAAAAATCATTGCTTTGTGGACCTAAAGATAAAGGTGGTTTTGACCTTCTGGACTTCATGGACCTGAACTATACATTTAAGGTGAAATGGCTAAAAGAATGCTTAAAATCTCCTGGATCATTATGGCATTTCATTCCACATAACATTTTTAGAAATGTTGGAGGTTTACAGTTCCTATTGTCTTGTAGTTACAGTATATCAAAGTTACCAGTTAAAATGTCTGCATTTTATCAACAGGCATTGTTGGCTTGGAAATTATGTTATTCACATAACTTTTCTCCACATAGATCTATTATCTGGAATAACGAATGTATTACTAAGAGGAACAAATCACTATATTAGCAGAATTGGATTGATAAAAATATAATCTATTTAAAAGACTTATTTGACTCTGAAGGCCAGCTACTTAGTTACAATGACTTTATTACAGAAAAAACATTCCCTATCAAATTTAAAGATTTTAGCTCTGTAATAAAGTCCGTTCCCAGCGGACTGACTGAGTTGATGAAAAGCTACAAAAAACAGAACACACCACATGCATCCGTTAACACTCTTTATATTAATGGTATTGATTTCTTAAGCAAGAAATGCACCAATAAACATATTAGAGAATGTTTGTATAATGCGAAGAAAATAACTCCAAGAGGGAAGTTTTTTTGGAATGCTACTGTATTTTTGATAATATCAACTGGGATAAAGCGTGGCTTGTTCCTTTTAGATTTTGTATTACAAACAAAGTTAGAGAATTACATTTGAAATTATTACATAACATATATCCATCCAACATGTACATTTCAAGATTCTGTGACATTGATAGAAAATGTACCTTTTGTAAAACTGAACTTGAAAGTGTTACTCATTTGTTTTATGGCTGTTCATATAGTGCTACATTTTGGAGAGAGCTTGAAAATTATATACTGTGCAAGACAACATACGAAATCAAAATTGAAGGGAAGAACATTATCACTTATTTTGAAACTAAAGAAAAAAAATGTGCCATTGTCATTCTTTATATCTTATTAGGGAAATTCCATATACATAAATGTAAATTTCAAAACTCAATCCTATCATTTAATTTGTTTTTGATTGAAATTGAATATTATTTAAACTCTCTTAAATTAACTTCCAATAAAAAAGGTTTATCATTGATTGAAATTCATTCTGAAATGTTTAACAAATGAGCTGTCACGACTTTCAAGTACTAAATTATGAAGTCTGTCACATTCCCCCCCTTATTTATTTGTCCTTATTTCATTGTACTGTATATTGTACTTTTATTTGCCTTGTATGTCTACTGTTCAGGCTGAACTGGAATGACTGGCTGTTCACTTTGTAATTTTAATAAAGTTTGAGAAAAAAAAGTGCTAACTCGAAATTTCGAGTTTCTTTTCTTTAAAACGTCAAAATTTTGAGCTACTTTAAAAAAGAAATTCGAGTTAATAAGTTGAAATTTCCACAAATATGACTCGAAATTTCGAGTTATGGATACTTTTTTAGTGGCGGAAAGGGGCTTCCATAAAAAATATGGAAACCTTGCATGTTTGTAAAGTTGGATAAAATCAAAAGGAAAAATTTACAGTTTACTACGAAACCCATAGTCCTTTGCGCGCTATGCGTTCCTCTTGGTAGTTGTAGTCAGCAAATCCGTCTCGTTTCCGTGTGTCTTGCTTTAGGTGGAGGAATCTGCTCTGCAAAGACAAACACGTGAAATTATTGATCAGGTAGGGCAAACAGCTTATTTTGCTGGCTCTCGCCTAGTGAACTAGTCGACCACAGATGTAATATAAGCTATTTTTTCATGTTCAGCCCTTATTTTTTCCGGTAATCCAGAAGCTGCAGACAGGGTGCGAAATCAGCGCTTACATGGCGATGCATTTCCTTTTGTTCAGCTAGCTTACGTGCAGAAATACAGAAGCCAAAATCTTACAAATGTTTCTCGTTTAAAAAAATGAAAGGTGACTGAGGGGATTTCCTGGCGTTAACCACCTACGTGGTCCAATTTTAGACACACTGTTGCTTGGCATTTCCGACGGCACTCCGAACGGCGGCGTTTATTCAGCTAGCCTCGGCGAAGTTACACATTTATTAGCCATAAAAACTTAGCTTTGTAAATATGTAACCCGTAGTCGTGTTAGCATTCTTAGCGTTAGTAGCGGGCTTGTCGCAGTAATGTTGTTTACATCCGGTAATGCTTGTTCGCATGGATGTGGTTGATTGAGGTGAGGGCTGTAAACCTACCGGGGAACTTGAGTTTGCTCCTCTTTGCCAGAAATATTCTGATTATATGATCACATTTCATCAGGTCCTGTTACACTCATCAAATGACTTGTCTTGTTTCTCACAGGGTTGTGTGAATTTATGGAAACATGTCAAAGAAACGGGGCAGGTAGGCTCATTAAGCAAGTCAGATTTAACACCTTTGACCCTGCTGTTACAATGTGACACAGTACACACACACACACACAAATATTGTTATTTGAGCTTGTTTATCAGCATAGCAGGAGCTTTTAATTATTAACCTGGCATATTGTAATCTTGATAAGAAAGCATATGGGCCACTTAATTTTTTTTTAAATGTTTTTGCTGTCTGTTTATGGTATAGATACAACAGCCAACCCTCTACATTATTTTCACACAATATCTGTGAAGTTAAAGGCTTTAAAGATTCAGTAGTGTAAAAGACGACAGCCCATGGCAGATTTTACTTTGAAGCTCGACTTTGAAGTGATGGCTTTGAATATTAAATTTAAAATAGTTTCACACTCATTTGTTTATGTAACATTTTGATAGTTCTCATTGTTTGGGTTGACTGAACTCTCTGTCATTAGAGGTAACGCAAACAATATACTGATGGAACAGCTTAAGTTCATCATACCCGCACTAACGTATGAATGCTAACGTGGCGCTTGCTCCATTCCTGTTTACAGGAAGCGCAGCAGTGGAGAGCTGAGTGAGAGCTCGGCGTCGACCCTGAGTCCGGACCCTGACAACCTACTGGGCCGCAGGATTCAGCACACCTGGAGGGAGAAGGGCAACGTAACCAAATGGAAGGGCACAGTTTTGGAGCGCCTGTCTGTGAACACCTCCCTCTACATGGTCAAATATGACGGCTTTGATTGCGTCTACGGAATCGAGCTCTTCAAAGACAGCCGGGTATCCAACCTGCAGGTCCTGGCAGAGAAAGTTGGTGAGTGTCATGATGAAGCTCTAATCACTGATACTTTGCTTGAATTTAAATGTTTTATAGTCAATTATTGAAATTTAAATGAACTTTGTCATGTCTGCAGTGCATCACGCTGCATGTCACGTTTTTGTATGATTCCCTGTTGAATCTCGTGTTGGTGTTTATCTCATTTAGGTCTGAGGGGATACGCTGTGAAGCAAATTTGCCATAGCTGTGCATTAGCCGCCTCGATTAAACCTAAAATCCCAGTCGAGGATAATGCGCATCACGCTGGTAGACACGAACATTGTTTCCCCTCTGAGGTTTATTGCACATTCTCACTAAGGGTGTGGATTGACGCATCATTTGACTCCACTTCTGCTTCAGTCAGAGAAATAGGCATCATCGAATGCTTAAAAATAAATAGCAAGAAAGAGTAGAGAGGAATACTGGAAGAAAACCTTTAATGGTTAAAATCCATGTATTTATTTTGCCAGTCGTACACTTACTGAGGCTCTTTGTTTCTGATGTGGCGGATGCACATTTGAGCCATTAAACTTGATTAATTTAAACACGATACATCATTCAGTGCACCTCTAACGTAACAGGTTGCTGAGAACATGTGCTGCTATGACAGGAGAAAGCTACATGATCCACTCCTGCCAAGAGTATGCTTTCAACATTTTATGGTGCCACGTTTTTGTCTGTTTGCACCGATATTTGCCTTGCTAAATGCAGGCTTGTTTGTGTGCAGCCTTCCAAAAAACCAGCAGGGCATAGCTATGAAGCTGTAGAAGGCTTATTGGTTGAAAAAAAAACACTCGGCTGGCTCCGTGTGTGTGTGTTATAATTTAGTGCTTTTCTTTGCTGCCTGAACACGAGCAAGAGTAGCCCACTCGTGGGTTTTAGTGGCACTGCCCTCTGGTGACATTACATAGCCACAGCATGCAGATGACCGTCTGTAAAGCTGTGCATAGGCTCTGCGTAGGAGCCGTTAATTAGCCTGGTGATCTAGTCAGGTAAAAAAGAAAAAAAAGAGCCACCTTTGTAATGTTGAAAACTCTGGCTTTAGGCTCTACATGACTCGCTAATCTCTATTCATAGCACACCCTCAGGTGTGGTGATGAACTTTGTGTATTTAATAGCAACATAACTACTGCTGGTTACACAAAATACACCTCTCTCTTTTTACTTGAGGACCGTATTAAACAGCATAATAATTTACCAGCATATAAAATGATTTAAATTTCAGTGGCTTATTGGTTTATATCAGGATACCTTATTTTACATGGTGAGATGTTAATATGTTATAACTGCACATTTAACCCCTGAGATATTTTAACACAAGAAAAAAAACAGTAAAATTTCTGCAGTACATCTCAGTTTTTATACATGAAATAAGAAATGCTGCTGAAAGAAGTCTGCGAGCATGACTCTGGGCTTAAATTGTAAGAAATAATTGTGTAAAAGTTCTGGTTGCTCATTACCCAGACTGTCCTATAAATATAAAACAGAAACTTTCTGTTAATTCACAGAAATCTGACCATAGAGAAAACAGAAATTTCACCAATTGTTAGTGTGAACATTTTTTTCTGTCTTTTCATTGTTTATCCATTAATAAATTACTTTGGTGTATTATGAATGCCCACCGGGGAGTCTTTATCTGCAAGAAAACCTGTAAAACGTATAAAAATACGTCCAGTGAACCAGATTGGCATCTTGGGCACCCGGGGCCTTATTTTTGACACCCCGGCTGAACATGATGACAATCTTTGTCGTCCTTTACTAAGAAATAGTCTTTTATTATCTAATTGAAAATGTAAAGCTGGCAGCATCAGAATAAAGCATTGGGGGAATTATAATGTCATATAAAATAGATTTTAGTGTTTTCATTTATCCTGTCGTCTTGGGTCTGTAAATGTTTTGGATTGATGGACTCATTGAAGTGTCTTCTCATTTCCACAGTGAACAATAAGATCAAGGTGCCTCCTGGGGCGGAGGAGCTGGTGGGTCGAGCAGTGGAGCATCTGTTCGAGAAGGAGGACGGGGAGAAAAATGAGTGGCGAGGCATGGTGTTGTCCCGGGCCCCAATCATGACCCACTGGTATTACATCACCTACGAGAAGGACCCGGTGCTCTACATGTACCAGCTGTGGGACGACTATAAGGACGGGGACCTGCACGTCCTGCCGGAGTCAGGTATGGTAATGTGAGCTTCGCTGTCAGTGTGCATAAAACTGTCAGTGTTTTATATTTCCGATCCTCCTGGAAAAGTGGGAGGAAGAGAACAGGACAAATTTACATAGTCTGCATTGCAAAACACTCCAGCATCTCTGGCTCGTTCTTCTCCTCCTGAACATTTTGTTCAGAATTTCTGCTTAGTTAGGAGAGTATGATCTGCTGCTTTAGAGGAATTTATTCATGAATGAACTGTGGCAAGCACAGGTGGTGGGTTAAAGGTCATGTTCAAACGACAGGTAACAGGCTTGGAAGCCTGTTGCAAATAAACGTATGTGGCTGAGTAAATGCTGTCCAGCACGGCATCATGTGGTTTTTCTGTTTGCCATCCAGAGAACAAACACCTGCTGCCAGCGGACAGGAAGCCAGGTGAGGAGCCAGAGAGCCTCGTCGGGAAGCAGGTAGAGTACGTCACAGATAACGGTCTGAAGAGGACGGGTTTAGTCATCTACCAGGTCCCGGCGAAGCCCACCGTCTACTACATAAAGTATGACGACGATGTTCACATCCACGTCTACGACCTGGTGAAGACCACCTAGTACTGACTGTCTGGTTTCATCTTCAGCTGTTGGCTCAAGTTTTACCCCAACAAGTCGTTACCTGTTAAAGTGTTAAAGGTTTCAGCTTTCCTCCAGTGGGAGGCAACATGCCGAAAAGGCCATTTTTTTTTCTCATCTTGTCCCATATGGGCCTGCGTCATTCTATGATAACAACACATCTTTGTTTTGATTCTGAATTTTAAGTTGAACTTAAAATATGGCACTTAAAGTCCTCTTCCGTGTAAATAAAGCAGATCTGAGATCAGCTGTGTAGCCCAGCAGGTGAACTCGTAGGCGTTGCTGTATGGTGCGACTCCCAAACTCAACAAAAGTTCATACAACACATCAAACTAATGTTTTTCTTTTCTCTTTCTGCTTGTGTTATTTATTTGAATCTGGAATATCTGGCTCTGCTGCTGGTAAGGAAACAAAAAACAACAAAGAAAACTGTGTCTGCTGTGTTTCATGTGTGTCACTTGGTAGGCCTCAGTTTGTTGAATATAGAAAACCATGTGTGCTGATTTCCCATCGCAGTGAACTCAGATTTCTGTTGACTTGTATAAGCATTAATGAGACTGGTGTCTCACGTGAATATAAAAACAGAATAAGTGAAAAATCCATGTATGATATTTCTGTTCCGTTTGATCATTCAAACTGTCAGTTTTTCTACATTAAAATATATCAGAAACACTGATGTTGATGTCAAGTTGTTTGAGACGGTGTTTGTGCTACGCACTATTTATGTAGTTCAAATTGGCGACCAACAATGTTTAGTATTTTGGACTGAAAGTCTTCATTAGTTGCCAAAAATGAATGAAATACTGTTCATTGTGACCCTAAATATGTTTTGTTCTGTAAATAAAAAAGACATTTTTATGAACGTACAACAAAGCTGGTTGTATTTTCTTTTCCAGATGTTTCCTATTAACACGTTCATCTTGAGCGCTGTTAATATTTATGTCCAGGGAGCATGATGCATGAGTTTAGCCAAACAGAAAACACTCACTACTCACTCATAAAACAAGTCAGACTTGAGATTTTAGAGATGAAAACTGGTTAAATAACCCGAGACACCAGAGCTTATAGATGGAGCGGTTGACTTTGCAGGTAGCCAGATTTTAGCTTTATTCATAAGGAGAAGCCTCTCTTTAACCCACAGTTCACTCTCATCCTGTTTATTGGAAAAACAGACTCAGTAGCTACTACACACTGGTGAATCAGCTGTACTTTATCCATTGAGTCACGTGGCTGAAATAACAAATATCTGTGGATAAAGTTTAGTTCTCCTGAGCCAAATTCCTAATTAGCTTCTATTTAAAGGTCAGGAAATCAGGGAACAGTTATTGACCTACACAGCTGATCATTTAGGATGAATAGAATGTAAATATTCATTTATCTTACAGCTAAATGTTATTATAATCCCTAGTGTTTATCTTAAAAATGTTAGTTTTTTCCCCATAAATTGGACTTTTAAAGCTTCCTCTGATTTTCTGTGAATATACTGGGAATAACTGTCAGCAGACATTCACACACAGTCCCTTCTGCATGTTTTAAATGCAAACATTGTTAAGACTACATGACTAGAAGATTACTTACAACTTATCAGTTAATCATCTTTTGCTGCTTGTGTTTCGTTACTTAAATGTATATCATGCTTGTAAATTTTTCATCACCACCAACAACAAGAGCATTAGAGAAGACCCTGCACAAATATTTGCACTTATTTAATTGCCAGACACAATTGTTCTGTGTCTGCTGATCAGTCGTCGGGCCCTGATCTTCTTGACCACACATGTAGCTCACTCTTCCTCCCCCGGAGTCTCTCCGAGGTGCCAGTTCTGTGGTGATGGGTGCCAGCACAGACATCGGGGAACAGTTGGCATACCATCACGCCAGGCTTGGTGCCCAGATAGTAATAACAACGAGGAGGGAGTACATGCATTGCGCAAGGTCTGTGCTCTTGAGAATGTGTCTAATGCAATTTGTCACCTGTTGTGCACTTCCTTTTACACATCCATCACTATTTTTGACCATTTTCTTTCCTCGTGAAACCATCTGCCTTAGTTGTTGGCAACAGTTTTTACTGTTTAGACGTAATGATTACTCTCAAGTATCTTAGATCGTGACTCTGACTTTTCTCTGCTACAGTGTGCACTAAGTGCTTTCAGTCTTAACTCAGGAGAATGAGAAAGCATGAAGTGTCGTGGTATCGCTGCTGTGCCAGTTTCTGTCTGTGCTGTAGGTGTGAGATGTTTTTGAGGGGTTCATGGGCTCAATCAACGAGAAAGACCTTTAAATGTTGTTGTTATTTTTTAATCAGTAGGAATCAGACTTTTTTATTTCTCTGTCTCATGTAACCTACAATAGCGATCACACCAGAAATACAGCTAAAAAGCATTTAAAATAGCCACAGTTGCTGCTGAAAGCTGCCTCTTCCATTAGATTAATAAATATTTTTCTTTTTCATCATGGGCCTAAAATTAAGAGGCTGAAATGAGCTACATGAGGTTGCATAGCACTATCCATACACTCAGTGAATTATATGAAAGGCTGTTGTGAGAGAATCCTCCGATCTATTTTTTTCTTCCTTTTATCATTATTGCAGTACCTTCCTCAAAAACCTTGAAACTTTGTCTGCATTCTTATTGGCCAATAAACAAATGCACTTGACTCTTTTGTGTTGCTTAGCAACACAAGCCAGACCCTGATTTTATATATGAAAAAGCAGGATTCAGCCAATCTGGAGACTACAGGGTGCAGAGTGATGGAGACCAGCCATGGTGCATTTTTAATTAAACCATTGCAAGCATTTATGAGTGAAAAGGGTGGAAGGCATTGTCTGTGGTCAAGATTATCAAAGCATGGTGACATGGTGACTAATTTCAGTTTCAGAGACAAAGATGAATGTAATCTGCATGACGGTTACATGTCAGCTTTGGATTTTAAGCAGTCCTTACTTTGTACTGATCTGATTCAAATAAAGTGAGTTTTAATTCATTTTAGGTGGGCTTGACCTTTCTGTCATAAGCACTTTGTTAGCAACGAATGGCAAAGATGGGGATTATTCAGGTCAACCGTGCAGGTAAAGAGAACAACAACAACAAAAAAAGATAAGTCTGTCTCTACGTTTTCATGTCTGTCTTGTCTTAATTGTTTTTACAATTTATTTAGTATAGATTTGTCTGCTCTTGCCCCTCTCTGCTTTTATTCAGCAACTGTATGCAGCTTCTCATGTTAGAATTTTACATAATGTGTGCTGGTTATTGTGATTAGTGTGACTTGATTATGTCTCTGTCTCTTATTTTCTCCCCTCTGCATTAGTTCAATTCTCCCATGTGTCTGAATATGACAAAAAGACCAAAGTGCAGTGGAGCACAGAGCAGGTCTGGTGTCTTCCGTGCTGTGTGAACACGCCTCTCAGTTTTCTTAGTGACTGTAGATATCTTACATTTGCTCAGGTCTGTTTGCTGATATTAATCCAAGCTCAGAAAAGGATCAGAGTCCACCTCATATACAGACCAAATACTGGCAGACAAAAAAAAGAAAAGAAAAATCTTATTCTATAATTATTTTGGACCTACTGGGCCCAAAGAACTGCGAGTACGTTCACAAGTCAGCCTACCGACACTTGTTATAATATTTGATGTGTGATAACTATTAGAATTGGTTTTGTGGCGCTTTTACCCTCTGGAGTGCATTAGAAAGCACACAAAAGGCTACACGACTGTAACGACCTCTTCTGGTGGATTCACTGTCTGGTCACTAAGTAGGAGCTCGTATTTTATTCAGTGGGTCACTCACAACTTTGATACATACTAAAAAAAACTACAGGAAGTAACAGCCTGTTCACAGAAGGATTTAGAGCCTCCTTGTTGATTGATTGGCTTATATTCATTCCTCTGTCTCAGCTGAAGACACTGTAGTTAATTGGACACAGTGATTCCTCAGGGATCTCCTCTGATCTTAGTGTGTGTGAGAGAAAGAGTGAGAGCCAACCTGTTCAGTGGTGCTGATGTGACAAAATACAGAAATACAAGGATCTTTTTTTAAAAAACAGGTTTTATTTTGCGGTGTAAATAAAAGAAGTGCCATTTATTCCCATGTGTACAGATTAATGATCAATAAACAGTTTGAACAAAGCACAACGAGAATGAGCAAGCCCGAAAATAGACGTAGAAAAATAATACTGGGCAATTTTTTTTAATTTTTATTTTGTTTCTTGTACAAAGGGCTTTATAGCATTGTTATTACAGCATTTCCCTACGTGGCTTTTATAGTGTGTGATTCACTCGCTTAAATGATGCTTTTGATTGCAATTCTGCTGGTAATTAACATTACTGTGCAGCGAAACTCCTTCACACGGAGCGTGAATCAGAACATTTTACGTGATGTTTAAAGGGCAGGCTTCATATTGTTGCCTGCTGAATAAACAGGAAATTTCATCAACAGTGCCAACAATGAAACGTGAACGGCTCCTGAGCTGAAGAGCAGGTTCACATTGACGTGAAACTGAAGTTCACTGCTTGTGCTGAGAGGCAGACTGGGACTTGTTGTTCTTTGATCAGCGTCACAACAAAATCACTAGTCTTCCACTCAGCACCACCAGCACCTTCGACTCTTTTTTTTTTTTTTGTGGTCACATCCACATCCCCTGCTTCCGCCTGTAAAAGAAGAAAAAGAAACAGAGGGGGCCTTTAGATGCTTAAAAAACTTCCCCTTCACTCTACAATTATTGAACATGAGGTATTGATTTGGCACCATTAGTGACACGGGCTTCAGAGCTGAAGAAGGTTTCAGGACATGCATGTGTCACAGGTGTTGCAGGACACCGGCGAGTGGCGTGCTGGTAGGTTGCGAACTTTAGATGTCGGAGATAGAAACACAACATGCATTTCCCATCTCTGTGTTTCCCCCCCAACCCATTTCTCTCTGAAGCCTGTTGACATTCCATCCTTCCTTTGTTGTTGTAATGCCAACCTTTCAGCTCCTCTCAAAAGAGGGAGACAGGAGAAGGGTGGGTGGGGGGCACAGAGAGAGAGGGAGGAGAAGAGCACAGCACTTAGAATAAACGCTGTTCAATGGAAATGTGAACGCAGGGCATCAACTCAGTGATTTGTGTGTATGTGTGCGTGTTTTCCCCCTTTCTAATAGGTCATATTTGGGGTGGAAGAATAGGAGCGAGAGAGAGAGAGACATACAGATTGTCCTGCATCCCCAGTATGTTTTTGAGCTGGTAGCTATGCAACAAGACTGGGAGTCAGTGGAGGAGGGGGATGGGAAGATGGGGACAGTTAGTGAGAGGAAGGAAGCACGGGAGGAGAGAAAGGGGGCTCCTTAAGTGCAAACTAGAGAAAAGAGGAGTGCTGAGCGGAGACAGCCCTCCATTTATACCCAGAGGAGACCCTGGAAGAGATTGTCAATAATGTTCATGGCACTAAATCACTTCATTTGCTGTTGCTCTTTGTTGCCCTGGCGTTCAAACCATTAAAAAAAAAAATCATGTATTTAGTTTCTAAACAGCGACTTAATTGAATGCACGCCGTCAGGTTGCGTTAATATTCAGCGAATGTGCCGACACGGTTTAAAATTAGCTCTAAAAGCCACAAATAAACCTGCTCTTCCTTCCAGATCGCAGCTAAATGGAAACGATTAGCCCTCGACGTGGGAGCTGTCCAGTGTCTCGGTGCTGAATGACGCCCTACTTTTTTTTCTTCTTCTTTTTTTCCCACGTCCATCTCTTCCTCAGCATCTCGCCTCGATTCCGGCCCGGGAAAAACATGCCACCTGTTGCTGCACCGAAGTTTTCTCTCTGGAGGTTATAAAGCCAAAAGACCTCTGATATCTGACTCATATAATCGCCAGCGATCCCAGTTTTGAAGTGTAGTAAGGTCACTTGTCTTCCCCCCACCTCTCAAATCACGGCAACATGACGGCATGATAAACATTTTCCCTCAGGCGAGGCAGGAAGAGGAGGAAGGGGTTGTCATTTAATTTCCCTTAAACGCAGTCGCTATTTTTTCTTTTTCTTTTTGTCTTTTGTTTGTTTCCCTTGTAAGCTACGACTTATAGGATTTCACATCATCTCATTTGCTTTTCAATCCTTCCAACTGAAGGTGGAGAGAGAGAAAAAAAAAGACAGGCAGCTTAAATAAACGATAGCAAACAGCACATTAATTAATACCCAGCTAATAAGCATTGGTTTAAGAAATCCACTCACCGTTCATCGACGGGAACAACAGGTGATGCCGACATAACATTCGTGCAGCGTGTTCTGGATGAGTAGCCGAGGCTGCACCTCTTTCACTGTTGGCTTTTCTATTGAAATCGGCCACAATCGGAGCCTGTGCGCCCTCCCATCTGAGCGCCACGTAATGGTTATCGTGATGTTACTGGGTAAGCTCGAGGAAGATGGATCAGTGTGTTTATATACGTCTGCTGCCTGGAGAAGACAAGGGGGAGGTGGGACGATGACGAGTGACGACTGCGAGTGGAGACCAATTGACGTGATTTTATTTTTCTTTTCTGTTTTTTCAGACCTTGTTAAGGGTGCGGCTTAAACCAGCAGCCAAATTACATTATGTGAAGGTTAGAGAACCATATGAATAAAACATATGGCGGGTGGAGATGTATGTCGGTGGAAAATAGTATTATTGCTGCTACTATTTTTATTTAAGGGAACGCTTTTGCTTGATTTGCTGTGAGTCGGTGCAATTTTGTGGCCTGATGTCAGCGCGTAATTCTAAAAACCCAAACGGTGCAATAAACTTCACCTGAGCCGGGCTTTGGTGGAGAGCACAGATGTAATGAAATTAAATCTGAACGGTGAGCTCGAGATTAACATTTACTTAATTTGGAAAGGTGAGTTAGTGGTCGTGGGGAGGGCTGTGGAGATTACATGCCTCGAAGCTCAAGTGGTGTGCTTAGGGGAACAAAGCTCAATCCGGTTTAAATTTTGAGAAATTTATGTGAAAATACAGAAAACTGTGACCAATTAAGTGGCATTTTTTATGAATATAATAAAGAAAATACAGCTTTCAATTCTAAAGTTTTACATTTTGGGGTATGATGAAAAAAATGTAGCCCTCATGAGGTTCTAACATTTTTTTAATACAACTTCAAATGAACAGCTATGTATGACATATTGGACCTTTTTTTTAATACAATGTTGCTTCAGTTAATCAAAGTTTGTGCACATTTCAGTCCATTGCAGCACCTCTATTCCTTGATTTGACTCTAGAATACTTTGGTATGCGGAAGGGTTTATGCTCAATTCAGTGACTGTAAGGTGCAGAGGTCCTGTGGCTATAAAACAAACCCGAATCATCAGCAATCCACCACTGTGCTTGGCACTTGGCATGAGATGTTTGTGCTGTGTTTAGTTTTCTCCAAACGTGGTCCATTATGACCACATACTTCCATTTTGGTATTATCTGTCCAATAGACTTTGTTCGGATACAACTTTGCAAACCTAAGTCTGCTGCCAGGTTCATTTTAGAGAGAGGAAAGGCTTTCTCCTGGCAACCCATCCAAACAAATCATACTTTGTATGTCCTTTTCTAATTATACTGCCAATTAGAAACTTAGAAACATATTAGAAACAATATGTCCTGCATTTACTTAATTTTAAGACCTGCTAAGGACCAGATTTGTTTTTTGTTTTTTTAATTTTAATAAAGAAACTGGATTAGGTGCAATTTTCTTTTTCAACAACTGTACAAATGCTAATGTTTTTCATTGTATAATAGTGTTTTTCTTTCGTTGACAAGCTTAAAGACTGATGGAAATGAAAATGTTCAAATCTTAATGTGTGAGTGTTGTGATCGTTAGGCAGTTTTAACTCACTGGTGTTTCGGCTTTGATTGTTGTGGATGTGTGATGTGGTTTCCAGTGTTTGTGTGGCTGACAACGGTGTTAAGGTTCAGCTTGCAGTGGGGCATGAGCAGCGTTCACCTTCAGGCTAGTTGTTAAAATGTTGATACAGTTCCTGTAATTATGTGCTGTGAGGAGTATGGGGAATTATAACAAAGCTGAAATCTTGTCATAGTTCAAGAAAGAAACAAAACTGGAATCGGGGTACATGTTTGAGGACATGCAGTTAGATTTTACAGTAATGAGCTGCTAGTTGTGATTTGAATAGAAACACTAAGTAAAGGAGTATAATAACAACTAAACATTAGGATTAAGCTACAGTCCCATGGCATGTTTTAGTGCTGTTGTGCTTTA
Source organism: Aulonocara stuartgranti (assembly GCF_965226115.1). Taxonomy (NCBI): domain Eukaryota; kingdom Metazoa; phylum Chordata; class Actinopteri; order Cichliformes; family Cichlidae; genus Aulonocara; species Aulonocara stuartgranti. The sequence goes on from NC_138954.1 coordinate 22,103,324, forward strand.
TGGTAGGCATACTGTAAAATAACGGTGTTGCCACAATGTACTCTGTTTTTCTGTAATGCTGAAATTCTCATACAATAGCTGATGGGATTTTGCATATGGTATGTATTAATAAACATAAAGTAAGTAAACCCTGTGATGTGAAACAATTAGCAAAAACGAGAAATGCCCGCAGAGAACAATATGCATAAAAGTTTTAAGATTACAGAATTGGTGATGTAGATGGTAAATGAACAGGTTCGTATACAGTGCTTTTCTACTCTACCTGAACACTCAAAGCGCTTCATGCAACTTGCCTCAGTTACCCATTCACACAGGCACGTTTCACTTTGTTTTCTATCTTACATTCACAAACATTCACACTCCAATCGATGCATCACAGAGCAACGTGGGGTTAGTATCTTGCCGAAGGATATTTGGCATGCAGACTAGACAATCCAGTGATCGAACCACCAACCTTACAATCACCTGCGCTAACCTCCTGAGCTACACTTTTAATAAAAGATGTAGTCTATGGGAAATGCTCTTTTCAACCTTTGCATCCTAATAGTTTCTTAAAAGAAAAGAAGATGTCAAGGTTAGCAGGATGAAACAAAAAAGGAGTCTTGTATCCGTCTTTGAGGACAACCAAATCAAACACAGGTTCCCAGAAGACCTCTCATAGTCCATACTGTAAAACACACCCAACCCACCTAAACATAACATGTTTATCATCTTAGAGACACAGCAGAATGCTTGACAGTCATTTCTGCATTAGAGCAACAGTAAATGCAAATGGCATAAGAGTCAAATTATCCAATTACTCACAGTTTTTGACCTACTTAATAGTTCAGTGTCAGTGAATAGGCTTGTAGGGGTCGAACGTGATTTCAGTTTGCAATCTTTTTTTAAGTTTTGATGTAATATTGTTTGGTTTTGCCGCTGTAATGATTCCAAAATCGAGCAGCTCTCTGAGTCAGCATCAAGCAGCAATGGTCCCGTTTGTCTTCATGCCTCCTCGCGCACCTTATCTGGACCAGAGAAAAACTGCAACGCTCCTCACTGAAGCTATTAAATAAATACATTGGAGCATCCATAATTTTGATCTGCGTAAAAGATTCCATTATACTCACTGTGAATTATATTTTATAATTAATAACTGTTAGTAAACCTCAGCGTAGGCTATTAAGAAGCTTTGACTGTAATTAGACACTATTACCTTTTTATGAGAAAAGGGAGAACTATTATCGTGCAACCAGAATGATTTAAAAACTGCAAAAAATCTTGAGCCCTGCTCATAAGTTTGCATGTTATCAAATCACGTTGACAAGTTAAGTTTCTCGCTCTACTTTCACATGAACTATAAAATACCAAAAATGAGCACAAATTCTAATTTCAGGTTCCCAAAGCACAGTGATGTCTGGAAATTATCTTGTCAGTGTTTTGCCAAAACCCCCGCCTAAAATGTGATATTTACAGTGACATGCAGGGAAAAGGAAGAAACTTTACTTACTGAGGAGCAGTTTATCATCAATCCATCTTTTCTTTTACTTCCTTTATCCAAGTTAAGACCACATGAGGCGAGAGCCTATCCCAACTGTCAGCTGTCATACTCCCTCCGCTGGTCACCAGTCTGATGCAGAGCAGAAGCCTATCCCAGCTGTCATAGCATAAGGTCTATTGCAGGACAAACACATTCATGCTCACCATCTCACCCATGGTCACTTTTGAATCACCAGTTATGGTAACGCCACGCGTGTCTATGGACTGTGGGAGGACGGAGAGAGAACCATCACAGACACGTGGGGGAGCATGTAAACTCCACACAGAAAGGTTTCAAATCCAGGACTTTCTTGCTGTTATTGTCCTAATTTAAACTGTTAAGAAATAAAGATGCTTAAAACTGGCACTTGCTTATTTTAAACAATTTCACTCATTCATTATTTGATTAATATTTTCCATTAAAGAAATCTCGAACGCCAGTCCGAGGATGTTTCCTGAGTCCCCTGAAAAACATTTCATCAAAGTTTTTAGGTTGCTCGATTAAGCTCTCCCCCCCCCAGTGAGATACTGAAATAATAGCATTTTATCTGACGCTCACCATCTGACAGCTGGTCACACTTTACAGGCTGAAGAAAACCATCCTTACCCATCCACCATCATTTTATGGATACCAAAGTTCTGCTGGGGTGACTGACGAGTGTCAGTGGGACATGAGTCACATGAGTGACTCTCTGTGCTCTTTTCCTTCTAACAAAATGACCAAAGAAGAAACCTGGGTGGCTGCAGCTATCACACGAGCTTTGTTCCTTTGATATCCCTGTAAAGACTGCTTATCAATGAAACTCAAGAGTCAAGCTTAGGGAGGAACCTAGGGGAATATCATGTTCGCTGTCTTGTGAGGCTTTGGTTGTATAACGAACCACGCGCTCGGTGCCTCTTGATAGAAACATCAGGAGGTAGGATTATGCATATTAGCGATCTCCCTCTGTTCTCCCCTCTGCTTTCAGGGCTTAATGTTAACATCTGCACAGTGAGCGAGAGCCACAGATGAGCTGGAAGACTGTGCTGAAAGTCTTCCATTCAGATGATATAATGAACTATGCATGTTATTTCGATGACATTATAATGGAGTCTGAAAGGGAGAGAGGCTTGGGCTCTTTGGTGTTGATAGAGCTGAGTCACTTAGGCCTACACTACTTGATTTTCATCACAGAAAAAAAGCAACCACTTCACAAAAAAGACCTTTAATTTTTGAAGCCACTCAATTAGCAGTGATATTTTTCTTTCTTTCTTTCTTTTTTTTTTTTATCTTTGTTTGTTAAGCCCTACTTATTAATAGTCAAATTCCAACAAAGCTGTGGATCATTTCAGTTTTTTCAAATTAAAATAAAACCAGAGCAACATAATTATTCAACATCAGCCATCATTATTCATGCATTTGGACCCTTCAGCTGTTGTTTACACTGATAAAATCCATTTGCTGTTTGAATGTGTAAGAGGGAGTTTGGATAAGCAACAGGGCACAAGCAGAGGTGTGGGAGCTTTGGGAGGCAGTGAACATTCATTATTTTTCATGCTCTGGGTCAAAACTATGCTTGTGTGGGCTGGGCTGGTAATATGATGAAAATTTGCACACTTCCTGGAAACCAGGTGAGGCCGCGGGATGTTTTCTGGCTGTTAAAAGCTCCCGTTTGAACAAATATGGTTTTAAACTGAGGGTAAAATGAAACCACATGCCCCGTGGGGTTTGTCTGGTCAGATTTTTACCCTTTCCAGAAGCTTGTTATAAAAACAACCAATGCTGTTAATATCAAATTATTCCTCTTTTGAATGTAAGATCTGATCCTTACCTTTGAGGTAGCTTTGTTCAGGTAGATTCTGCTGTATGGTAGCGTCACTGAATCACTCAGTTTGGACCAGCTCATAGGATGGCTCCCTCTGGTGTTCACTTTTAGTTCTGACATAACTACAAGACAAATATGTTGGGAGGTGTTTGGATAAGTGACAAAATAAGTGAAAACCCAAAATAAGAGAGAAAAACACTGAATCAAAACACAAAATCCACAGACACTTTGTTAGGTACAACATTTCAGGTGATTTAAGTGACTGTGGCGTGGTTGTTGGTGCCAGACAGGTTAATGTGAGTATTTCAGAAACTGCTAATCTACTGGGATTTCTGGTCAGCAGGAGAAGACCACAGTGGTGGCACTCTTCTCATCTAAGAACAGGAAACTGAGATTATATTGCTATAGCTCTATTAAAGTTTTAACTGTCCCGAGGACCTCAACAGCTACAGGCCGGTGGCTCTGACATCCCACCTGATGAAGAACCTGGAGCGGCTGGTCCTAGCTCAGCTTCGCCCCCTGATGAGCTCATCACTGGACCGAATTCAGTTTGCCTACCAGCCTGGCACTGGAGTGGATGATGCTGTCATTCACCTCCTACATCATTTAATCTCTCACCTGGAGACCACTGGAAGCACTGTGAGGATTATGTTTTTTGATTTCTCCAGTGCGTTTAAGACCATTCTTCCCTCAGTTCTGAAGGACAAGCTGGAGAACACAGGAGTGGACCATCACCTCAAAACATGGATACTGGAATACCTCACCAATCGACCACAGTATGTGACAACTCGGGGTCTGACAGGGTTGTCTGCAGTATGGGGCCCCACAGGGAACAGTTCTGGCTCCATTCCTCTTCACCATCTACACTGCAGACTCCTCTCACAACTCCACTCAGTGCTTCCTGCAGAAGTTCCCTGATGACTCTGCAATAGTTGGCCTCATCACTGATGGGGTCGACAAGGAATACAGAGTGCTGGCCCAAGGCTTTGTGGACTGGTGCCAGCAGAACTACCTCCAGATCAACACTAGTAAAACCAAGGAGCTGGTGGTAGACTTCCGCAGGCACAAACATCCTCCACTGCAACCACTAAACATCCAAGGTATGGACATTGAGGCTGTGGACAGCTACAGGTACCTTGGTGTTCATCTGAACAATAAACTGGACTGGACTCACAATTCAGATGCTCTCTACAGAAAAGGGCAGAGCAGGCTGTACCTGCTGCAGAGGTCTTTTGGAGTGAAGGCCCGGACCTTCTATGACTCTGTGGTGGCCTCAGCCATCTTTTACGGTGTGGTCTGCTGGAGTAGCAACGGGCCAACTCTGTTCTAGGATGCCCTCTGGACCCAGTGGAGGTGGTGAGTAACAGGAGAATGGTGGCTAAGCTGTCATCCCTGATGGACAACATCTCCCACCCCATGCAGGAGACTCTGATAGCACTGAGAAGCTCCTTCAGTGGCAGACTGCGGCACCCACGACGTGGGACGGAAAGATTTCGCAGGCATTTCCTTGCTGCTACTGTCGGACTCTACAACATGGTCTTTGCAGATGACCCCACACACACACACATCCCATACACAATTGTAAATTTCACTCTGTCTCTCCGATGTGCAATAGTACCAAGTGCAATCTTCCCAATATAAGAAAGTATTTTATTCTATTTTTACTGCTCTTGTACTTTGTGCCATGACCAAAAAATTTCCCACATGTGGGACTAAAAAGGTTTAATTTATCTGTTTTAACTGTAAAACGGTTTGAAAATGTTCACATCTCAGTTTAGAAACCAGAATCAAAATATTTTGTTCTCTAAAAATTATATGATAAATAAATTCATATAAAGGATTCTTCTCCAAATGTAACCAAACGTGTAATAACTGAGAATACCTGCAAACTAAAGACACCCTTTAGTTTAAACAGATGAATGTTTGGTTGGAGCACAAAGCAGGAACGTAAAGTATTACTAACAACTTGAGGAGTAGTTACAGTCCAATAAAACAGCACTAAGTTACAAGATATGGCAATTTAATTGTTGTTCATGTTCCAGTACAGAAATATTTTTTTCTTTTTTAAACATTCTTTCAATAACTGAAGTTGCCAGCGTTGTCTTTAAGTGACATTAAAATTTAGAGTTGACCGTCAGCTCCCTTCAGACAACCTCGCTAAGCAAACCTTTTCACTCTGTACTCTAAACTTTCACAAGACAAATAAATAGCGCTTGTTCAAAGGTAGGTGACTGAAACATTCAAAGAAAACGTGGCAGAGGATATGAAATATTTCTCCAGATTAAAAAACAAAGTTCAACAGCATGACTGCCTGACACAGAAGAAGTTTGAAGTAGCAAAAAAATGAGCGCCCCAAGCTTGAATATGTTACAGACATAGCACAAAGCAGAAGTTCTTTACACAGCAGCATTTCACCATCTGGTTTAATCACAAATGTTTTTACTGTGCGCTAGCGGTTGCTGTAAACTACAATGATAAGCCAAAGCTATTTCCTTTTAATTTTCCTTGGCTTGCTTTTCAATTAGGAAAAGATAATCTCCCAAAAACAAATTGTTTTGGGGAGATAATGAAGTAATGCTTGCCATGTTTGATTATTATTTTCAATAACTAAAATAAAAATGTCATTTTTCTTAAAAAACAAAAACAAGAGAGATCAGGCTCTTTCACTGAATCCTTGTTAACTATTAGCAAAATGGCACAAGATTATGAATCTTTTCATCAGTGTACACGAAACATTATTGCCCCTCAGGAAAAGGTAACGCAAGCTTGGAATTTTTTTCTGCAAACCTGAACAAAATCAAACTTGCTCCACAGATCAGACCAAAAAACTGCAGTTATGCACATGAAATTAAGTCAACCAGCCTTTGCAGCAAATACGTCGATAACATATGTTAAAAATGTAAAAAAAAAAAAAAAAGGAGGAGGAGCAAAAAAACATACAAACAACAAAGAAACTAAACAAAAACAGAAAATAAATAAACGATCACAAGGATAAACTCAATATTTGGCAGGTATGCACAACGTCTGTTTGCAGACACGGGGAGATAAAGGCCCCGAAACTGGAGGCGGCAGTGGCTCCATCATTCAGGAAGAAGTGGAATACTGTGTGCATCTCTTCTACCCTCGATACTCGGTCTATGTGTCTCCTCTCATCTCATCTTCTGCTACAACTTAACTAAGGCCAGTCGAGGAGGACCTCTGCAGAGTACTGAGGAGAGTGTTCAAAGAGGCCCCATTTACACCAGGAGACATGCAAAGACAAATTCCCTTCCTTTTTTTATTCCCCGTACAGTGCAGACTACCGGATCCTGGTGAAGAGGTTTAACACAGAGACTGATTCCTGAAAGAAGGAAGGTGGACGTTAGACAGAGACCACTACAAAAATAACACGCAGGTGATGAAAACTGCATTCAAGGAAGCCCAACACAGAGAAAGTGAGAAATGGGAAGAAAACATGCCTTGGTGGATCTCATCTTGCTAAAGACGTTCCAGAACCTCAGAGTTTCATCTCCAGCCCCCGTCACGATGGCCTCCCCATCAGGTGACATAGCCTGCATGCAAGTTATTATTAAACACTGAATATGCACCACTATAACAGCTACATCATTTGCTCTGGGATTAATAAAGTATTCTGATTCTGATGTAATTACAGGAATCTGAAGTGGGCACAGGAAGGATTTTATCATTTTAGTTTGCTTTAAGTGTAATTATTTATTAAAATATAATTTTTATACTCCTATCTAAAGTTCACTATATTTGCTTTCAGCACATAAAATATTAATTAACATCCTTCTTAAGTTTACATGTGCATTCCTATGTATTAATTGTTGGTGTAAAGCCAAAGTGATGCACAGAAATCACTCACAACAGCACTTACACAAAACATCAGAAAGAGGTAGAAAATGTCAGTTTGACTCATTTTTTTATTTTTGAGAAGCTCTGTGTCAGTGTCACCCTTTTACCCTGGGATATCTAACAGCGACACTTCTTAAAGGGTCAGTCAGTGAGTCTAGTTTTATAGGATCATTTCCTTACACTTTTTTTTCTGTGACTATTTATTTCTGCTTTACAGTTTTATTTTAAGTTAAGATTATCTTTAATTTAGTTATAAAGGAAAAAAATATACTGACCAGGTAAAGTACTCTATAGGAATGCCCCGTAAGCTTGGCCACTTGAGTTAGAGACGGATACTTCCACACGAGGATCTGGTTCTGGGAATAACCGTGCGTGCTGACCTGCAGAGGAGGAACAGTTTTTTCCACTTATTTAGCTGGCAGGTTTGTCTACCATCGGATAAAAATCAACAATTCCACATCACTGCTTCCATCGTATTTTCCAGCCAAAAACACACGCACAAAAGAGAAAAATAAATAAAAACTGAGTTGAATGCTACTGAATAGCAAAAAAACTCCTCACCAACAGCCCTAAAATTAACCTTGGTGTATGTCTGTATTTAAGAGCAGATGCATGTATTCTATTTCACAGGAGCAGAGTGCAGTCAAAGACATGGGGTGTCTCACCAGTTCATTAGTGTGCTTGGACCAGGCCAGGTTGCAGACCTGAGAGCCGGTGTCTGTGCACTGCAGAGGCTGGCCAGTCAGAGTGTTCCAAAAGCGGATGCAGCGATCGGCTGTGCCTCCTCCAGAGGCCAACAGGCCGTGTTGGTGAGGAGACCAGGCGATGGCCTTCACTGCAGCTAAGTGCTCCGTGTACTGCTGCACTGGGAGGACACTTGAGTGGTTCCACACGAGTAACTGCAGACAGCAGGTTGCAATAACAAGAGGACAGAAAATTTTTGGCGTTTTTTATAAAAAAAGGGACCCCAATAAAAATGTGGCACAGACAAAGGCATTGGGCGAGATTCTCTGCATACCTTGTTATCATTTCCACCCGAGGCTAGAAGCTGGTGGTCTGTGCTCCACTTGAGCCCGCAGACTTCCTGTCTGTGTCCTTGGAGCCGACGTTCTGACTGGAGAGGCGGTGCCCTGATGTCCCGCTGCAGGATCACCCGATCACGACTCCCAGACGACAGCTGGTCGGCATTCCATGCTAGAGCACCTAGAAGCAGGGAATGACGACCAGGGGAGATGATTCACCGATCATGAATGAGAGATGTTGCTAAACAACTGTTTGAAAATAAGTGAAGCTTGAATGACTGTCTCTGCCTTCATTTCCATAGACTTTCAACTTACCCACTCTGGCTGTGTGTCCTTCTAGCACAGAGAGCTTCTTCCCTGCTGCTGCATCCCAGATTTGTACATAGCCTTTGTGGGTGCCTACAGCTACCAGGTTACCCTAAAAACAGACAGCACACTTTGAAGATGACACTGGCAAGTAGGAGTCTAATCTTACAATGGCACAAAAACAGGAGCAAGTGCAAATACCCTCAAGCCTTTTCTTAGTTACAGCACAGGTTAAAAGCCTGAAATCATAAATAAGCTTGAATTTCTTTGAAATATCCAGACATACTCTTGTTTCATGGCAGACCTTCAAAGTGAACCAATTATGCTTTTCCTTACTTTCTGTCATATATTTCATATATACCGTTGTGATGGTGAATTCTCAACCTTGCATAAACATATCCAAAGAATCGATAATTAAAGTCATATTTTTAAAAAACAATAACTATGAGCCCAAACCTCAGGCTGTAGAGTGCTCTGAACACTCAGTTTCTGGCAGTTTTTCTGCTTTCAGAAACTGTAAAAAAAAGGCCAGCTGTGCAGGCTTTATTACAGCATTGTTTAAAGTCCTGGACGAGAGCTTGCAAAGACAAGAATCAATGAAAGAAAAACACACCCTCTCTGACCAGCCCACTGACGTCACAGAGTCTCCTTCTACAGAAAGGTCACAAAGACGAGTCACCTAAAGTTTCGAAAAGTGCCAGACAAAGGAGACAGATTAATACGAATGTACCAGGAGGTAGTTCAATTATGTCTTTTTCATTAAGTATGACACACTATCACAGGTTTTCTCAGCTAACATGTCACACACACCTGGCTGGTACAGGCACTCCACAAGTAGACACAGGTACCCAGTCCCACACTGAGCACATTCAGAGAGGACCAGTCCACTAGGTTAAGGTAGAAATCATCTTGAAGCTCTGGAGCGTCCAGAACTTTGAAAGGTATTTTAGAAATCTTGCGTGTTGGTTTTCGTGGCGATCGAAGAAGTTTCTGACTGTAAAGCCCAATAACATGTAAGCAACACAGTCAATTTTTCTCCCCATATTAAGAAATGGCACTTTCACGTTTAGCTGGAAAATTTAATTACCTGTTACTACTGACGGGTGATAGTGAATAGGGAGAGACTGTGTTTCCATCCTCGTCGGGAAGAGCTCTCTTGGTACTTACAGAATACTACAACAATCAAACAGATTATTTCTAACGCAGACAAAACCCACCGTAAAACAAAAAACACTTAGCCAGTTACAAAAACATTATTATTATTTTTTTTTACACTAAAAAGGCTCCTCTTGGCAGGCGTAGATGGCTGCAAGCGACGATCTTCTGACTGGGGGTCCTGGACTTTCTCAATGCCTGCTCCTAGTAGCTCATTTTTCAGCAGAGCTGAGTAAGCCAGACCGTCCGCTGAAGACAAAGGAACAGACAGAGGGGAAATCAAACCAGGCTGTCGAAATGATTAACTTCAAACCCTGTGCTCCCTTTGCAGTTTCTCAGCTCTCGCTCACATCTCTGAAGATCAGGGAGAATTTTCCACTAAGCTTTGTTTAGCCCTTATCTGCAGTCTCCATAAGCCTGCCCAGGCTTAGTAAACAAGAGAAGGTCAAATTATCAAGTTTGACTGGAGCAGAAAGAGATACCTGTGGAAATGAACTGAAAATGGATAAAACTCACACCTAAAGCACATCTACAACACAGAAAAACATATTTCACTTGGGGATGGGAAAGCGAGTAACTCATAATACATGACTATCATGATAATTATTCAGTAACTAAATATCATGATAAAATATAGGCTAAAGTTTTTTTTCATCATCTTTTATCCATTACGATAGCCTTGAAAAACAAAAAACAAAAACACACACCTAAGTGTGACATATAACCAACCTTATTTTGAGCAAATTTACAGCACCATTAAGAGCTTTCACTCTAATACTAAAGTCTGAATGAACAAACACAGGGGTGAAACTAAATTCCAACTACACAAACATTCAGACAGAAGCTAAAGTAAAGAAAACTGAACACAAAGAAAATGCAAAAACAGATTTTGTCTCATTCACAATTTAAATGCTTGTGACAAGAGAGGTGCAGGTGGAAACACAGTTTGTCATCATTCAAGAGAAAAGCAATGGATTACCTTTGTTGCTGTCAGTGGTGCCATCTTTGGTTTTCCTATTTTGATTGTGCGACTTTTCAATTTCCTGTGTTAAAATAATCATAATCAATAAATGATCACTCTCAACCAATTCTGTAAACTTAAGTATTAGAAAAAACAAAGCAAACACTTTAATCTTGAGAGCATTGTTCTTTTGGTAGGACAGGCAGAAGAGTGCTTGGTGTATTTGCTGTTGTGGCAGACTCACATTAATGCGATGGAAGTTGACACTCCAGTTGGCTCCAGCCCGGGAGGGAATGAAGCGATCACCATGCTTGCTAGGAGAGGACAGGGGGGAGCTGGTGGGTGTCAGAGATCGCACTGCTCCTAGAGCTTTCTGCACAAGGGAAAAGAGAAGACAGCATTGTGTTTTTGTTTTTTTTTTAACTCTACGGCAAACAAACAGGCCTCGGAGTGGATTTGAAAACTCAATAACGGAACAGGAACATAATTTAGATGGCAGATGGTGTGTTTTTTTGAGGTGATAACAACAGGAGGCAACATTCACAAAAGCCAGTCTTTTGGCCAGTAAGGTCTTGTTTTTACTCAACAGTGGTGACAGTGTCAATAGACTGCCATGTGAAACCATTTTTCCCTTATAATACATGGAAAGCACTGCCCTCATGTCCCTCCTTGGAGGGGATATCATCATTTAAAAATTAAGACAATGACCTTATTCAAGATTACTTGCAGATTTGACTAGTCTTAATTAGACAGCAGAATTAGCTTTTGTTCAGAGGATGAACATTACTTTACATACAAGGAATCAGACAGAATAGACAAAAAAAAACTTGTTTTTACTTACAATGGGACTTGCATTCTCATTTTGGATATTGATCTGTCTGAGGAGCCTGCACTCATAGTCCTGATCCATGATCCTGAGAACAGGACAAGACCACAATAAAGTTCATTCACAAGATGCGTTCATTGACGATGTGTTTATTCTATATAGGAAATGGCACCGTGTATAAGCTACCTGTCAAACATCGGCATACACGGTGTATTTGTTGTTAGATAAATAAACCCGTTATTCAACTGATTTAAAACGCTTTGAACTTACCGTTTATCAAACGACAATGCTAAGAGTCACCGACATGGAGCAGTAATCCCCAAAGGAACTGCTTTGTATTGATCAATGAGGCAATAAAGCTACATTAAAACCCTCCGGAAGAATTACAAAGATAAACCAATCAATAGTTAAAATGTAGAGTTTTTTGGTTTCATTCCATCTCCAACTAACTAACTAACTAACCAACCACCCACCCACCGACGTGTAATTAAATGACATACCAGTACCTATGATCAGCTGCGACTGTGGACTCTGACATGCTAACAGCACTTAAATTATCTTTATGAAAACCTTAGTCTTGTAACTTTGAAACGCAACCCAACAGCAGTCATTTACTTGCATATCCCACAAAGCGAAATACTGCTATCTCTGGTGATTATCGCTGAAATACGAATAAAGAAAATCTAAATAATCCAACGACCCAGCACAGAAAGCTAGGCTAATGCTAACGCTAGCTCAGCTGTGTAAGACAATTTATCGTATTAGCACCTACCTTTCCCCCAGTAAACGCTTCCCCCCGTATGCACTGTTAATTTGGTTCTCGTAGTGTTTTCTAACTCAGTTCAAATGTGTTGTTTTGTGCTTTTTACCCGTAAAATCGACACACACAGAATACAAATGTTTTCTTTTGCCGAGCATTCAATTTAGGCTCGCTAAGCATCACGGGAAGTGCGTGACGTCGCTGTTTTTGAAACACACATTTTCCGTTGTTAAGGAAACGTGTCCGACTCGACTGAACGCTGTCGGTAAAACCTGACCTCTGGGTTTAACCGGCAACCGAGGCTAAACAAGATTATAGTCTCACCAGTTTATAGTCAAAGATTTAGCACAGGTTTCAAAATGAATAGCAGTTCAGGTCATGCCACAGAGAACAGAATCTCAAATGCAACAAAAATGCGATTAAAAAAACATACATTTTACTTTCTTACATTGTGGATTCATGTTTGAGCATCAGCGTTGATACTAAAATTTATTTTATTTCCACTTTCAACGGTGATGTATTTGCACGATAGTTAAAAAAACAATATGACAAAACATCAAACACCATTTAGTGAACAAAAAGGTTTAATTCAATATACTCAATAAATAATTATTTATATAATGTGTGTGTTTCCAGAGGCCTGTACTACAAAGCCAGTATCTTTCCATTGTCTGGTTTTTACTCACCTTAACAACAAAAGAGATGATATATTTGTAAAGTTTAGACTGGCAAAGTGAAGCTTATATAACCTTTATCTATCCAGATAAAACGTCCCATTGGCATTAAAAATATACTTTTTTGTAAGAGAGATCTGGCCAAGAGGGCAGCAGAAATTAAAACAAATATAACACAGTTGTATAAAAATATTTTCAGTGGTTGAAAAAGGACTGCATTAATTACAATGTATAATGCAGTCATAAAGATACCAGCAAAAACCATATTCTCTTTTTTTATTCATAACTCTTTCATAAATGCTGTTGACTACTGTCTGTTTACAAGTATAAACCATTACACACACACACACACACAACAAAACACAGAAACATCAGAAATCACTTTCTGGCAGTTCTTGACTGTCTAATAATCCCGACTGTGTAAGTTGACAGACTAATCAATATCACCATTTAAGGGATGGTACAATCAGGATTATAATTATGAATGAGTATTTCAATATAGTAATGCTTGAAGGACAGTTTTAGATTTCATTCTTTCAGGCGTGGCCTCTGTGGTCTCTTACTAAAGAATAAATTCATGCAGACCTCTGACTGTGAAGGACAAGAACAGTCCCGCGCTCCAAAAATAAAGAATTCTGTGCCTAAATAATGAGTTGTGTGATAATTATGCATTTGTAAATTTATTTACAAATTTATTTTTAATTATTTTATTTGTTTAAACATTACTAAAGTAATTTATTATTTAATTAAAAATAAAATATTTCAAATATTTCCATAACCTGACAACTGTCAGGCATGGTGGTGGAGGGCTGATGATTTAGCGTTGTTTTGTACCCACAAAGGACATTACTGGCACAAGTTTTGCAGAGTCCAGTGAAAATCACATAAAAATGAAAACTTGCTTTGAGACTCTGCTAAAAACAACAACAACAAAAATAAAAAAACCAACCTGTCTGCTGTGCTGATGTTGCATGCCTCTTCTCACTTCATTGACTTTTTGAAGCCTCAGCTCCCTGTTCACAACTCCTCCTTTGCTGGTGTGTGGATTCAAACATCAAAATGACAAAGGAAATTGTGTCGTTTGATAACAGAAATTGGCTTATGGAAAATTGATACACAGGCACTTCTTTACACCAGGGAAATACGAAAGCTCAGTCTCTCGCCTTAGCTGAAATTATTTGCCTTCAGCATCAACTTTCCTTTTTGTTTCATTTTGTGTATTTGTAGTAGCAGTGGAGGTGTGCCTGTCTGTTTAGTTTAGTGTGTGCACAGGGGCTCCAGCTGCACCCTGGCAGGCCAAAATGTATTAAGAACCTATAGAACCTAAGCTACAGACTATTTACAAGAGCTGGATGTAGCCACTGACACACATTACATTTTGTGTGTGTGTGTGCGCGTGTGTGCGTGTATGTGTGTTATCAAATGCTTTCACTTTTGGTTGACAGATGACACACTGGATGAATTTAAAATTTCTTTCAAATGGCTTTATTAGTATAAAAAAGAGATGCCAGTGAAGCAGATGTTGTTAACTAAAAACAAAAGTTCTATGTGCAAAACATTTAAAATGAAGATACATTCAATGACATGCAATTACAGAGAGACTCTTGAAAAACAAAGATTTCGCTAATTTGAAAGATGCAAAAAAGTCTTACAGGAAACTTGAGTTGAGAGCAAAATGTCAGCTCTCGTTTTCACAAATATTCACGTGATTTGTTTATTTTTATTTCCTGAATCATGCCAAGAGCCTGGTTTTTAAACACATGGTTCAACAGCTTACATAAAGGGATCTGAATCAAAGTGCCACAGAAAAGGTACAGTAGGCTGATCAAGTACGATAGTTGTAATAAAAGAAACAACCCTCAACACCCAATAACTGTGCAAAAGTATTGTCTTAAACACTAAAGGAATCTAACAATGAGGCATAACATGATAAATACACATCTGGACAGCTTTGCCTTTTTCACAGACACTAAGTAAAATATGTGGCTCAACTCAGCAGCTCAAAAGACTCAAAAACAGTTCAAATCAGAGCAGGAATACTGCCAAAGGTTTTCTAAATCAGGCACGCTATCAACTGTAAGCTTCTTTTAAAAGGCTCCATTAAAACAATGGTTTACGTGTTAATATGTCCTCAAATTAGATATTTTGAACATAGTTCTACTCACATTACTAATAGTCCTGAATGAAAGTCGCTCTTGAAATCACATTGTCTGAATGTATAGCATCAACAGTAGAAAACATAAAATGTTTATACAGGGAACTGATTAACTGGGCCAGAAGTCTAAAAATGACACAGAAAAGGCAAATGAGAATGCCCCGAAATCACAAATATGATAGTGTTGACTTAACCAAAGCATTGCGTTGCTTGTAATGACTGACAAAGACGCAGCAGGACTAAACTGAGGATGGCTTTACAAGACACCTGCATAGGTCTGAGGCAACCCGAGATATAATAAATGCAGCGCAGTAGAGCTCTAAGGAGCAAGATTGTGGGCGATAACGCTGTGGTTTTCAAACCAGTGTGGAGTGATGCTGGAATGGCAGAGTGAACTAATCAAAATAAAACATAGAATGTGAACACAGGACGCTGGTCTACAGGGAGGAGGTATCTCTAGCCACAAGCGGCCGACCGTTGCTGACCTGGAAACGAGCTTCATCGGATATACCATACTGCTCCAAGGGGTCCTGTGGAGAAAGCAGGCAGTGAGTAAAACAGTGTACAGGGAAAATTAGCTGTTACTGAAGCAGAAGCAGAGTTTATATGAAATGTTTACTTCAGCAAAATCAGACTCAAAGAACCAAACAAATAGAAAAGCACTCAAACCTAGAGGTCAGAAAGCCTGGCTTTTACTTAGAGATTTTTGAGATCTCCAGAGGTTAGTGGGATTTCAGCTGCGGCTCACACTGCAATGAATAATTATATGCACAATCAAATGTACAACACGAGGAGAAAAGCTTTTGCAGCCTGTCTCATCCCGAGTAACTAGGAAATTGTTTCTAGAGAGACACATTGCTAATTGAGCTTTCTCTGGCATGTTTCGTTGTGCGCTTTGAGAGTCATCATGAAATTCCACAGTGTTGTTTACATGAATCTTAGCAGCCGAGAGAGCTCAGCATTGCCGAGCAAAACCAAAACCATCCCCCTTCATTAATCTACCAGTCTGTCTGCTATTGATGATGATAATATGAACTCCAAACCGCACTGTAACCATCCCACAGTATGAACGCTGCTGATTAGAAGCACCATCTGTGTGGCATTTAGCGCACTGGCGTGCTGCTGCGAGGGGTCTCACCTTCCCTGTGAGCCTGTGGATTTCTGTTCGATAGAATATAAGATTCTTCCTCATGAACTCGTAACTGCAAGAGATTAGACAACAAATGAACTTGACATTTAGGGAGAAATAATGTTAGACAAATACAGTAAAGATCAGAGCTGCAACTCAGCTTGTAACATTAAACACAGTCACAGGAACTTCCTCTGGAGCAAGGATCGACTTAAAATGTTCTGTAGAGGAACATTTTAATTGTTTGTTGCTCGTTGACAGGTAGCTGGGCCATGCTAGCTACGTTACGCAAGCTCAGGGTTTCCACCAGTGCGTTACAAACCCGGCAGTCTGCCTGGCCTCGGCTGACCTCCTGTCAGCTCTAAGCACAATGAATTTTACACTCCGCTACCAAGATGGACAACTATTTATTTTCAATACATCTGTCTTGCAGAGACACAGTTTTTCATAGCTGATTTTGTAGTATTTTTATAGCTCATCTTATTAATATAGTTACTATTATTATTACTGTTACTATAAAAAATGCTTAAATAAAAAAGTTAAATAAAAGTTAAAAGTGGAATAAAGAACAAATGTTTTTGTTTCATACCATTTACCTGTTCAGCTGATCTGTGTCTACTTCTTGTCCACTAATAAAATCTCTTATTGGTTTATGTAAACAAGCTAAAATATGAATGGGTGCTCTTTTGCTAGGCTTCTTACTGATTTTAGCAGACAGCATCATATGACCCCTATCCTGGCTTCTTTCTGCTTGCTTCCTCTATGGTTTAAATCTGATTTTAGGATTTTACTGATTAGCTCATCCTTGTCTGGGTTCATAGCAGAACTACTGACCCCGTATAAGCTTGCTCACAGCCTTAGATCCTGTAATGACCTTCTTGAAGACAGCAGGCTTACAGAATCACTTCCTCTTTCTTTTTATAGACTTGCTTCTAAGTCAATCCTTGCTCCAGTAGTTCATTCATTTTATTCACATTTTTAGTCTTTTTTGAATATATATGTGTGTATTTATGTGACTTTAATGGCTGTGTACCCCTGGCTGTCAATGCACTTTGTAAACTGTGTTATATTAAAATAACAATACACTATAAAAATATAGTGTATTACTGTTATTATGATGATTATTATTTGTGAGAAATGGACTCTGCGGGTCTCTCTGTCTCCCATCTTCTCTCCGCCTGTCTGCTCACATGAAGCCCAGCAGGTCTGTCTGAGCTACCACTCAATTAGCAGTTAGCAGATACATTAATCAAGCACAATATTAAATGTGCCCGACGCCACAGCTGCCAGGTCTGACAATTTTTCCGGCAGACTCACTGAAGCCCAAAGGAGAAGTTAGAGCGCTATGATCCTCCTCAGATATCCTCTGCTGTTTGGGAGTATTATGCATTCCCAGTAAGCTTTAAAACAATATGTCAGAGCTGTTATGGATCAGACTGAAGCCGTTTAACACTCACATTTCTAACACTGTGCCTCTGAAAACAGCAAAATCATTCATTTGTGACAGTTTCACCCATGTGAGTCTGTTACTCTGTTACTATGTGAGGTGTCGCTTGTTCTACCCACACTGTTCAAATGGCATAGATGTGTAAGCATATTCAGCTGTACAGAACACAGCTTTTCATTATTTGGTTATTAAGTTAGAAAACACATACAAAATGCTCTTCTTTTAGACTTTATGAGCATATGTAGTCAGTACAGCTCTGTGTTTTTAAATACGTAATATAGAAAATTAAACAAATACAAAAAAAAAAAAACTACTCACTGTGGGGGGTTAAGGGTTTTACTTTTTTTGTCTTGACCATCACCACCTGCACCATGCTTAGTTTGAACTTCAGCAGATCATCATGACTGTGTTTACTTGGCTAACTCCAATGAGTTTCTATCACGTGATTGGCTGATTAAATATTTGCTTTAAAGATCAGTTTAACAGGTGTAACTATTGGAGTATGCAGTGAGTGTGTTCTGACCTTTATGGGATATTATTTGATACCCGGTCAAAAAAATACATTTGGTTTAAAAGTTACGTTTTTCTCCATTTATTAATCACTTATTGACGGCTGTAAGTGTCTGTAAGCTTCTGTGCTTCCTGGAATAAGAAAGAAGAAAAGTCAGTCCTACCTTGCTTTGATAATGGAGTCTATCCACTCGGCACACTGCTCTTCAGTATCACATTCAAACACATATTTCCTCTCTGCTTCATCCAGAAATGCTACAGCAAACAGAGGCCATTAGAGATCAGAAACACATGAAGGAAACAAGCAGAAACAGCAGAGCACCAGTGAGAAAGTGAAATATACAGTTAGGTCAATATGGTTTTGTAGTTTTGCTTCTATATACCACCACGGTTCATTCTGCATCAAACTATTACAATATTACAGAAGTGCAGACTTTAGCTTTAACTCAATGTAGTTAACAAAAGTAATGAACTGATTGTTTAGGTATTACAACCATTTCTTACACAGTCAAACACCTGACTGCCAGTTTCATGACCAGGTGTTTCCTGTTTCCTTGTTCAATGACAAGATAAGCAGATAAAAAGTATGGAGTTGATTCCAGATGATGTTGATGAAGGCGCAGGAGGCCGAATAACCAAAATAAACCTAAATGAGAGACAACAACAACAACTGTAGGAACAGCCAAATGAGCAATCTGGTGCATTCTTAAAAAGGAAGAAGAAATGCACTGGCCAACTCAACAACATCAAAGTCTAGAATGAAGAGACACCTTCATGAATGGAAATGCTGAGAGTTTACAACAAGGTGCAAACCACTGGTTACATTCAAGAAAAGGAAGGCCAGATTAGACTTTTTCAGAAAACATCTAACAGAGTCTGGACAGATCAAACCAAGATGAACTTGTACCAGGATGATGGAAGGAGAAAAGTACAGAGAAGGAAAGACACAGCTCATGATCGGAGGCATCACACATTATCTGTCATACATGGGCATTATATGGCTGCCAGTGGAACCGGATCACTAATATTTATTTTCCCTCCAAAGCGACGAAGTATGTAATCGGTACCATTTGTCTGTCTGCTTGTTAGCAGTTTAGTGTCCACAGTTTTCATGATATAATTTTCACATTTGGTGTGATGGTAGATACCAATACAGCTCGAGGTGATTTCATTTTAGTGAGAATTGTGTCAATGTTAAAGTCACACAGAATATGAAAAAAAAAGCTGTAAACTTTATATCATCCACAATTTTTTTAATGGATTGTCTTCAAATTTCACAACAAGAAACTAGACCATGGGGTAAATTAAAACTAGGTTGGCTAAGCATTTGACCTTTATCTTCATTTCTAGCACCCAAGGTCAAAGTTGACCTTGAAAACCATTTTAAAGAAATTATATTGAGTAATATATCATATGAAAGCACATGGAGAGACCAGTACAACACACTTTCAATTTTCTCAATACGACACCCGATGATGTCACAATGATGCCATTAACAGGTTGATGTCAGCATGTTGTAATAAAGACATCATAAAATATAACAGTTTTAGCACAGCCCTTGCTCTTCGGCGGGAGTTGCACTCTGTGACTGCTGATAGAAATATGAGCAAAAGCAACTCAAGAGTTTTTTAAACCAAAGAAATGGGATCGTCTTCAACTGAAGTTGGTCACCCGATCTCAACCCAAAACTAGTAACTAAAGGTGGCTGCAACAAAGACCAGCACAGAGGGTTACAGTTTATAAAAATGGTTGTAACTCCTAAAGAGGTAATGTGATATTGTTGTTATAGCCCTTGAATAAAAGCTGGGAGTCTGCGCTTCAAAGGCATGTTCATTGTTTGATGTAAAAACCACTGGGGTTGTGTACAGAGGCAGAACTACCAAAAACAAATCGGTCACTTATAGACTTACAGTCACTCCTAACTGTACCTCTAAAGGATGCTGAAGCTTACCAATAGAGAAAGTCTGGCTGTCCTCCCTCTCCACCCTACACTGCTCCAGCAGCAAAGCTCCAATTGGCTGCCAAATAAACACTCAGTTAATTTTGACCCCACTTTTGAAAAAAATGTATTCAATTTATCACAGAAAATGCTGTGACAACAAGCATACTGACCTCTTCCTCATCAGTCCGGAAATAAAAGAGGAAGTTGACGACAAGTTTCACTAGCCTCTTCTTTACAACTGCAAGGCCACAAAAGGGAAGTTAGACAGACAAACTCGTCTCTACAACAAACACAAAGCAGCCCAGCTGTCGCATGAAGTACACAGAGAGAGATATGTCTAATATCTGATGCTGACATTAGCTGCTGTGCCCAAATACACGAAACGGAAGTGCGTCTGAATGATTGTCCTTACCGTCTCCTTTCTTGGGACCTCTCATCCCCAGTTCAGCTGCTC
Organism: Aulonocara stuartgranti; assembly: GCF_965226115.1. NCBI lineage: Eukaryota > Metazoa > Chordata > Actinopteri > Cichliformes > Cichlidae > Aulonocara > Aulonocara stuartgranti. The sequence goes on from NC_138954.1 coordinate 22,123,843, forward strand.
TCTCCGAGGGCTGGCGGCTCAGTAACACCAGCTCCTTCTCGTTGAAACGCATCGCGGACACACACAAACACTCACAGGCTTGACAAACAGACGGACACACGCAGGTACACGGATGCTAAAGAGGACCCGTACCCCCAGTCGAAAGCATAACACAGGAGTTAGCTAACGGTAGTACGGTGCAAAAACTATACTGTATACACCGCTGAGTCCACGTCGCTGCTTCGTTATCTAACGTCCCCGAAACCTGTCGGACTGCGTTTGATCATTTCTGAGGGTCAACTGAAAACAACAGCTCTGGACTTCATGTCACACACCCACACCTCTAGTAGTAATGACACTCCTCTCTGCTAAGGTTGTCTTCTTCCTCTTCTTCGTCAGGCGCGTTACTGCCCTCTGCAGGTCAAAAATGGCTCCTTTGCTCTGTGCCCTTTCTTCTTGATATTTACAATTGAACATGTGTATATATTAGTGCTATTTCTTACATTTGTAAACTTTGTAATGTATTATATTATTTCATTACTTTAGTCTGTTACTGTTATTGTCTTGGAGCAACTGAAACCCATATAATTTCGTTAAGGATTATTAAAGTATTCTGATTCTGATTCTCTGCTGGTATTACAAATGTATTTGTAATGTCTTTCTAATACTAGAGGTCAGCGGAGAATGGCCAAGCTGGTTCAAACTGTCAGGAAGGCAACGGTAACTCAAATAACCAGTGATTACTACCAAAATATGCAGAAGAGTGTCTCTGAATGGGCAACACATTGAACACTGAAGCTGATAGGATATAGCAGCAGAAGACCACATCTGGTGCCACTCGTGTCAGTTACGAAAGGGAAGCTGAGGCTACAATTCACACAAGCTTATGAAAATTAAATAAATTAAATAAAATTAAATAAGCATATTTATTGGTGCTGCCACATTTGAATGATAGTGTCAGAATTTGGGGTAAAGAACATGAAATTATTGTTCCATCCTGCCTTAAATGCTTCAGGCTAGTGGTGGCTTGCAGAACTTTTATGCCTCTTAGCGCTACAGCTTACCTGAAAATGAAATCGAAACTAAAAAAAACTGTCAAGTACAATGAAAAAAAATTAAGAAATTAAGAAAAAAAAAAACTAAAAAAAATGCAAAACTTTAAAAATTGTGTTTTAGAATTGTGTTTCTACTGAAAATGAAATAGGAAAAAGGCCAGAATTTCTAAATGAACCACTGAGCAGTTTATCTTTTTTAATTAATTATTTTTTACCTCCTGTGTCTGCTGCTGTGAAACAATCAGAAATTTAAGAACACGAAGGCCCCCCTCATAGGTCCAGCCGTCGTGTTGGCTGGAGATCCAGCCCAGCAGGTGGCAGTAACACACCAGAGGGATTTTTACAAACCACCAAAACCCGGGAAAAAGAATCTACTGAAGCGCATGCGCGCAACAAATCAGATGAGCGTGTCGCTGTCGTTGTGAAACTGGTGAGTGTTTTGATAAAGTAATCTGTTTGTAGTCTCCTAAAATGTTTAATTTTGTGGCTAACGGATGTGGTCATTTTGCATTTTTAATATTCACTTTAATCATCTGTATTTGTTAAAAGCTTTTCATTTTTATTTGGTAGCACCATTAGCTTAGCATTAAAATTGCTAGCGCATTTAGCGGCTTTTGTATGCTAAAATGCTACAGCTAGCTAGATGTTGTTGGGATCATTCAGAAGAATGGATTTCTTTTTTAATAACGGGAAGAATCTTTTTTTGCTCGCTGGTAAATTGCCACCGATAACTTAACTTGGTCCTCTAAAAACCGCTGTTTGGGCCTTACTCCGCAGTGTTCATGTTGACTCTTTGTAAGGACGTTAGCATTGGGAATCTTCGTATAGAGGGGATTGTAATGACGAGTTGCTTTTAAAACAGGTTATATGACCCATATAGGTTTGAGCAATAAAAATGTGTCCAGGTTAGAGCCTTAGCTAAAACACAAGTAATAATGCAAATCTACACATGATGCTGTTGTTGTGCTACAGCCCTGGAGTGCAGGGTTATTAATGTGGACCTTCACTGGCAGTACTTGTTAGGGCAGTGTAATATGGCCAAAAACATTTATCACGTTATATATTTGAAAATTTGCGATAACAATATAACTGACGATATAATTGACGCGAGACAAAATATTTTAGAACTCCACAACTTTATCAGTGCAAAAAAAAAATCAATGTATTTTCACTTAAACAAGCAGCTGTTTTTTATGTGCATTAAAGTTATATAAAAATTTAACAGTGCAAATGCAAATTCCTTCCTGACAGTTTAACCAAAAGGCATTACCAGTGGAAATTTGCCGACATATCCTGAGCATAACCATGTATAATATCCATAAAACTTAAAAAAGAGGTTATACACACAATGCGGTAATATTATGTTGAAGCACAGTACATATTACTCTGCGAGGCTCCTGACTACGGTACCTGCTCCGACAATCCATCAAGTGGTGCGGCTTTGTAAAGTCGTACTAAAACATTTTTTGACAGATTTTTGAGCGCCGCGTACTGCATAAAATCGGTACGGTAATAACGACGGCCCACTTGCATTCTCTACCAAAAAATTTGCTTTGGGGTGTATCTGACGGATGAAAGCCAAACCAGTTCCACACCACTGAAGTTGCACCATTTTTACAAACCAATTCTGGTTCATCTGTTTCATTCAACGATTCGCTTTCGCCCTTCTCATTCTCCGTCACCACCATGCTTTTTCCGCCATGTATGTATGAAAACAAAGGCACTGCACATGCGCGTTTTACCCATATTCTTTTGCGATATTTCATTTTCTTATCATTGCCTAACATTATACCGGTATTATGAATGGTATGATATGGCCCAGCCCTAGTACTTATTGTTTTGTTTTTCACCAGGTAATCGGGGGAATCTATTTAGAGTAACTGTCAACGTTCGTGTGACTGTTTAAGTCCAAAACCTTACAAAAATGGATTTCCAGCATCGAGCTGGAGGGAAGACGGGGAGCGGAGGGGTGGCATCTGCCTCTGAGAGTAACCGTGACAGGCGAGAACGGTTACGTCAGTTGGCCTTGGAGACCATTGATATCAACAAAGACCCCTACTTTATGAAGAACCATTTAGGATCATACGAGTGCAAACTTTGTCTGACACTTCACAACAATGAGGTGAGAGACGCATAATGAGACATTTCTCTGTTAACTGAATTTGCTTTTATTTCTTGTCATCGGGGTGTCTTATTTGAAAAGAAAAATTAAAAAATGTCTCTCTGTATTTCAGGGAAGCTACTTAGCTCACACACAAGGAAAGAAACACCAGACCAATCTGTAAGTCCATACATTATCTGTGCTACAACACAGAAGTGCAATAGCTGTAACTTTATGTTCTGATTTAATTAAAGTGGCTGTTTAACACAAATGAGTCCCAATTTAAAACTTCTGGAGAAATTTAAATTTAAAGAAATGTAATTTTGAGGAAAACCTTTTACATACATTTTTCAGAGCACGGAGGGCAGCCAAAGAAGCAAAAGAAGCTCCTGCTCAACCAGCTCCAGCCAAAGTGAAAGTTGAGGTCAAGAAGTTTGTCAAAATTGGTCGACCAGGATACAAAGGTAGGCAAGCTCTGGCATTTTATATGGTAGTCACAGTTTGGTTTATAATACTAGTTTCTTTAAAAAATGCATTGTTAAAAAAAATTAACGTTTTCTTTTTCTTTTTTTTTAAATTATTCACAGTGACCAAACAGAGGGATCCAGAGATGGGACAGCAATCTTTACTTTTCCAGGTTTGTATATTTTGAAAGAATGCACATAATCCAGTATCCTTTTGAGGCCACGTAAATAAGTTATTATTTGTGTGCTTCAAACCAAAGCAAAATGCTCACTTATTCTTTGGATAATCTGGTGAGTGTAAAGGGGCTTTACACTGAAACTGGGTCACAGGAACAAATCATAACCTCATGCTCTAACCTGCAAAGTTTCACAACACCACAACAGTAAAGGCCATGTGTTACTGACCTTCTTTTCTTGGCCCATCAGATTGACTATCCAGAGATCGCTGAAGGAATTGGACCCAGGCATCGCTTCATGTCTGCTTACGAACAGCGCATTGAGCCTCCCGATCGTCGCTGGCAGTACCTGCTTTTTGCTGCTGAACCATATGAGACCATTGCTTTCAAGGTGAGACCTGCACTTTTCTCTTCCCCTTATGTTTTTTTTTTCTTTGTCATTTTTTCCTTCACTCGTGTAATAACAAGATGTTTGCTGTTTTAGGTACCCAGCAGAGAAATTGATAAAGCAGAAAACCGCTTCTGGACCCACTGGAACAAAGAAACTAAACAGGTACCATGTATGTTACAGAGTGTCTGCCAGTAGAGTTATTGGGTCCAGCAGCCAGAACCAATGGGAGGGGTGAAGCAAAGTGGACACACTGTGTGTCAAAAACGGAACAGCTGAGGTGTAGATTTAGCTTCTAGCTGTCTGATAAGATGCGCACCTTGGGGAATTTTCCCTGTCTTTCCGTATGAGAAGTCAATAATGTGCCGCAGAGTGAGAGAGCTCTGAATCATTGTTTACCTCATTTACATGCAAACCTGATCTAATTAGTAAACAAACGTGGGTGAATGTCAGCCCGTGGGTGAATGAAGGTAAAACGGTCGCTTGAACTTGTTTATATTTCAAATTTTTTCAAGCTGTTATGCACAAATAGCAGTTGATGGGAACAGTGAGTCAATAAAGTGACCTTAATATTTGTTCTATATGTTTACCTCTTCATCTTAAAAATCCTTGTAAAAAGTTTCTGTGATACACTAGTTTGAACTAGTGGAACTCGTATATTAGTTTTCCTAAATTGTTTCTAATAGTGGAAACATGTCTTTAATTGTTCTTTTTTTGTTGTTCTATCCAGTTTTTCCTACAGTTCCACTTCAAAATGGAGAAACCTGTTACCCAGTCGAGCGGCCCAGCACCTGCTGCCACTGTGAAGCGTCCTCCTCCCCTTATGAGTGGAGATCACCCATCAAACGACTCTCTGCCCCCTCCCCCTCCAGGGGGAATGTCCATCCCTCCTCTTCCGCCTGGTGCCCCAGGAGCCCCTCAGATGCCCCCACAGATGCCCATGCCCCCCATGCCAATGAGGCCACCCCCTCCGGAGGGCCTTACATTAGCTAATAACTGATCTCTGGCCAGTGATCTGTTTTTAGTGATTTACCTTGATTTCTGTAATGGTGTGTAGTCGCACTGCCCTGCCTGTTTACAATGTCCATCTCCTTGTAGATACTGCAGTTATGTTTAGTTTTATTATTTCTGCAAAGGGTTAAAGTTCATGTTTATTGGAGTTTTCAGTCTTTGTTTGGTTTATGTAAATGTGCAGGGCAGTCTCTTACTGCAGCATCATAAATATGACCACACTCTTTTGTAATAATATCCACATTCTGGATATGGAGGTGTGATTGGAAGTTCGTATTTTAGGATTATGGTTTTGTAATTAAATGCTGTGGACAAACAGAAAATGTTTGTGTCATAAGAGTCTTTGATTTTATAAAGATATTCCACCAAAAGATTTCTTGAGTGTTCTTTAAATACTGAATCTCAGCTTTGCTTATCAGTGTGAAAACCTGAATTTACTGAGAGGACAGTTTTATTTAACTGGGCTCTCTTTAGTGGCTCTACAACAAGCTAAACTGGACAAATGAAGTCACTTGACACTTGAAGTCACTTCTAGCAACACACTGTTGACATTTTAACTGCATTTGAATGGATGGGCATAATTTATTCAGTGCCACCTTTCAGAACCAGAAAAACAAATTTGTTAACAAGATGCCTCGGTTTGAAATAAAGGATTTAATACACCAAACCACCAGAAAGCATCCAAATCTATAACACAGCACAAAGTCATGTCAGAAGATTTAATTGCAAGCACACTTTAAGGCTCAGATTTTGACAAAATTGCCACCTTTTAATAATGAATAAATCATACCAGCTGATGAGAAAATAGCTTCTACTAGAGTGAAATTATTCTTCTGGACTCTTTTTCTTTGCCTCTGACCTCTTATTTTCCTGAGCAACAGCCTCCTCATCTCCTGCATCTTCAGGATCACCTTTTTTGTCTCTACCTTTCTTTACTTTGATTTCTTCATTTCTGGCTTTCGTGGCTCTCCTGCCCTTTAAGTTCTTATCTCTTTGCTTTATGAGTTTCTTATCTGGAAGTGGTTTGTTTCTCAGAGCTCTTAATCCTCGTGCTGTTGCTCCTCTCTTTGATTTTCCCCTTTTAACCTCTCCATCATCATCGTCCTCTTCTTCCTCGTCATCAAAGTCAGGCAGCCACCAAAACACGACTTCCCACAGAGATGTTTCAGGCTGCCGGGGGAGAACAATCAAACAAAATGTTCACGCCACCTATGTTGATCAGCGATCATTTTTAATCGCCAATTTACCTCCGGCAGTGGTCTTCTGTGTCGCAGTGAGCCTGATCGCCTCATGGTCAGTCCAGTTTCTTCCTCTTCAACTGCTTTGTGACCACGTAAGGTTTCTGTTTTGGTTACAAGAAAGGATCACTCACTCACAGTAGATGTGCTATTTTCATACCTGAGTTTTCACTTTAGTTCACTGGTTTACTTGCCATTGAGCCTCTGAAAACCTGAGGTGAGCACCAGGATGGTAATGGCCACAAGCAAACAGCGGTTCAGGGTGACGTTCTCCCACGGGGTTTCGATCTGAGTCGGATTCTGAATGGACAAGGTTTTGTGCAAGGATGCTGAAAGAAAAAAGAAGTTAACAGGATGCACGGATCAGGGAGACAAGGGTAGGGGAGAAAGATGGGACTCACTTGGTTTGGGGAAACTGACTTCTCTGGTTATAGTCTTGGGTTCTGGTGCTGGCTGCTGTGGAGCTGGAGCCATTTCCTATTTAAGAACAATGTGAAGGTTAATAAAAAACGTCTGTGAGCTGTGAGGGCTGGCAGCTGAGTGAGAAATTGTTAATGCTGGTTGTTTTCCAACCTACCTCCCTGATTTTTCTGGTAGCGTACATTTCTGGAAGGGACAGATGGAGATTTAATGAAGGGTGATATCATACACCATTAACAAAAAAACAAAACCCCAAACAGCCATGCACTCAATCTGGAACTGGTTTGTTTACATCTATTAACATATATTCATATACTTGTGCTGGCTGAACACATGTTTTTCAATTTTATTAACTCCTCTGTAGATAAACTACAAGTCATCAGTGAAAAATACTGTTCTGGTTGAAAAGACTGCAGGCATGCTGGGAGCTCCGGCTGGCTTTGAGCTGAATGTTAAATGCTATGTTTCCCCATCTCAACATGCACTTAGCACAAAGTTCAGGGTGAGGTTGATGCACTTGATCATTAACCAATAAAAGAACAAAAGCCCAGATTTTTATGCCCAGCGCAAAGTCAGATATGAGTGTGAGAAGCAAAACTGTCATGAAGCTGTTGGTGCTATTGTTTTCTACAGCCATTGGTGCTATTTGATAGCCTAGCTTGTTAGCCGCGCAGAGAACAATTCGACTTCTACACTGTCAAGACCAAACCAGCTAAACTGTGCAATAAACTGTGACAATGAGTCTGAAAAATGTTTCTCCAAAAAAAAAAGTTTCCAGAAACTCCTGCTGTAGAGGCCTCATAAACATATGACATGAAAATATGATACTTTCCTTTTTTTGTTTAGATTTATGTTTCAGAAGATGTTATTTTTGTGGAAATAAGCACAGTGCACCCCACTGCACTGAGAAATGATCCATCCAGCATGGCTGTGGCTCATTATCACTGTGTTGCTTTCCACCAGGAGTCAGATTTCGGTGGCTCCTTGTGCTGCTGTTCCCTAGTATTTATAGAGTTGTACGCATATCCTGTATTTGCAATGGAAGAAATCATTTATGCATAGTCATTAACAATTCAGTGCGTGTGTGTGTGTGTCGCCACCTGGTTTGCGGATCTGCCTAACAGGTTTCTGTGGAGGAGGATCTGCTCTTGGTGGCCATAACTCCTCTTCAAATGTTTCATAGCTTTCTTCCATTTCTTCCCTGAGAGAGATGGAGGAGAAGGAACATGGGAGTAGCAAATCATTTAAATTTTTCATGTTTTAGCAGACAATCACAAAAAGATCACAAAAGCTGCAGAGGCCAGTTCAGCTTTTTTAAGGGATGTTCTTGCTTTTTCTTAAGTTCTGAATGCGAGATAATTCATTGGATCGCACTCTTATCACAGTTGTTCTTATCACTATTCCTTCCCCCATAAAAAAAAAAATCCTGATGTCTCATTGGGATTCAGTTTAGACTGCATAAAACGATACTAGTAAAAGGTCAACTTTGCCACTTTTGCATTAAATTAAAGCAGTTTGCTGACCTTAACATTTACAAATGAATACAGTAAGGGCCTTATGTGTTGCATGACATTTCTCAACAGACACTGAGGTAATGCCCTTCCAGGCCTATAAATAGATAAAGCAATGGTACCAGCAGACAAATGGATACACACTATATAAATACACAAAAAAATTAAAGCCCTAATGTTTCTCTTATATTCTTGATCAATCTTTTCTGTGTTTCAGCTGTAAAGTCAAACCCCAATTGAAAGAATACCTACCTGCCTCAACATTTGGGGTCCCCTGGGCAGTGCTGGGAAGCCTTTGTCACAGAGCTGTTGTTCCTCCACAAAGATGGCAGCTGAGTTTCACTCTGAACTGTCTGATAGCCATGAACAGGTGGCGGAGAATGAAAAAACAAAAAGGTATTAGGTGTCAGGCGCTGACTGAGGGAGGGCTGACATTAACATGCTTTATGCAACCACTAGATCACAGAGTGATGAGGGTGGGTGGAAATAACCAGTTCTGAAAAACTCTGACCCATTTTGGATAAATATCACTTTGTGTCCAAGGAGTCAAGGAGGAAAAATGTCAAAGTTTTTGAACAGCAACGTGCTGCAAACAGTGATTTTGATATTTTTAAGCAAATGGTCAAAAATGCTGCAAAAGAGAGGTGAGTGGGGTTTGAATTTTGTATTATTACTCACCAGCAGAGAGCGCTGCTGCGCTATTAGGGAGATAGAGTCTGTGGCACTTTGCTCTGCAGATGAGGCCTGTGGTCTGTCAGCCATATTAGCCGTCAAACAGACAGAGGGTCTGCCAAATTTCTTTTTATGAAGCTACATCTGCGATGCCAGCACTTCAGACACATTAGGCCATTTTGTCTGAGCAGATTATATTCATGCAGATGCTTTGCAGCATATTTCCTCTTTTTTCCCCTTGTTAAATTAATAAGACAAGTAGGTATTGTCATTCTGTGTGTGATGTGAAGCCTGGAGGCAAACTCATCCTTCTATGTGACATGGAGGCCACTAACAAGAAGCCACGCGAACAGATGTAAATCTGATTAGGTTATATCAGGGTTAGGTGGTTGCAGGCCACCTTTATGTGGGAGGGGAGAGGAAGTGTTGATAAACAGACTTGTGGCGATGCTGATGAGTCATACCTTTGCTGGTACTGTGCCCAATTCCAGTTGAATCGCACACTGCTTTAGCTGTCAGTTATTAAAATTGGATGTTTGCTCTGTAGCCTTTGAAGTGAAGAGACTGACCTAAACAAACCGGGGATATACTCTTTGTTTTCCAATGTAATGCAAGCAGCCTCTAGCAGACCTCCACATATACTTCATTCCCCAAAAATGTGTTAATTGTTTGTCGATCTAATCCGCAGAACTCCGACCAGCATTTAGCTGATTTTCAGCTTTTTATTGCATTCTTTTTTTTTTAAATTCAAAACACTCGGCATGCTTGCTTATAATGAGCTTGTCTGTGGCCTTAATTGACCAAATGCACACTCTCACCCCGCTGATTTGTCGGTACTTATTAGTCCCAAGGATGCTCCTTCACCGCATGCTAGAGTGCGTCATCTGTGTGAAGAGTTCTTTCTATTATCACTGATTGAAAGCTCATTTGATCTGGATAAAAATAATTCCACCAAGTTTCAAAATGAACATAGAGATTTAAATTTTTTTCTTTCTCAGCACTCTGTAATCTGGGGTTCTCCTTTCATCCTTTATTGAGCACACGTCAAGGTAATAAAGTGAAACTTTGCAAGTTTGGGACAAAACCTTAAAGAATGTTTCAAGGGCAACTCTAACCCTCCTGTGGACACATTTTATCCAATATAAACGAGCAAACATTGCTCACGGACATGTACGTTCCAGATTCGGGCACTAGAGAGATCTTAGCTGGGTGAAGCTTTCTGTCCCCTTTTGTCCTTACATAATGGGGACTGTGCTCAGAGAACAAGCTGCCTGTCCAGCACGCAGTGGGAGCTGCTCTGTGCCCTCTCTCACTGAGTAGCACGAAGAAGCGTGAAGCAGCATTAGTTGTAGTCTGTCTGGAACATAAAGGCTATGACGCCTTGAATATTGTTTCAGTCTTTGATTATTTTAATTGCTTTTAATTACACTGTTACATCGCTTTAGTTTGAAATCACTGGGGAAAAAAAGACCTGATATGGCAAACCTTACAATTAAAGTAGTTTTTCTGGTGCTGTAGCCTCAAGACGTCACAAACCAGAATACGTGACCGCTCAGAGACTTGATATATTAGAGTCTCAACTCCCTAAAGGCTTGGCTTATTAAAAATACAAACACACTCCTGAAAAACCCCCTGCATATCTAAACTTTCCCTCTACTCCAAATGTATTTTTATCCATTTATTTTTTTCCAGATGGAATATTTTGGAATATTATTTTACTGTGCATAACCATATACAGTAATGTGTTGGTCATATCACTGACCGTGTATTTTTTTTTTCAATAAACTTCATGCAAAGTGAAGTAAACTAATAAGTATTCAAATCAGGAATTAGTGTGACCTTTTTAAAATGTTGTTCTCAGCACATTTGCACACTTTTTAAGGTGCTTGGTACACAGATGGCTCCAAGCATCGCGGAGAACACGCCACATTTCTTCTGTGTAGGTAGGCTGTCTCTGAGTCTTCATGTAATCCCAGACTCATGCTATGAAGTGGAATCCAGGTTTCTACAGGGGACCACTGTAGGTGTTCTCTTCGTGTAACAGGTGGGTGCCTGTAGTGTCGAGGCATCCACGCAAAAAAGAGGATACATGAAGCTGATACTAAGGCAGGTTGTGGCATTTAAACAATGTTCAATTGCTCATCAGCAGAAGACCACATCAGTGAACTGCACTCTCAGGAAACTGAGGTCATAATTCACCGGCAAAGTCTCCTGCTGTATCAGATCTGCTTCAAGTTTCAGTGTATTAAGAGATGCTCTTCTAGATACCTTGGGTGTAATGGGTAATTATATTAGTTAATGTTACTTTCCTATCAACTTCAAGTAGTCTGGCCAGTCTCCTTGGAGGTTTTTGGACCATCCTCTGTAAACCCTGGAGATGGTTGTGTAGAAAAATCCCAGTAAAGCAGCAGTTTCTGAAATACTTAGATCAGCATGTCTGGGACAAACAACCATGTTCACCGTCACTTAAATCATCTTTCTTCCCCATTCAGATGCTCAATTTCAACTTCAGTAGGTTGTCATAATGATGTCTTAATGCCTAGATACACTGAGTCGCTGCCATATGAAGTGGTCTGTGAGTTTATAAATACAACAGTGCTGTCCATGTCCTTCAAAAGTGTTTTAGGTGAGTACACACTGAGTGCCAGTCAGTGAAGTACAGGATTGTAAAATGATTGCTTGACTGCCTTATGTACCATGCATACAGAGTGTTTCAATTCTGTAGCGAGTCCAGAAGGTGAGCCTGACGCTGTAGTGCGCTCAATGAGTAGGTTTTCCTTTCTTTTTTAATAGCTTAAATTCATTCTAAACATAATATTCCCAATGAAAATGTATTATAGGAGAAAAATAACAGCTGAAGGGATTTTAGGCATCGTGTCTATTCAGTAAAAAAGAATGACAACACTCTGAACAGAGCCTCACTGAACAACTCAGGGTGGACTTGATAGACTTTACCAGGGCTTTCAGTCTTAGTCCTTATCAGTAAATGGATTTTAATTTCCTGTCATGTGGTTATGTTGACACGTGAGCTCAGTGGCTGGTGTCATCCTCAATTCAATTCAATTCAATTCAATTCAATTCAATTCAATTCAATTCATCTCGTCCCAAATCACAACAACAGTCACCTCATAGTGCTTTATATTGTAAGTAAACATCCTACGATAATAGAGACAAAATCCCAACAATCAAACTAAGAGTAAGCACTTGGCGACGGTGGGAAGGAAACTCTACAGCCAATACTTGTACTAATAAAAGTATTAACACTAATTTGAAAGAAGAATATTCAAATATTTTAATACCAAGCACTGAGATGTGGAATAAAAAGAGAGATTAAGAAACTTGCAAAAGACCTGATTTGGTCTTAAATTTAAGGGATGTGGACGATTTACAGTTTGTTGAGACAATATGATGCTGGATCCTGGAGATGGAGAATTAAGACAATGTTTGATTAGTGGGTAGGGCTTCCTAACAGAAGCAGAGCATGATTTATCCTGCATAGATCCACCAGAAATCTTATAGACTGTTTTATTCAACTGCTTGTGCTTCTTTGAATGAAACCTCTGTCTCAGTCTCAGCACTCCTAATTGGGTTTGTTCACATATGGAGGTTGAAAGTTTGAAATACACATGCTTAAAAAGACCTGAGCATAAGTGGTGACCTTGTGTTGTCTGTGAGGCTGAATCATTTTCAGTTTACAAGCACTAACAAGGCACTCTGTGGATGCAGTGTTGCTGATGTAGCAATGCAGCTCTCCATACAGACTTAATAATATATGTACAGAACAAAGTGAATCCATAATATGTCGCTTATTAAACTCAATCTCTTTACTAATTACACTTTATTATTCTCTCATTAACTTAAGTGTCCATTTGCAGTTTTATATATAGCTGCTAATTCCTTAAATGTCTATATGGTTACAGCCATACCGTACCAGCGGTTACCAGCCTCAGAGTAAGTCAACAGCACTGACTGAAGAGCCCTCATTTAGCAGGCAGCCTCATAGGACAACCTGCCCGCCTTCCAGCGCAGATATCTGCCTGTGTGTTAGACATCATGTTTCTCAGATGTGCTGACAGTGTAAAACTAGCATTTGAAGATGAATGACACTGGATCAGCAAGGATTCAGTCACATGTCTCGGTGCTGCTTGCCTTTCACTTTAAATCTCAAACCAAAGCCTTCATGTTCTCCTGGAGCCACCGTGGGACTCGTGTGCCTCTCTGCCACTCTGTATCTCTTCATGCAGCCCTCCTCAGCCTTTGATCTTTCAGAGACCACAACAAGGAGCTGCCCAGATCGTGACTGTGAGTTCTGCACCTTGGGGGGGGCATTTTTCTGTAATTCAGACCTCACCCTCAGGCAGATAAATGCACAGATGTCCAGACAATGTGATAATCTGCCCATCATTTTCACATCCTCGGAGATGGAAGCAGAGGTGTAACATCCACAGAGAGAGATGCCTGAAAAAGGAGTTTGACGCACAGGAACGCTGGAATATGCAAGATGATGACTCTGACTGGGGCGGTTTAAGAAGAATAGCACAGTTGAAATTTTCATTTTGTGCAGGTTATTTGCGATCACTTTTCTTCAAATATCTCAAAGCCATATTTCATCATTATCGGAGATCGATGGATTGTGAGGGAAGAGAAAAGTGAAGAAGATGGAAGAGTAATTTGTTAGAGTTGTTGGATTTCTTTAGAGACGATAGAAATCTAATTACTAATGTTTGATTATAATATGCCTCCCCCTTTCTACAGACCTCATTGTCTATTTTTATGTAACTTTGATGCTTTTCACTGCCTATCATACTGACCCCACCCCTCACCCCAGTCCCTGTTTCAAATTGTGTCTGTGGGCCATTTTATTGATGGACTAATTTGCCCTGAGATTGTACTTCACTCTCCCGGGTGCTTTGTGTATTAATTACCATCTATTCATTTGAGACTGTTTAGCCTTTGAGCATGCTCCAAAGCAGCGATTCCAGGCCAGTGCTTCACAGCTTCTGTCACAGCCCTAATGCTGCATGCGCCCACGGGATACGAGTAATGTGAAACCTCATGCACTGAGGAAGCGTGTGATTGACTATTACTGCTCTGCAGTTGCTAAAATCGGCAGAAGAAAACGCAACAAAACTTGCAAGATCCCAAATCTCTCACAACTGAATAGGCAAATTATAATTTTGTGCATACAGGCAATGACTTTAACTTTAGAACGAATTTGCGAAGGTCTCACTAAGTTCCAAAGGAGATTTCACTTGGAGATTTCAAATAACTGCAGGGAGTTTTTGTTTTGTTGCAATAATAAACCAATCACAGGCACATGAAGGAAGAGGCAGGAGGTGTGGTTTGGACTGATTGGTGTTAATTTACTTATGGGTAAGACTGCTTGAGGCTCATGCTGAAAGAGAAGCAATATGCTGTCTGATTTCCACTACCCTTATGTCTACTCTATGCACACAAGAGCTTAGAAATGTGTATATTTCATATGAAAGACAAGCTCAAGGTTCCTCACAAACACATTCCTAAAAACTGTGGCCTTAATCCTCCACTCATATGTCAGTCTTATGTTACAGCTGTTAAGAGAAATGAGTGCTGCCTGACAACATCATAAACCCCCTCTTACTCACGTGTCATCCTTCTTCTAATCAAGGTTTCTTTCTGCCCGTCTTAGTCATCAGTGGCAGTGCTCAGTCTGTGCTATTAGGGATGTAATCTTCGAGACCTTCTAAGATTTTGGATTTTGCAGGCTTGCGAGGGTTACAAAATATCTTGCAAACAAGGCAGGCTTGTTGCTCTTCTTCAATCCTCTAAAACACAGTGCTGCACAATGAGCTTGCGCCACCACTTATTTCTTTATACTTTGCTTCAAAGGAGGGTTTCTTGTAAAATTTTTCTAAGTGGCCTTCAGCAGTACTTATCCAGGATTTTTGAGGGTCTTCTCTGTACAATGGGTGCTTTTCCGTTTATTTTCCATCCGCTCCTTGTGGCATTTTCAGAGAAATTATTTCTTTTTTTAAGCCACTTAACACTGACCTATGAATCTGTCAAGCATAACAAAGGTACCTAACTCACGGGATGAATTAGTGTTGAGTCTACACATAACAGAAAACAAAAAACAATGCTAGTAACAACCAATTGTTACTAGCAGAACCCATTCCAAAAACATATCATTTGTTCCAATTTCTTTAGTTGAATAATACAATTTGTCAGGGAAAAAATCCTTATTTTTCACCAACAAGGTGACTCCTAAAGGCCAAAAACTTGGTGTGCAGTGTCTCCTTAAGAAATGAGAGAAAAGAATCAGAATCAGAATCAGAATACTTTATTGATCCCTGGGGGAAATTATTTTTTGTTACAGTGCTCCATTTTAAACCAACATTAAGACAAGACAGACAATACGCTAACTAAGAATAGTACAATATATACATATATATACATACATACATACATAAGTCACTTATAAATAAATAGTTGGAAAAGAAACATGTGTAGTTGTAGCAGCAAACAGTGTGTTAAGTGGATGCGTTGTACAGGGAGATGGCCACAGGCAGGAATGATTTCCTGTGTCGTTCAGTGGTGCTTTTCGGTAATCTCAGTCTCTCACTGAACGAGCTCCTGTGACTGACCAGCATGTCATGGAGTGGGTGGGAGGTGTTATCCAACATTGTCTTTATCTTGGACAGCATCCGCCTCTCCGACACCACCTTGAGGGAGTCCAGCTCCATCCCCACAACATTGCTGGCCTTACGGATCAGTTTATTAAGTCTGTTGGCATCTGCGACCCTCAGCCTGCTCCCCCAGCATGCAACAGCATAGAGGATCGCACTGGCCACAACAGACTCATAGAAAATCCTCAGCATTTTCTGGCAGATGTTGAAGGACCTCAGTCGCCTCAAAAAATAGAGACGACTCTGGCCCTTCCTGTAAAGTGCTGTGGTGTTTTTAGCCCAGTCCAGTTTATTGTCAATGTGTACTCCAAGGTATTTATAGTCCTCCACAATGTCAACACTGACCCCCTGGATTGAAACAGGGGTCAAGTGTTTCCTGGTCTTCCTGAAGTCCACGATCAGTTCCTTGGTCTTTGCCACGTTGAGCTGCAGATGATTCTGCTCACACCACGTGACAAAGGAGTCGACCACAGTCCGGTACTCTGTCTCATCATCCCTGCTGATGCATCCAACCACCGCAGAGTCATCAGAAAACTTCTGAAGATGGCAGGTCTCTGTGCAGTGGCTGAAGTCTGTGGTGTAGAGGGTGAAGAGGAAGGGGGAGAGGACAGTCCCCTGTGGTGCCCCTGTGTTGCTAGTCACCTTGTCAGACACACACTGTGGGAGACGTACATATTGTGGTCTTCCTGTCAGGTAATCAACAATCCAGGACACCAGAGAAGCATCCACCTGCATCGCTGCTAACTTATCACCCAGGAGGGTCGGCCTGATGGTGTTGAAAGCACTGGAAAAGTCAAAAAACATGACCCTCACAGTGCTCGCCGGCTGGTCCAGATGGGTGTAGACACGATTGAGCAGGTAGATGATGGCGTCCTCTGTTCCGAGACGAGGCTGATAAGCGAACTGAAGGGGATCCAGATGTGGTCTTACTATGGGTCGCAGCTGGTCCAGGATGAGCCTTTCCAGGGTCTTCATGATGTGGGAGGTCAGTGCCACGGGCCTGTAATCCTGGGGGCCACTGGGACGAGGCGTCTTTGGTACAGGGACGAGGCATGATGTCTTCCACATCACCGGGACCCTCTGCAGACTCAGACTCAGCATAAACAGTTTATGAAAGACTCCACACAGCTGGGGGGCACAGGTCTTGAGGACAAGGGGACTCACTCCGTCTGGTCCAGCAAACTTGCCTGAGTGAAGTCTCCTCATTTGCATCTCAACCTGGTATTGAGTGAAGGTGATGGGTGGGGGAGGGGTGTCAGGAATCTCACAGGAGGCAACATGTGAAGAGAGAGGCTGGCACAGTGGTGTGGCTCTGGATTCCAGGCTGACTGCAGGTGAGGTTGTGGGGGTGGGAGCAGACACTGTGGTGTCAAATCTATTGAAAAACAGATTCAACCTTCAGAAGGTCTAAAAGGTCTAAAAAACAATTTACAGATAGATAGCACAGAAACTGTAAGTCATGATCTAAGAAACGGGGGAAAAAAACCCTTCAAAAATCTGACAACAGGAGCTGAGAGATGAATCTGGCGCTTCAGTCGATCCATCTACTGTTTACTGAAGCCTCATCAGAAATGATCTCAGCAGAAGAAATCTCTAGAACTACTCTTGAAGTCTTTTTAAAGAAATCATGAGAAACTGTACCTAAGAGAGTTCAGGCTGGGTTGAAGAATAAAGGCTGTCACACCAAATTTTGATTTCAAGCTTGTCAGATTTGCACAGACTCCACTTTTACTTTTTTTTTTTATTTCAATGTATGTTTCCACACGTTTCAGTCAATCACTGCACCTTTCTCCCATTTTCCTAGCTAAATATATAGACATGAGGAGTGACTCAAGTCTTTGCACAGTACTGTATGTTCAAGTAAATGTGAAAAGTAGGCCAATTCTCGACACTGCAACTGGCAGCAGAAAGCGTTCAGCCATATCACATATTGCCTGTCAATACTGAGTTTTTAACTTCAAAACAAACCTTCTATATATGATTCATAAAGCCACTTTATAAATAATTTATAAATAAAATGTATAGAGCCAGAATGTCTCGGGTGGAAAAAGGACATTTTTGAATGGAGAAGCATGAGGATGTTTAGGCAACATAAGGCTTTAGATACAGGATTCTTTGCTGTTGCGCTTTTCTTGTCTGATTTGTGTACACATCTGCTGCTGCTTCATGATTTGATCTTTTTTTTTCTCTCCCCCCCCCAAAACTAACATGGCCACCATTTTTCTCTTCTTCCTTTGAGATATTTTACCCTCCATGCTCCTTGATGCGTCTCTCCCTCCACCATGTTTGTGTGTGAGCAGCCTTTTAGTCGGCCCCCGGTTGTCAACTGATTGCAGATAATTACAGCTATTTGACTGCAGCATTCACAGCCAGTCCTTTCTGGAGGCACTTACAGAGGGAGAACATGCCAATCAGACCCTTAACTGCCTCTGGGGATAACTGCAGACACAATGGCACAGTGAATATGACAAAATGAAAATCATATATTTGACTTATGTGGGTGCTATCAGGCATTCACACATAAAGCTGTCCAGCATGGACCCAGTGAACACCTCAGTATTAAAACACCAAAGGTTTACATTAAAAAATGCAGTATTTACCTCCTGAACATTAAGTGTGTAGCTCAGTGCTACAACTCATTGAATACTCCTTTTTTCAGGCATATTTGAGACAGAAATACTTCTTTATGGTATCCACCCTTTAAATGAATGTCTTGATTTAATATTGAAGACTCTCAACCAGGCATAATTTGGAGGTGGCTTCAATGGAAATTGAGTCCTTTCACAGCCTAGTTTTGAGGAGTCTGCCCCATTCTCTTCCACATTATGAACCTAATCCTGGTTTGAAGGAATGTAATTGTTCTCGAGCTGTCGTACATTAGCAACATGCCTCTCAGCTCGACTGCTATATCCAGAGCAGTAGGAATGAGTCAGACTCTTTATGATGACAGCTCTCCTCATCTTTCTCCTTCTCCCTCTCTTTCTCTGACACTTTTCTCTCTTGCTGTTCTTTTTCATCTTTGCTCTTTGTCTTCCGCATCCTCCCTCCCTCGTTCGTTCTCCTGCTTACATAAGCTCCGTTGTGCGCAGCGACAGCACAGACTTGAGAACTCATAACAGTCCTCACTCAACAGGAACACCCCTTCTGTCTGTCTCCTTGTTTCATGGGGAGCAATGACAGCTGCACACTTGACCGCGGGCGAAAGTAGATAATAGCAAGAGAGATCAAAGCAGAAAAGCTAACACAGACCCATGCAATTTTTTTTTGTCTCCTCTGCATCCCTCTCTAACATAAACTTCTTCTCTCTGACTCGCACTTGACATACATGAGGTACATTAGTTTCAAAGTGCGACCAAAAGTTCAAAGCAAAAACTTGTTCTTTTAATGTTTGGATTTTATTCAATGTATGATTTATTAGACTGTCAGACATTGTCCCCATGATGAAAGGATGAAAGGAGATACAGGGTCTCTAAAAGGTTGAAAGCACTAGGGGTACAAGGACATCCACACTCTTCTATGAATCTACCAGAAAAACAGAGATGGAAAAAGGATTTGTCACAAAATGATAACAGTTAAATCCAGTGTTAGATATTATTGTATCTTCTAACATTCATTTAGCAGAGTTTCCTGTGTTTAAACAGCGCAAATGGTATAAATCATCATCACCAAATCAAGACTACTGCTTAGTTAAAGAAAAAGAAAAGAACTTATATACTAACTGTGTTATTGAGAAGTATCATGCCTCTTCTTTTCATCATTAAAAAAAAATGTTTCTCAGTCTCACCTCATTTTTGTACATATAAAGTAACTTTGGTCACTGACTACAATGGCAACAAATCGCAAGAGGAAAACATTCATCTCTTCTGTAACATTTCTCTTATTATATCTTGTTAATATATTATAATTAGATTTAGTAGTCTATGTAGTTCTGTGTAAAACTAAGTGCAGCTCATGATTCAACTGCTTGTAGAATCAGCTTTGGCAGCATTAACTTCAATTAATTGTTTTTTGTATGGCTTCTCATTTTGCTGTGGAGGAATTTTGGCCCAGTCGTCTTTACAGTGTTGCTTCAGTTCATTTGTTTATGCACAGCTTTGTGAGGATTCCAGCATTTCAGTGAGGTTCAGGTCTGGACTGTTGCTGGGCCATTACAACACTTTCTTTTCTTTTCTTTTCTTTTCTTTTCTTTTCTTTTCTTTTCTTTTCTTTTCGAGGCACCCTGTTGTAGATTTCCTGCTGTGCTTGGGATCATTGTTCTGATAGATTGTTGGACATTTGACTCAAGAATACTTTGGTATAAAGAGGAGTTTGTGGTTGACTCAGTGACTGAAAGGTGCTCAGGGCCTGTGCCTGCAAAACAAGCACAAATCAGCACTCCTCCAACACCATGCTTGAGGTGTTTGTGCTGACATCCTTTGTTTAGTTTTCTCCACATGTAGTGTTGTACAACATCTCCACTTTGGTTCATTCTGTCCATATGAAATTGTTCCAGCGATCTTGTGGGTTTTTTGGGTTTTTTTTTTTTTTGCTGTCATGTTCTTTTTTGAGAAAACAGGTTTTCTCCTGCCAACATTTCCAAACAAGCCATATTTGCTCAGTCTTGTTCTAATTACAGAGCAGCAGTGACACTGACATGACACTGACAGAGGAAAAAAAGCTTCTGCTGCTTAAATAGATCACCAAATTGGTAAAGTTTGTTTGTTAGTTTGACATGTTGGCTGCTTATGCTTATTCGTGGCATCAGAAACGAGCAACGACACATTACTGACATTCCTTCGCCTGTTGATTTGTATTTGAACTTGATAGCAAACGTTGGCATATCCACATCATTTTGGTTTCTGCCCAATAAATGTTTGGGTGTTTTTTAAAATCTGTTCTAATTTGGTTCTTGTGTTCTCATCGACTAAATTCAAATACTTATTGCTTTAATCACTCATCGTGTCGATTCTGGCAGAAAAGTTTCTAGTATGCCTCCGATGCAGGTGATGAGACCAAAATCCCAAATCTCTTCTAATCAGTATAATGAGGACATCTGAGCACAGAGCAGCTGCAAACATTTTGTTCATATGAGCAGGTGAGAGCTGCTTTAAGACACGCTTGGAAAGAATATGAATCCATACACAAGCAAGGATTAAAGGATTTCTCTTTCACTGACACGATAATGTTGTTCCCTCTACATAAACCCCATGAAAGTCAGTATCATGTATGCAACTGAAACAGCTTGTTGAGTACTTCCAGTTCTTTGGTTATTTAGTTGTTTTACAGCCAGGACTTGCAGGATGGCAAGAATACTGAATACATACACTTTTTGTACCCTGACAGGATCTTTTTCTCTGTCTTGCTCCTCTATCACTGGTCTCGGTTTATACTTAAGGGCTGTGAAATGAGGCAGCCGAAAGAAAAAAGCAGGAAATAGATGAACTGCAGAGGGAAAGATGGCAGTAAGTATGTGATTAGTGAACTGCAATGTGCTCCTGGTCTCCTTCAGGCTTGTATTGTCCTGCAAGTTTGCGTTTCAGATGAACACACACACACACACACACACACACACACACACACACACACACACACACACACACACACACACACACACACCCCAACAACGCTTTAGTGATGCCAAGTTTTATTGCCTTTACAGCTGATCATGTGTTGTTATGCCTTTAGGGTGACCTTGTAACGCAGTAACCAACCAAAAATGTTGCAATTATTCACACCTATCTTATGATGTTTTTACTTCTCTGGTTCTCTTTGTTCATGTGCACTGGGCATTTCAAGTTGCAGTAAAAAAGTAATGCGAGACCAATACAGGAGGGGGGATATGTGACGGCTCTGTACCATATGTATATTGGGACGTGCGCTTGCTTGTGTATTTCTGCAGTGTGGACCTGCAGCTGGCGATAAGCGGGTGATCAATGTATGCCTCGTAATAGTAGTCCAGCACTGTTTCCATTTCAGCTCTGCGTAGGAGTCCCACGGCAGGTACCAAAATAAAATAAGATTACCATTTATTTTTCTCAGTGCAGTTAGAGTGCAGTAATTAATGCGAACCTGAGCCTCATTTATCAGTGTTTTCTTTTCTGTATGCATGAAATGTCACGAGGCTTGACAGAGCACTTGTTAATTTGTAAATATATCATAAGATAATTAGTGCCTGTGTGAAACAGAGCCCAGAATTACCTCCACTTGTGACAGAACTATACATCTTTCTTCAGATATGATGAATTATGAAACAAACACAAACTGTCCATATTTTCATGCCAATGCTTTGCCGAGACCTGTGTTGAGGCAATCATTTACTGCGTATGTGCTCTCTGTGACAATGAGGGCTGTCTCAGCTGTGACTGGCTGTGCTGCTTTGGCCCTGGTCTCAGGTGGTAGGTGGTCTTGCCAGGCAGAAAGCAGCCTGGTCTACAGCAACACACATCATCTATTCCTCTCAGTCTCATTTGCCGCTGTGAGACAGTGCTCTCATCACTTACCTTTCTCCATCAGCCGCAGTGATTGGCTTATTATCAGATGTCCTGCACAGAGAAAGAATGAGCTATGCATCACTGCACCTATCGCTACTTCCAAACACTCTTATGAAGATTTGTACACACACACACACACACACACACACACACACACACACACACACACACACACACACACACACAGAAAAAAAGGCGCCCGTCTTTTGTAGTTTTTGATATGTGTGTCTGCACACGCGCCTTTTTTGTTTCTGTCAGATATGCTAACCTGGCATGGCACACTTATATGTGAGTACATGGCGTTGTTCACACGACAGAGTGAGAATTTCACAGATAATAAAAAATGCCTGTGCTAATGCTTCAACACAAAACATGTTTATTGTCATAGTTCCATTAGGTGCCTTGACAGTAACTCACATTAAAGACCAATATTACATGTCAAAGGCAGTTTACAAGTCATGGTTAGCTCGAAAAAAAATGTCTTCAGTGGCTCTGGGGTAGCTTTCTAAAGCCTCGGGGTGAAGAATAAATGATGTTATTATCAGGGGTAGCTTAACGTGGACTTTGAGCCTGCACGTTTGTAAAGGAAAGTCAGCAGAGTTATAGTAGTTTTGCTTTTTATGACTAGTTTTTATTTTTATAATGTAGTTTCAGTTTAGTTTCCAGAGTGGACTTCAGCTTATTTCATATTATTTGAAAATGTTTAGTTTTACTTTAGTTTTAAATTACATTCAGTCTTAGTTTTAATCTTTTTAAGCATTATTGAATAAAGGGCACACGTTAGAGGTAAAATTTTGGAAAATCAGTACAGGTATTACATTTAAAACACAGAAACATGTTTCATGTGTAGTAGAAAGCAGAAATAAAATAATTAAATACTTATGAATTGTGAAGTAGCTCTTCCATCCACGCTCGTCCCAATTGTCATAGGCATAGAGATAAGGTGAGCGGGTGGAGCACAATATACAGGACACCAGTTTATCAGAGGTGAAGTAGCCTGCTTATGAAATATTTGCAATAGGCATAAATACTGTATTTATATATTGAAGATTAGTATACAAAAGCATGCTTGCAGGTGCAGTCCCCAAACACTTGATCCAAAGTAAGCTTTAAATAAAATTAAATGTGCACAGACTTGTGTTAGAAACTAACTGATTTGTCCTTGACCTCAAATGTGGTTCAAATGGGTGTGTTCTGTAATTCTGTAGCAGCTTTACGTCTGTTTAGCGTGTGAAATGTATCAACTGCCGCCTGCACGTTCCCTAGTGAAATTGCTTGCAGCAAACACTACAGAGCGCATAAGTGAGTGAAAGAGTGGACAATTTAAACATACGCTTTTTTTCATTGCCAAGCTTGAGGTCAGTCAAGGGTGGACACAAAAAAAAATGAAAAAAAGAACAAGAAAAAAGAAAAACAACTATATGTTTAATACACTGCAAGCTATGGATATACCAGGATGATGGTAGAATGACCAATGAGTTAAGTTAGAGTTGTGTTGGCCTGTTATAATCCTTTCAGCACTTAGTTGGTGTTGACATTTTGCAATTATTGTAAAATGCAATGATTTTTGCTTTTATGGATTTTTTATGTCTTATTTTATGTATTAAAAAAATCACCCATTATCAAGTGTAATCAGGGATTAAAGTGAGATTTGGCAGGTGGAGGATTGGGTATATAGCAGTGCTGGAAATAAGTCAGAATAATTGGTGAGCGGATTTTTCTTTATGTACAGGCTGTGATCAGCTGGACTTTTCAGCTTCTCTGAGTTCCTGCTGCTCTATATGGATTTAGCCAACTGAATTCAAAAAGATATAAGAGGCTGTTACATGAACTATAAACTCCCCTCTATAAAGCTGGTATATAAAGGTGGAATTCAGTGAGCGACTAATGTGCATTTAAAGGGATTTCTGCTGCTCTTTATGTAACCTAACATTGATCGCGATCACTTGCAGAGAGCTACAGAAAGACCTAGAATCAGCAGGTACAATTGTTTCAAAGAAAGCAGTAAGTATTGCACTCATGGCCTGTATCCGTGCTCAAAAAGCCATTGCTGAAGGCAAAGCATGTTGAAACACATTTAAAGTTTGCTGAACAACATTTAGACAAGCCTGTGAAATACTGGGAGGATATAGTCTGGTCAGATGAGACCAAAAGTGAACTCTTTGGAAGCTATAATACACACCATGTTTGGAGGTCAAAAAGCACTGCATATCACATCAAACACACCGTACCAACAGTAAAGTTTGGACTCAGGAACATCATAGTGTGGGGCTGTTTTTCGGCATAGGGCACAGGCACACTTCATATAACTAAAGAAAGGACGAATGAAAAATGTACCGAGACATTCTTGATAAAAAAAAATCTGCCAATATCTACCAGAGTGATGAAGATGAAATGAGGGTAGAGACACCAATTCCAAACACACAGCCAAGAAAACTCTGAACTGGTTTCAGAGAAAAAACTAAAGCTGCTGGAATGGCCCAGCCAATCACCTCACCTGAATCCAACTGAAAATCAACTGAAATAATTAATTGAAAGAGGGTTTTGTATAATGTATTTCATACATTTTTAGTAAGCATGTTCAATACTTTTTCCTTGTGTCATTTCTCATTATTGCACATAACTTAATTTATAGACATCTAGGGTTATATGTAAGACTCTGCTTGGATTTGATTGCTTAATTAATTGATTTAAGGTACCAGAACCCTGTTCTGGATTGTTCTGCTACACTTTTAACCTCTGGTTGTAATAAAACAAATGGAAACTGCAATAGCTTTAAATGTGCACATTGCATGCCACCACTTTCACTGTAATATTGTAACAATCAGTTTTAAGATGATATTGGATCATGGCCTCTAGGGGGGCTAAAAGTCAGGATATGCAGTCATTTGAGTTAGTTTCATTATAATTTGTATTCATCTGTCTCAGCAGAAATTGAATGCCTCTTTAGACTTCTGAATGTATCTAGCAGCTACATGCATGTTCATATCACACAGACTATGACTGTATCCTGCTTGTCTGCAGTCTTTTAAAGTAAATAGAAGCTATGATACTACATTACATCATGAGTGAGTTAACAGTGCAGTCAAATGTACAGGGAACCAGCTGTTAGTACCTGTCTGTTTATACAACAGTATGCAGTCTATAGGCTTACACGGCTCTTCACTTGGCTGAAGACCACATTTATCATTAGTTAGTCTTTCCTGCAAAATCTTTATGTAAAATCATTCTTAAACTATAAGACAAGCAGTAAGAGTCTGTGCAATGTATTAGCTGAGCTCTACAGGAGGGGTATCTGCGGCAGACAGAGTGCAACGTGCTGGAATAATTTGTCTATGTTTTGAGCTTGAACTGACTTCAGCTATAGTGGGAGGACAGAAAGTCAAAGACTGAGAGAGAAAGGGTGGTGGCATAGGCTCCTTCTACATATTGGAGTCAAGGGGTGCTGAGATTAGTTTGTGTGTGTGAGTGACTATGTAAATCTTTTTTTTTTTTTTTTTTTTTTTTTAATAAATAGGACAGGGGGAATGAATGAGAGAGAGAGGGGGAGAGAAAGAAAGAAAACCAAAGGGGAGAAGAGACGGTGAGAAGGGGGGGGAAGAGAGAGAAAAAAAAACAAAACTCCTGGGTCACCTGTATGGAGAAAAAAACCCAAACAAACAAACAAACAAACAAAAACAAACAGAGGAGACAGCAAACAACAAAGAGCAACATAATAATAGAGAAAACAAAGCACCATCACAATAAACTAGCTAGTCATAGATATCAGTATTTACTAAGTAATAAACGATATTGTGCAGCACGCAAGATAGACAGCGCACAGTGTGCTTTGAGGCAGCAGCCAAGAAAGCTTTAGTCCGCGTCTGTGAATACCCATGTGTGCATACCTGTGTGGATCAGCATGCTTGCATTCCAAAGGTTTCTCCATGTAATGATCTGCTAGGGAGTGTGGGAGGGCCACAGCCCCGTCCTCCAGGGTGTGAAGCGGGTATGGAGGAGATCAAAACTCCAGACATCCAGAGGCCCCCAGAACACAAGAGACCAAGGAAGACCAACAGAGGGGCAGCCGCGCCACTGTCCCAGTAAGAGCTGAGGAGAGTCCCAGATGAGGGCTCGCCCAGCAGCCGCGGAGCAGAAGTCAGGGGGAGTTGCAGTGACGCGCCCGTGAGCTCCGCCGGCCCCCAGCTGCGCCTGAGTGACCGAGCCCTAGGCCAAGAGGCCGGGGGCACCCCACCTCCAAAGGGGCCCGAGCGAGCCCCAGGCCCCAGGCCCCGACAAGCGGCCGCCAAGGAGTGAGCCGGTGTGTACCCGGACGCCCACCCCCAGACACAAAGAACCACCAACACACCGACACCTGAGGGAGTCCGCCACCGGCAGGGGAAGTGGTGGTGGGTGGAGATAGGCCTCCAAACCTTGGAGGGCCTGAGGTGTCCCCAGAGAGGTGGCGTCTGATACCCAACCTGACATATAGACACAGACATACAGGCACACACAGACACAAACATCCATTCCCACCCTCATGCTCTCATATGCACTCACTCCACACTCAACCAACGTGGAGACAGACATAAAGAGACGCTGTACACACAATCACACTCCCCAAGCGTACTCTACAAACCGGGTCTAGGTACCCTTGCCCCTGGAGGGGGGAATTGCACCCAGACCCAGGTGGTGTTACCCTTTTCCCTGCGGTGGGGAGAGGCAGACCACCCCGACTCCGCAGCAGCAGGGAGGCCCCACACCCCAGACCGCAGTCGGACGGCCAACTCCTCCTACTAGCCCTCCCGCTCCAGCAGGCCGCAGAGAATGGGGGTGGGAGAAGACTCCAAACCTCCCTCCACCCGCTCATTGTAGTGTTGATGCATATGTGTTCTAAGATGCAATTAAAACCCAGGAGGGCATGGAGCTACCTGCCAAGGAGCAGCAGGTAAGCGCATAGTCCCTCCTGCTAACCCTCAATGACTAAGTGTATTTAAAATTGAGAGGTGGGCAACGACGTCAGGGGTGAGGTGTACACCCTGATGGTGATTTGGACTCCGTGATTGTGCCCACCCCCAAGATCCTATATGTATGTGTAATGAGAGTGTGAATAATGTGAATGTCTAAGTTGTGGGATAAAATTGAGGCAGAGGCAGCCAGAAGGGGACAGGGGGGGGGGGGGGGGGTAGCCTCCTCTGCACCCTGGTGACATACCCCCACTCCAAGGCCCTGCATGTGTGGGTGGTTGTGGAGGAGCGGGAAGAGGGAGGCAGCTGGAGATGGGGAGGGAAGGAAGGGAGGGGCAGGTAACCCCTCCCTGGGGCCAGCTCCCCCGCTGACCCCAGTAGGCACTCCCACCCTCCGCGACCCGCCAGGGAAGGGGGGCCCAGGCCCATCAGACCGGGGCCCAGTGCAGTAGCGCCCCCCGGCTCCACAGAGCCCTGGACAGTCCACCCAACCCCACCACAGAGAAAACTGCACCCACCCCACCATCCACACATCTTCCAGACTACATAAGACGGTAAACGCCCAGGCTGAGATCTTCCTCCACCTCTCCTGTATCTCCCCCTCCTGCAGAGAGTTCCTGAGAGAAGAAAGCTCCTGCAAGATGTGACCATCCCCCCCACCAGTTGAAGAGCCCCCCAGGCGGCTCGATGCACCGGCGGCACCCTGCTCCAGGGCCGGGCCCCCATGCACCCACCCGCCCACAACCCCGGCAACACACCAACCAGGACCCGAGCCCCCGAGGCCCGGCCCGGGCCCCAGCCCAGAGACGGAGCGCCCCCAGAACCCCACGCCCATCCCGGACCCACCCAGGGGCAGCCAGGTTGCCAGGTCAGTAACCCGCGTCCGTCAGCACAGACCCTCCCCTAGCCCCGCTGCACGCAGCCGCGAGGAAACAGTCACCTGAGAGCCAACAGAGCCCTCAACCGGACGTGACCGCTACCCCGGGTTGAGCCCCCCAAGGAAGATGCCTCCGGGGAACCCCCCGACGCCCTAAGCCTGTCCCTACCCCCTCACCAATCACAACAGTGAAGGCGGGACCAAACTATGACCCCCCACCCCCACTAGGTGATGGAGCTGATAAAAGGGGCCCAGAGCAATTGATCTAATGTGGTGGCAGAGGCTGTGTCAAGACTAATGTAATCTAATAGATAATTTCTATATTGGTTAGAATTAAGATTATTTTTATTTTTCCAGTTCATGAGGACTGTTTTCTTGGCTATGCATAGGGCAGTGAAGATCATATGGGCTATATTCTTTTCTGAAGTGACATTATCTAGGCTGCCCAACAAACACACTAAGGGGGAGGTTGGAATGTTACATTTCAGACATTTTGATAAGTCTTCACATATCTCGCGCCAAAACTTTTGCACTGGTGGACAGAACCAAAGAGCGTGGATGTAATTGTCTGGTGTATTGCCTTGACAGTGTGAGCAGTTGTTGGAAGATGTAAAGCCCATCTTGAACATCCGATGACCTGTATAGTGCACTCTATGAAGTATTTTGTATTGTATTAATTGCAGACTGGGATTTTTAATTAATTTAAAAGTTTTTAAGCAAATCTGAGACCAGAAGTTTTGGTCTAGGTTGACTGATAAATCTGCTTCCCACTTTGCAGTAGGAAGGGATATTGATTCATCTAATTTAGAAAGTGTTCTGTATATTTTAGATAATAATTTGGGGGATTTAAGAGTAAGAAAATGTGCCGCACTTAGTGGTGTTTGTAATTCAACTTGACTGAGGTTAAATTTCTTTTTTACTATGGATTTAATTTGTTGATATTCTAAAAACCTTGTCTTGTTGATCCCATATTGTTCAACTAGTCTGTCAAATGGAATAAATTCTGTTCCCTCTAATATATGTTCTAAGTATTTAATTCCTTTACAACTCCATTCTGGGAAATTAATCATATTATTGTTTTGTAATATGTCAGGGTTATTCCAGATAGGTGTACGTTTGCATGGGATTAATGAAGACTCCGTTATTTTTAGAAACTCCCACCATGCTGTTAGAGAAAAGCTGATGTTGATACTTTTAAAGCATTCATGTCTTTTGATGTTTGAGCTAATAAATGGTAGGTCTGAAATCTCTAGATCCTTGCATAGTGCCTGTTCAACATCTAGCCAGGGCTCAACTAAGAAGGTATGTTTTAACCATTCTGAGATGAACTGAAGCCTGTTGGCTAAGAAGTATTGGTGAAAATTAGGCAGATCTAATCCTCCTCTATCCTTGGTTCTTTGTAGCGTTTTTAAGCTAATACGCGGGGGTTTATCTTTCCAAAGGAATTTGGAAATATATGAATCCAGAGATCTGAACCAATCTTGTGATGGTTTGTTAGGGATCATCAAAAATAAGTAATTTATTTTTGGCAAGATCATCATTTTTATAGTGGCGACCCTTCCCATGAGTGATATGGGTAAAGATTTCCATCTAGTCAGATCGCCTTCTACTTTCTTTAGAAGTGGGATGTGGTTTAGTTTAGTTAAGTCTGAAAGCTTAGGAGAGATATTAATACCTAAATATTTAATATTTCCGGATTGCAGTGGGGCAGAGGAAGAATTATGGAAGGAGCAGTTAATGGGGAGAACTGTAGATTTTGGCCAGTTAATTGAATAATCTGAAACTCTTGAAAACCAGTTTATTAAAGTAATTACCTCAGAGAGGTTGGTTTGTGTGTTTTGCAGAAAAAGCAACACATCATCCGCATAGAGACTGATTTTATGTTCTATGTTCTTACATTTTATGCCCTTAATTGTTGTAGCCTGTCTAAATGCTGCTGCTAGAGGTTCGATAAAAATTGCAAAAAGTGAAGGGGAGAGTGGGCATCCCTGTCTGGTGCCCCTCAGGAGACAGAAGCTGGAGGATGTCTGGTCATTTGTTCTGATACGAGCCGTTGGGGAATTGTATAATATTCTTATCCAGTTTATGAAAGAGTTTCCAAAACCAAATTTGTGTAAAGTTGCGAATAAAAATTTCCAATTAACTCTGTCAAATGCTTTTTCTGCATCTAGAGATAATATTATGGCTTCGA
This sequence comes from Aulonocara stuartgranti, assembly GCF_965226115.1. Taxonomy (NCBI): domain Eukaryota; kingdom Metazoa; phylum Chordata; class Actinopteri; order Cichliformes; family Cichlidae; genus Aulonocara; species Aulonocara stuartgranti. The sequence goes on from NC_138954.1 coordinate 22,154,007, forward strand.
TGTTTTTATCGTATGAGTAGTCTATTAAATTAAGTAATCTACGAGTGTTTGTTGAAGAGTGCCGACCTTTTATGAAACCAGTTTGGTCAGGATGAATTAAGAGGGGGGTCATTTTCTCTAATCTCTTTGAGAGAGCTTTGCAGATTATTTTAAGGTCTACATTTAAAAGAGAAATTGGACGATAGCTTGAGGGAAATAAAGGGTCTTTGCCTGGTTTTAGCAGGAGACTAATGTTGGCAGAATTCATATTTGGTGGTAGTCTGCCCTTTTCCTCGATTTCCTGCAACATGCTGTGGAATACTGGTGCCAAAATTGTCCAGAATTCTTTGTAGAATTCTGCAGGGAAGCCGTCTGGACCTGGAGCCTTATTATTGGGCATACTTATCAGGGCTTCCTGGAGTTCACTTGGCGTCAGTGGCGAATCCAATTCCATTGCTTGACTGTCTAGTAATTTTGGAAGAGTTACGTTGTCAAGAAACAGATCAATTTCATTTTTAGATGGGTTTATTTGTGGTGAGTATAAAGTTTCATAGAAATCCCTAAAAATGTTGTTTATTCTTCCAGGATCATATATTGTGTTCCCCGATAAATCTTTAGCAGCACATATAGTTGTTTTTTCTTTATTTATTTTTAGCTGGTTAGCTAGAAATCGACCTGATTTGTTACTGTGTTCAAAATTCTGCAAGCGAAGTCTTTGTATAAGGAATTGTGTTTTTTTATTAATAGTTTCATTTAATTCTAGTTTTGTTTTGCATATTTTGTTCAATGTTTCCTGATCTTGGTGGGACGCGTAGGCTTCTTCTAGTGATTTGATGTTTTTTTCTAATTCCTGAATATTTTTGTTTTCTTCTTTCTTTTTGTGTGATGAGAAAGAAATTATTTTACCTCTCATCACAGCTTTCCCTGCTTCCCATAGAACAGAAGCAGATATTCCGGGAGTGTCATTAAAGTCTAAATATGAAGTCCATTCCTTTTTAAAGTATTTAATAAAGTCTTCATCTTTAAGTAGTGATATATTAAATCTCCAGTTTTTACTTGGCGTAGTATTATTCTTGTGCATTAGTGTTAAAGATACAGGAGCATGATCGCTGACAGCTATAGGATGAATCTCAGTGTCTGAAATGTCACACAGCAGTGAGCTGCTGACCAAAAAATAGTCCAGACGAGAGTAAGAGTGATGAACATGCGAGAAAAAAGTATATTCCTTACTGGTGGGGTGAAGAGAGCGCCATGCATCGCAAAGACCAAAGTCGTTCATATACTGTTTGATTATATTTGTGGACTGCCAATTACGCTGAGTTCCTGTTGTGTTGAGCCTATCCATTTCTTCATTTAGTCCAAGGTTGAGGTCACCGCCAAGAATGAGTGTGCAATCAAGGTGTTCAGAGAGTGCACTAAAAAAACCGTGGAAGAATGAGGGTTCATCAACATTTGGACCATATATACTAACAATACATAGTTTTTTGTTCAATATTGATAGTTTAATAATTAGAAATCTACCCTCTGGATCTATAACTGTATCGAGTACTGTAAAATTAACATTTTTATGTATTAAAATTGCTACTCCCCGTTGTCTAGAATTATAACCGGCTGCAAACACGTTAGGAAACTCAGGTGTTTTAAGTTCATTTAAACCTGTGACAGGTTTGTGAGTTTCTTGTAATAAAACAACATCTGCCTGTAGTTTTTTTAGCTGGTTAAATATTTTTAACCTCTTTCCTCTGGTGCCAGCTCCATTTACATTCCATGTGACAAACCTCAGCATGCCCTTAATTGTGCGTGTATGTTTAATGATGTATGCTGGGTGTTTCGTTTAGACAGGTGGAGAGAATATGGAAACATCCCTTGTTTGTAAATAGAAAGAGATTTGTAAATAGAAAGAGACTATGTAAATCTGAGAGAGAAAGAGAGGCTGTGGGTGTATTGGTTTGCCTGGCTGTATAGGTACAGATATATTTTTCAGCCCGAGGTGAACGAAGGTAACCACCAAAAGCCTTTAAAAGTCTCCTACATTCCTTCTTCTTTATCCTCTTTGCACAATCCTTTCATTTTCTGGTCTCTCCACCATCAAGTCTCCAAACCCACTCTAATTCTGCAGCCAATTTCATATGGCATTTCTGCCAAAGTCTCCATTTTCCCTTCACTTCTGCCCACTCACTTGTCAATCCCCCTCTATTTCATGCTTTATATATTCTGATTTAGACCTTCTACCAGGCTGGTTAATCTCCTCCTCTGATGTTCCAGTCCACACCTTTTATTTTCCTGCTTTGAGGATCTTTCCTGTTTCTCTCCTTCATCCTCTACTTGCCTCTCATCCTGACCTCTTCTAACCTTGCTCTAAGCTTTAGTCTTCCTTTTGTAAACTCAGAGACTTGCTTCCAGTCCTTAAACAGCATTGAACTGCATTGCTTTTTAGAGGGCTAGAAGAGCTCTAGGCTATGTGAGGATGAGTTTAATTTGTGTGTGTGTATGCAAGTGTCGGGGGAAGTTGTAAGTGTTACTCGTCATGATTAATGTGCCATCATCTCCTCCTCCATGCAGATCAGACATCATAAGAAAGGCGTCACAAGGACAGGAAGTAGAGCAGCAGAAAAGTGGAAGTGTTTTAATAAGAGACATGTATTTTACCTATTTTAGAGAGAACATTGCTGATACAGTACTGTGCAAGTGATTCATCACACAGGACAAGTGGGGATGTATGTGATCAGTGCTAAATTCAGTCTGCACCATGGTAGTGTTGAAACATACAGAAAAAAAGAAAGATCCATACATCAGACAATTGATTCAAGTGAGCCAGGGATTACATGAACAGACAAAAAAAGAAGAAGACACTAGATAAGGATTAGGTAGAGGACATGAAACTGAATATGTCAGGGCTCTGTGTGCGGGCAGGCAGAGAGGAGGATCCAAGCGCAGGACTCGAACACAGAATTGTAAATCAGAACCTCAGCTTTATTGCTGACATGAAAACCAAACGTGAAGTGACGTGAATACAGAAACCAAAGAAACACACAGGCATAATCTGAGGATACGATGCAACACTGGGTTGAGGACAACGCAGGGCTAATATACACAGGGTGGTAATCAGGGAATGGGTAACAGAAGGGAGACACAGCTGGGGGAGATCAGGGCTAACGAGACGGGGGAGCTAAGCTGCACACACTAACATAAGACAAAGACTTTCAGACTTTTAAGACAGGAAACAAGAAACCACTAAACAAAGATGCAGACACGACACAGAGACAGACTAGACACTGAACAGAAACTGCAATACACATGAGAACCCAAAACCTAAGAACTGATACCTCACCAAGAATAACTGAAACAGATCTATAATGATAATAATAAACAAAGCACCAGAACATCAGAAAATAATTCATAATGCAAAAATAGACCAAAATATAAGAAACTCAAAATGCTGGGTCAACACTGACCCAGAACCGTGACAAAATATACTCGACCGCTCCTGCATTTCCAAATACCACAGTTTCCACTAACTTTACAACACTGTTCTTCAAAATCTCGAGGTAAGGCTTAAAGATTATAGTGCAGGAATCACAGCTGGTTATGGACGGGTTTTTATTACAATATCATTAGCCATAATGCAATTTTTCAAAAACTTGAATGTGGTTTCCTGACTCTAAGTATTAACAGAGTTTCTGTATGCAGATACAATAAATAAAAATGCTGGTACAGAATGTTACCAAGGGTTTTGCAAAATCATCAGATAACATTATTCTAGCCTGACACATTATTCCTCTCAGTAAGGCTGATCTTACCCATTATCAGGCTGCCATAGAGCAAAACAGTGAGAGACTGAGTAGAGGAAGAAGGTACTGGTTTTTAGTTTATATCTGCATATACACTTTGACAGGTACAAGTGCTGAAGTGTTGAATCTGTTTGTTAATGCAAATATCTCATTAGCAAATTATATGGCAACTCAGTGCATTGAGGCATGCAGACATGGTCAAGATAACCTGCTGAAGTTCAAACTGACCATCAAAATGGGAAAGAAAAGTACTTTAAATAACTTTGAATGTGGCATGGTTGTTAGTGCCAGACTGGTTGGTCTGAGTGTTTCACAATCTGCTGATCCACTGGGATTGTTGACTACTTTAACCCTCCTGCCATCCTTTAAAAAACTCACACCCATCACCCTAGGGACCATTCTCAGCCACGCCATAAAAAGACCATATATCCATATTTTATTCCACTTTAAATTAGCCAACCTTGTAAAACTACTTCTCCCTGAAATATTCATGTAAAGTTTTAATTATATTTTCGTTGTTTTAACCCTTCAAATCCCAGTGTTATTACATGAGCGCCCTGTGTTATAAGCCCCAAAAACCAAAAAACGAAACTAAATATTTCCACAAAAAACCAGTTGAAGTAATATGTGATTGTCATTATAAGTAGGCCTTTAGATGGACCAAAGATTGGCACCAACATACATTTTGACCTGCCATTATTTTTTTTGCATTTTTTTTGCAATTTAAAAATTAAAACTTCAAGGCCCTGAGTCTTCATTGACATCCAAGAAAAGAAGAAAAAATAAAATCATATGATGATAATTTGGGGTTGAAAAATAGCGTTTATAATGGAAGTCAATGGGCAGAAAATGGTCCCCAGGGTGATGGGTGTGGGGATTTCTGCTGCTCAGCCATTTTAGGCTGATTTAAGGAATTCACACTGGAATATTAACATTGACAGGTAAAAACTATCCTGTGGCAAGTTTGGTTATATTCCACTGAACACAGTGGAAATGGCAGCCATTTAACACATAGCAGTGGCACAAAAAGGTCCCAAGAAGGCAGGAAGGTTAAACTAACAGGAAGGGAACAGTAACTCAAAGAAATCACTTGCTACACCAATGTATGCAGAAGAGCATCTCTGAATGCACAACGTATCAAACCTTGAACCAGTTGGGCTACAGCAGCAGCAAAAGACCACACCTAAGAAAGGGGAACTAAGGCTTCAATTCACATCGGCTCATGAAGTATTGGCTAATTGTCATGAACAATTAAGGCAGCTTTGAAAGCAAGACAGAGTTCAACCTAGTACTCGAATGTTGGACCTAACAAAATGGTAAGTGAGTGTAACTCTTCACCTAAATGATCTGAACCCAGTATTGAATTGTGAGTGCAGCTGCTTAGAAGAGGGTCAGCTCAGATCTGAATGCTGTGAGTGGCACCTTGTCACAGCATCGTTCACAAATCTAAAAACTTAGTAGTAATTAAATGGTTGGACATCAAGTCAGTACACTGTAACAGCATTATTTGTACTGCCAAATTTGTAGATTTATGAAATCATCTTGATTACCAGTCTAAGGAGCTTGGAAAGAAAAGCGTCTGGACTTCTTTAAGTTGCTTGAAGACGTTTCACCTCTCATCCAAGAAGCTTCTTCAGTTCGAGGGTAAAATGGTGGAGAGTCCCAGATTTAAGCTTGGGAGTAACCCACCAAGAGGGACAATGGAGCCCCTAATGATCCTCTACCTAATTACATGAGCCAAGGTGTGAAAATGGGTGTAGGTCACAATCAGAAAGGGTTTTGGGTGAGCTCATTGTGAAACCTAGCCCCACCCTATCATGTGATTTCCTGATGTCAGATGGCCCAGGATGTAAGTGGGCGTTAAGGCGTCTGGAAAGGGATCTCAAAACTGGATTATAGATGGCAGACAGTTGTTGTCGTAAACCACCGCCTCTGTTCAAAGATGGTTGCTCACAGTGGACATAAATGCTTTTTTTACTCCTCTTTCAAACCATCTGTCCTCTCTGCCCAAAATGTGAACATTGGCATCCTCGAAAGAGTGACCTTTGTCCTTTAGATGCAGATGGACCGCCGAGTCTTGTCCCGTGGAGGTGGCTCTTCTATGTTGTGCCATATGTTTTTGTGAAGTGGCTCTTTGGTCTCTCCAATGTAGAGGTCTGGGCATTCTGTACAGCATACACCACATTGTTAAGTTTGTGTTTAGGAGTTTGGGACTCTCCACCATTTGACCCTAGAACTGAAGAAGCTTCTCGGATGAGAGGTGAAACGTCTTCAAGCAACTTAAAGAAGTCCAGACGCTTTTCTTTCCAAGCTCCTTAGACTACGATGACCTGGATGACTGAGAACCTTCACAGACATCTTGATTACCACATTATCTATACTTGAATAGTACAATCTAATAATGATGAGAAAATGACTGATCAGATTAGGGCAAAATTAAGATTGTGGTTACATAGAAACACACATCTTGAGTTGAAGAATAACCAGTGTCGAGCTTTACTTTTTGTATATATACAGCACTGTCAGTGGTGCTGAACAATGAAATTACATGTATCATCGTGAGGTACAGCATATGGAATAATTTGTGTGGATATAAGATTTGATTTGGGGTTTGGAGTTCAATAAAGAGGCTACCCAATCCATCACTGGAGCTACACTTGAGTCCTGTCTGCATGTCACAACATCCATGTTTGCTTGTACTGGTGAAATACGTTCTATAAATAAATACATAGTACATGGCGATCATCGCTCAAGAGCAGTTCGTCTTGTAATTGGAAGGTTGCCGGTTTGAGTCCCTGCTCGGACAGTCTCGGTCGTTGTGTCCTTGGACAAGACACTTCACCTACAGCCTACTGGTGATGGCCAGAGAGGCCGATGGCGTGATATGGCAGCCTCGCTTCTGTCAGTCTGCCTCAGGGCAGCTGTGGCTACAACTGTAGCTGCCTCCACCAGTGTCTGAATGTGAGAGTGAATGAATAGTGGAATTATAAAGCGCTTTGAGGGTCTCGAAAAGCGCTATATAAATGCAATCCATTATTATTATTATTACACAGGCGAATTATAAAAAGAATAGAATAACTACACAGTGATTTGTAGTTGAATAAATAGGCTAAAAGATGTTTAGGCTTTCATAAACCTGGTACCAGAGCTATGTGGAGAATTTTGTTAGCTTTAATAATGTGGATTGTATTTATTTCTGCTGAACTGTATTAATTAAGTCAAAGATGAGACACTACACACAAAAAAGTGTGTGCTTTCAGCCCTACATTTATTTTAAAACTCCTTTAAAAGGGAGAAACCTCAGTGGATGAATGTTGTGCTTTGTGATAAGGGTGTTGAAGAAATAATTGCAATTCCAGCATCATGGAGGTTTGGGCTTGACTCCAGGTTACACTGCCTGCTAGGACTGCAGAGCAGGTGGATAAAGGGTGATACAGACAGGAAAAATTAATTAAAAATCTCTCTCGTTGCCTTTTTCCTTTTTATGCATACATAACTACTCACTGCTTATGACCACAGGGTTGAGAGGCACAAAACTGGGAGGAGGGCAAAGAATGAAAGGTTAGAGTGGGGTGCCAGAGAGAGAGATGCTGAAATAGAGAAAGAGGTGGAGAGGTAGTAGAGTGATGGAGGTAAAAGATTAATGACAGCCTTTGCTTAAAGGCTCCCATGTAGTTATAGGTGCGAGTGCGTGTGTAAATTTTCTGCTAAAGCATGTCGTGTTTCTCTGCATTACTTTATTTTTTATTGTATGCAGTATTTGCTAGGAAATTTACTGCTGATGGATGTATTAGCCAGTGTAAATGGCAAAAGAAAAGGCAGTCTAAAAATAGGAAACACAGAAAAAACACAACCAAGCAGAATAAAAATCTTTAATATTGTGCATATTCATACATTTGTATGTGATACAGAATATTTTAAATATGAGGAATTTTGAGCCAGACATTACACACACCATGTCTGATTAGTGTATCTAGTGTATTATTTCCTTGGAGGCTAATGTCCACGAACCTGTGCAGTATGTGGTCACACATTGGTCCATTTGAGTTTACTCTGGCACTGCCTAGATCAGTTTACTTATTATATTGATCAAAATACTACACAGTAGTGCCTATAGTGGTGCTATCGTCTGTCTTGTGTTCACCCTTACTTCTTTACAACTTCCGCACAAAGAGAGAGAGGTGTCAGGTCGCTGTGTAACAGCTGTAACAGAACCCACAGCTAAACAACATTGTTCTCCACTAAAGTATTAATGTGCAGACTAGTGTTTCCGGTCCTCACGAGCAAGGGTGGGAATGTTTGATAGTCTAGCTGATCAGTTTCACACTTACATCTCAAGACAGTGTTCCCAGATAAATATTATTTTCTCTACTTACCAAATTTATATAGAATTAGGTCTATTATTTGTTGGACAATGAGACTCTGTACACCACTGCAGTGAATTTTGCATCAAACAATCAAAAATTTACCTGAAGTGCAGACTTTCAGCTTAAATTCAAGAGGTTTAACAAAAACTTTGTATTCATTTTTTAGGAATTACAGCCATTGGTATTCACCCATGGACATCACTGAATCTGTTCTGTACTTCCTGTTTTGATATGCTCTGCTAGGTCAGCCACCTTCAGTTGCAGCTTGTTTGTGGATCTCTCTGCTTTCAGTTTTGAAAAGCATGTTCTGTAGGGAAGTTGTTGTGTTGACACGAAGTAGCTGACTTGGCCACTAAGGAATGTCTTATTTCTTTGTCTTGAGAAAATCTTGGGTTGCTTTTGTGGTTTGGGCCATTCATACAAATATTCATTTGTACTGTAGCCCTGTACTAGTGGCCCAGTTTTGCTGGCAGTTGTATTTCCCCATGCCATAACATTACCTCCACCGCGGCTGCGTGCAGCGGGGCTAGGGGAGGGTCTGTGCTGACGGACGTGGGTTACTGACCTGGTAGCCTGGCTGCCCCTGGGTGGGTCCGGGATGGGCGTGAGGTTCTGGGGGCGCTCCGTCTCTGGGCTGGGGCCCGGGCCGGGCCTCGGGGGCTTGGGTCCTGGTTGGTGTGTTGCCGGGGTTGTGGGCGGGTGGGTGCATGGGGGCCCAGCCCTGGAGCAGGGTGCTGCCGGTGCATCGAGCCACCTGGGGGGCTCTTCAACTGGTGGGGAAGATTGTCACATCTTGCAGGAGCTCTCCTCTCCTCAGGGGCTCTCTCTGCAGGAGGGGGAGACACAGGAGAGGTGGAGGAAGATCTCAGCCTGGGTGTTTATTGTCTTATGTAGTCTGGAAGATGAGTGGATGGTGGGGTGGGTGCAGTTTTCTTTGTGGTGGGGTTGGGTGGACTGTCCCGGGCTCTGTGGGGCCCCGGTCTGGATGGGCCTGGGCCCCCTTTCCCTGGTGGGTCGCAGAGTATGGGGGTGCCCACTGGGGTCAGCGGGGGAGCTGGCCCCAGGGAGGGGTCGCTTGCCCCTCCCTTCCTTCCCTCCCCATCTCCAGCTGCCTCCCTCTTCCCGCTCCACCACAACCACCCACACATGCAGGACCTTGGAGTAGGGGTATGTCACCAGGGTGCAGAGGAGGCTCTGGGGACATCTTAGGCCCTCCAAGGTTTGGAGGCCTATCTCCACCCACCACCACTTCCCCTGCCAGTGGCGGACTCCCTCAGACATCGGTGCGTTGGTGGTTCTTTGTGTCCGGGGATGGGCGTCCAGGTACGCACCGGCTCACTCCTTGGCGGCCGCTTATCGGGGCCTGGAGCCTGGGGCTCGCTCGGGCCACTTCGGAGGTGGGGTGCCCCCGGCCTCTCGGCCTGGGGCTCGGTCACTCAGGCACGGCTGGCTGCCGGCGGAGCTCACGGGCGCGTCACTGCAACTCCCCCTGGCTTCTGCTCCGCGGCTGCTGAGTGAGCCCTCATCTGGGACTCTCCTCAGCTCTTTCTGGGACAGTGGCGCGGCTGCCCCTCTGTTGGTCTTCCTTGGTCTCTTGTGTTCTGGGGGCCTCTGGATGTCTGGAGTTTTGATCTCCTCCATACCTGCTTCATGCCCTGGAGGACGGGGGCTGTGACCCCCCCACACCCTCTAGCAGATCATTACATGAAGGAACCTTTTGAAAAAACAAAAAACAAGCGCGTCCATGCTCACAGGTGTACACACGGGTGATCACACCCACAAACTACACCCTTTTTGGCTCCTACCTCAAAGCACACTGTGTTCTGTTGATCTTATGTGCTGCACAATAATGTTTAATATTTAGTATTTACTGTCATATTCCCATATATCATTGTGATGTTGTTTATTCTATTACTCTTGTTGTCTTCTGCTTGTTTTCTTTTTGCTTTCTCAGCAGGTGATCCAGGTGATTGATATATGCTTTTTTTTTTCTTCTTTTTTTTTCTCTACCCATTCTGTTGGTTTTTGTCTTTTGCCCTTCTCCCCCGTCCCTCTTCTCAGCTGTTTCTCTTTCCCTCTTTCTTTCTCCCCTTCTTTCCCCCAGTCAAGTCTGTCCCGTATTCAGTAAGTGAAAATAAAATAAACAATAAAAGGTGAATCAAATGGACCATTACGGCAAGGCTGGGATGGTCAGTTTGGTAAAGTAAATCCGTTGGGCATCTTTCTTTGCCTTTAGACAACAATTCTGATGGCAAAAGAGCCAAACGGGACAGGCAAAAAAGAAAAAAGAAAAAAAAAACAAAAAACAAACATTACCTCCACCGTGTTTGACAGATTATGTGGCATGTCTCAGATCATGAGCTATTTATCTGCTTTTCCGTATTTTTCTCTTTCCTTAATTTTAGCACAAGTTCATTTTGGTTTTTATCTGTCCAAAGAATATACCGTATTTCAGAACATCCTGGGCCTCTGGCAAAGGACACAAGCTGGTGGAGCACACATATACCACACCAAAGGGGTGGTGAGAGAAATATTTTAATTATATTTTTTGCAAAGCTAATCAAACAAATACACTTATAAAGATTTACCAGTTCATGCACATTCACACAAAAGCAACAAATATGCAGAATATTAATATCCTAAAGCATTACAACTCTTTTTATTACGTTATTACATCTAAATATCTGTCTTTGAGATGCACCATAAATACTGCTGGTTTGTTTTCTCCTTAGTGTTATGAGTTTTTCAATTGGAAAACAATTAAAATGTCTTTTACATCATTGTTTAAGTCCATGTGCATCAATCCTCTTCCAGACAGCGAGGATTAAAATAATTTTTCTTTTCCTTTTTCCAGCTTTACCACACTTATTTTTCTTTTCTTTTTTTTCTTTCTCTTTTTACATTTTGCACAAGTGCAAATGGAATAGCATTTTTCAAATGGAATAGCATTTTTTCCTATTCCATATTTAATACCTAAACCAAAATTATCATCAAAGTGGAACAAAAAAAAGACCTGTACATGTACACGTGATCCTTGATGGTTTAAGCTACTTTATATTTTACACAAGACTCTTAGAATATTCCCAGTGGCAGTTTTTTTTTTCACAGTTCATATACAAATAGAGCTCATGTGCTAATGAGGTTGTAGTGTCATTTTCTGTTATGATCAGTGATGTAGTCTCAGGGCTGGACTGGCATTTTGACTAGAGACCTGCCCACCAGGTATTATAGGAAAAGCCATAAAGCCTTTGAATGAAAATGAACGCTGTTGTGACAGTGATGTACACTGTCTTGTTGGTATAGGTATGATTTCTATACATTTTACATCAGATAAAAACTTTGGTTGTAAGACTCAGATGATTATTTATTAAAAGCTAGATATTTTAAATGAGAATGAGAAAGTATTTCTTTGTGCCCACCTCTCCCTGTTAATGCCCCACCTGGCCCCCCTGGGAAAACTTTGCTAGACCCGCCCCTGCATAGTTACCAGCTGTCAGCTACTTAGAAAAGGATCCTGGTGTTATTTGTCTCTCAGAAACAGTTCAGAACTTCCCTTCAACTCATTCATGTCACCTAAAAGGTAAACCTGTTTCTCCATCACCTGTTCAGCTCTGATGATTCAGTAAGGACATCTCCTGGTTTCATCTTCATGTTTCCCTCTCATCACATAACCAAACTGATATCATGACCAGCAGCTTTACAGCTGTGGCTCCAGCAAACATCAGCTGATACTAGAAATTAATTTTAAATAAATTCTAAGAACAGCTGATCAAGCTTAAACGTGCTGCTGTTGTTTAGCGTGACATCCGCTGGTTTCCTCTTTCTGGCGCAAAGTGGGCGATAAACAAACAAGAGAGAAAAGCTGATCATTGATCAGTTTCATGATTGAAGGAGAAACAGGAGAGGGAGGGGGAGAATGAGAGAAGAAGAAACAGCTGTGTAGCGTAAAGACAGAATAACTCCAGCTTTGTGTCTTTTTCCATCCTAGCTGAAATCCGGGACAAACTGTGTTCATTTTCAGCTCAATACGAAACGCCTAATATTTTCTCTGAATACGAGACGATTCCGTCTTTTTACTTTTTACTTAGCTATGAGTAGTCTAGAAAGTTCAAAACTTGCTTCTCTATCATGATGCTAGTGAGTCATGGGTGTATTATTCTGTATAATACTAGTTTTGATTTTAGGAAACAAATCAAATGGAAGGGTGAAAATGAATTCATTAGAATGGATATAAAACTTTCCACCCACAGAATGCAAACCTTAAATATAAACGCAGTATATTTTTGTGCACCTCCAATACAAAGGCCTTTTTTTTGGTATGGCTGAGAATGAAGCTTAGAAATGATGCAGGCTCTAAGAGACATTTGGTTTGTTTTTAATGCAGACATGGACAGCGTGTGTGTGTGTTTTGTGTGTGCATGTGAGAGTGCTTTCAGTGGGTTTTTAATCAGGGTGTCACGCTCTCAGTCCCGATTAGGTACAGCAGCAGGGCTCTCCAGCCGGCTGCTTATGAACAACAGCACCCTTTAATAAGCAGATAATGTTCTGACACTCGCAGTCTTAAAGAAAACGAACAAGTCTCGCTCTCTGATGCCCTATTATCCTCTCAAATCAGATCGATGCTGAGAGAAAATGAAACCCCAAAATAACAGGAAGGTGAGAGAAGCCTCAGGCATGAGATGTGTCCTTTCACCTAAAAAAAAGGGGAGAACAAGAGAATCGAATATGAGGAGCAACCAATATGATTCAGCATTGTGTCCTCTGGCCTTCCTCATGTCACAAGCTATTTTCAAAGATCATCGGATACGCACACACACACACACACACACACGCACACACGCACACACACACACACACACACACACACACACACGCAAACTGCATGGGATGCAACAAACTGCAAGAAATGCACGGTCATAGTAATTGTGTTTTTCTGTTTGTGCATCTGCACTGACAATATGTGATCCTCACACTTCATTCCACATGTCAAAAGACATTACTCTTGTTGGTTCCCATTAATTGACTCATTTTTCTTTCATTTTATCTTTAGCCAGCGTGTGCAAGGACTCATCTCCGGGCTCTGCTCCCATCTATTGGAGACATCTTGGGGAACAGAAAAGGGAAGGTAATGACGATGAATATGCGCATAAATTACCTTGCCGTATGTGCATCTTTTTATAAGCAGAAAAGTTTCACGTGTGGGGGGAGAAGTGAATAGTTTTGTTTTTAATGTGACAGCATTTTAACCGTAGAGGTTGGCAATATGATATATGAGGACAGGTTTCATAACAAAAGAGAGAGGGTGACTATTCAACAACTGCTCCATTGTCTTGGCTGTATGATGATATTCATAAATACAATTCAGCACTAGACACAATAGATGTAATGTGCACCTGGGCATCCACTCAGTATCATACAGCTCAGTCAGACCTACTGCGAAATGAGAAAACTCCAGCGAGTAATTAGAGCGTAACGACACCGAGCTGGTTTAAATGCACTGATAAACTTCTTCTCTCACTACATTGTTACCAGCTCATTAACCTATGTGTATTTGTCTTTATACAAATAAGCAGCAACATAATGGATACCTCTATCAGAAGCTCTTCTCTGTGACCCAGTGATACAAATAAAATAAATTATTTGAATCAATTCTCATTAAGACATCTTCAGCCTTGCCTGCAGCTTTATGAAGCTGTACTGTGATATACAGTATCTAGCATTGACATGCTAACATCCTTGCAGTGAAAACACACATATTAGGAAACTAACACCTGCTTATTAGCACTACACGCAAACTGCAGGAAAGACACAAATGATTTTCATTATTTTTTCAGGAATTATATTCATAAGCCAAGTTCAAAATGTAACCAATTTTCATATTATTATTATTGTTACATTACTATTCCTTGATAGTGCAGGCTTCTTTACAGTGTGTTTTTTCCCTGTCGCCCTCCCCTCAACCCCAATGGGTCACAGCAGATGGCTGCTCCTCCCTGAGCCTGGTTCTGCTGGAGGTTTCCTCCTGTAGGGAGATTTCCTTCCCATTGTCGTCAAGTGTTTGCTCATAAGGGGTCATTTGATTGTTGGGGTCTTCTCTCTATTATTGTAGGTGTATCTGGCCCAGGGACATATATGATGATATGATGACTCAAATAGTTTGCCGTGTCCTAATTTTCTTATTGTCTTGATGTTAGTTATTTATATAAAAGTAGATGTTGTAAATCTTTGACTCAATGCATAATCGTTAGCTTAATTATGTTAGTGGCAAAGATCTAATATCAAGGAAAAACAATAATCATTTTTTCTTTAGAAACTGGTAGTTGGCCAACTGGTAAGGGAAAATATTATAATTGTAGTATATCATAACCGATCCTGAGTAGACAACTGCAGGGTTTTTTCCCCGCAAAATTATGACATCATAAAAATGCGACTTGTCATTTGCAGTGCTGAACCTGATCCCACATTAATTGTGTTGATGTAGGAGGATATCAGATTGAGCATTCTTATAGGTTCTTTATCTTACAATAGACAATAAACTGTCTTGAGGTGATTTGTGATTTGGATCTATTTAAATAAAGTTTAATTGAATTGAATTCCAAGTTGACAATGGCTGGAGTCATCAGGCTCAGACTGTGAAAGAGGGGTTCAGCCACTTTCACACATGGATTGGCCACCACAGAGGCCAGACCTTAACCCCACTGGAAGTGTTGGGGATGTACCAGAGAAGATGTAACTCTCCCACCATCAGTATAAGATCTTGGTGAAAACTTAAGGGAACTCTGGTTGGAAATAAATAGCTTTATTAAAATGAAAGCATGCTGTCATCAGTCAGGCTACAGCACATTTGTGAATGTGTTACCCAAGATAAGTTGAGATAGGTCCCAGGTAATGTAATGTATAATGTTTATATACATTCACGGTAAACTCAGAACACTGACAAATTGCACCTGAATCAAAAATAAATATTTAACATCAAGAACTGATGTAGCACATCCTTGGGATCATTATTTAGGACAAGACATTTTGTAATAAAATGCTTGGCTAGCTACCCAGAATTTTCCTATTACCCATATGGTCTGGAGCGACTATGTGATGGAATACTGAATGAGCAACTGTGACAGATGCCCTGTTTATGGCTCTGAATGGAAACTTCTGATTCACGGGGAGTTTGCCTTCTGCCTTCTGTTCATTCCTGCCACAGTTTTTGATAATAATGTTATATCAGCAGGTGATGTGAGGCAATCACCCACAGCCCCACCGCTGACCTGCTGACACTCAATCACTTATATACACACCAACGTTTTTGGAAGTGATGATGTATTACCTATTTCAAGTGGCAGAATTGAGATGTGAAAGGTGACGCAGACGCTTAATTCATTCTCCTCTCGCTCCATGTCTCCTACTGATGAAATCTAAACACATATCAGAGGAAAGTGCTGCTCGGCTCTCTGCAGTGGCCTCGAGAGATTTTTAGATTTGATTGTAAAGTTTTAATTATAGCATAAAAGACCTCAGTGGATCTACTAGCTGACTCCATTTTCAAGCTGCTGTTTCCTTGTTACATTTAGAGGGCCCTTGGCTCCCTGCTGGAGTCCTGACCATCAGCCTTAACAGTAAATTAAGAAGCAGCTAAGCTTTTCTCTTTGAGGTTGAAACTCACAGTGCTTCTTAATTTATTCCCATCTATGTGAGTATTTTGAGGTAAAAAAAAGAAAGGAATATTATGATGCAAAATGCAGGTGTACTCTCTGAATTTGATAATAAGTTCATAAACCTGCATTTCCTTAGGGCAGCCGGGATGGGATCATGCACTTTGAATTTTGGCTGATCAGGCTTTTGTTGTGGATTTATTTTGATATTGTCAATGCCTAGCAAGTTCAATAAAACCAACAGGAAGGTGATAAAGAAGTAAACAAAACACAATCTGTGCGTGCCCACACAGTGCTGCGCAGAAGTCTAAAGGTTTAGTTGCTCTCAACTAAAAATTCAGAGACAAAGCTGCTGTTTTCTCAAACATGTCTCCAGAGAATTAATCTTAATTACTTCGCAAATTTCTTTGGTTTTTTTCTAGGATGATCTTGGTCAGCTCAGTGACTGCAAGGTGCACAGGTCCTGTGGCTGCAAAACAACCCAAACTTATCACCTCCCCTCCACCATCATGCTTAATGGTTGGTAAGAGATCTTTGTGTAAAATATGCTGTGTTTGGTTTTCATGAAATGTGGTGCTGTGCATCATGGCCAAACATCTCCACTTTGGTCTCATCAGTCCAAAAGAACATTGTTCCAGCAGTTTTGTGAGTTGTTCATATGTAGCTCTGCAAAGTTAAGCTGCGTTGCCATATTCTTCTTAGAGATGTTCAAACAAGAAAGCTTGTTTACTCTTTTTCCAATAAAACCCAATTCTGAAAATGCTAAAACACTATTTTAAAGGTAAACAAAACCAGAATGCAATAATTTGCAAATCATAGCATTCAATATAGAAAACATTTTAAATATTTAAACTGAGACATTTGACTATTTCATGAAAAAAAATATGAGCACATTTTGAATTTGGTTGGTCAACATATCTAAAAAAAAGGGGACAGGGAGCAGAAGGCTGGAAAAGTAAGTAATAGTAAAAAGAAACAGCTGGAGGAATGTTTTGCAGCTAATGAGATTAATTGGCAACTGGCAATTAATAATTAACATTAATTAACATAACTGGGTCTTGGAGCATTTTAGAGATGCCGAGTTTAGATGGGTAGAGGTTCATCAATCTGCAGAAAAATTCTATATACAAAATTGTGGAACAATTTCAGAATAAAGTTCCTTAAGTGAAAGTTGTGAATATTTCATTATCTACAGTACGTAATATCATCAAAAGATTCAGAAAACCTGGAGAATTCTTGCAAGGCGCAAGGGACGAGACTGAAAATCTTTGACTGATCTTCAAGCCTACAGCGCAGCATTAAAAACTGACATGATTCTGTCGCAGAAATCTCAGCATGAGCTCAGGAAAACTTCCAGAAATCCCTGTCTGTGAACACAGTTCACTGTGCCATGATCCAGAAATTCTGCCATCTTCTCTGAGCCAAAGCTCATTAAAAATGGACTGAGGCAAAATGTAAAAATGTTCTGTGGTCAGACGAATTAAAATTTGAAATTGTTTTTGGAAAACATGGACGCCACATCCTCCAGACTAGAGAGGAGAGGGACCATTCGGCTTGTTATCGGCACTCAGTTCACTCAGTTTTGAATCAGCCTGCCTGGAGCCCAGGCATTTCACCAACTGCAAACATTTAGCACGCCATGAAACAAAAAATATGACAAAGAAGAACAGTAGACAAGAATGGGACAACATTCATCTCTCAAAAGTCCAGCAGCTGTTTTTAAAAGACATCAAATACAAAAAGAACTTGTTTTTTCTTTAAAATGGTAAGATGGTCATTTCTCAGTTTAAATATTTGATATGTTTAGAGATTAGAGATTAATTAGAGCTTAATGACCAAAAGATTAATGAGCAACCCAAGTGTATTATTATAAAAAAAAAAAATGAAACAACTACGTTTAGAATTTGCACAACAATATTTTTTTTTTGTAAAACTCTACTTTCAGTGTGTAGTCATGAGGCTGGTGCCCACAGACAAGGCAGAGGCAGAGGCTTTAAAGTAAACGGAAACTTGCTGTGTAGGTCTGTTTTTGTGTTACTCTGATAAGTAATTTGAAGGCCTGTGGGTTGATTAGTAAAGACAGGTGGGCTAACCGGTATTTAGGCCATGCAAGACCCAGTTTAGGCCTGTGTGATGGTGAAACCGATGCAAATGAGCTTTTAAGCTGTAGCTAGTGAAACGGCATTCTCTGGAGCTACTTCATTTATCCCCTCATCCTCTCCTAAGCTGGGGATCCAGACAGTCATTGGAGGCTCGTGCCTGAGTTTTGGGAAGCGACGGAGTCATCAGTGACACAGATGCCCTGATCTTCTGTCCATCAAAGCCTCTGTTTTAGGCCTGAAATACGCTCATCTCCCAGAAGCTATGCCTGTCACTGTCTGGGCTCCCGTCAGAAATTTTCTGACTAAGAGCCTTGCGGTCTGCAGTGGCACGATAACAAAAACATCTCTTCCCTGTTAGGCTGCAAGCGCCTCTCCCCTCTCATGGTAAAAATAACATCAGACCCAGAATATTAAAGAGGGAATGATTTTTTTTGTGATATTTATCGTCTGTAATTGCATTGCCACACCTGATTTTGTGTTCTTTCTGTGTAGCAAGTGGCTGCTACTAGTGGATTACAGTTGCCATGGTTTCTTCTGTTTTGATCATTCTTATATAATGTTATTGGTGACTGGTTGCTGTGAAAAATGAGCACACACACACACACACACACGGACGCACGCACACACACACACACACACACACACACATTCTCAGTTTATGTCAGTAAATGTTGCTAACCACCCCCACATTCTTGTCCTTCCTCGAAGAGAGCAGCCCGAGGACAAACAACAGCTCCTCTCACATCATCTTCCTCTCTCCTATACTCATCACACCCTCTGTCTCTTTCTCTCTCCTTATCGCTCTCTCATTGCCTCTCTCAAGTCTTCCCTTCTTCCAGCTTTATTGTCACCATTTTCTCTCCTCCCCTGCCCCACTTCTCCTCAATCCACTTTATCTCTCTCAGTCATAGCTGCATTGATTTTCACAGGGCCGCTCCCCTGTCATATCTCCATATCTCTTAATTCGCACACATTCCTTGTCTCTACACCTTGCAGATTTGTTTTCATTTTAACACAAACACACACCACCTCATGCACACACACAGTCTGGTATCCAGGACACATTACAATGCCTTGCATTCATTTTCTCTAGTCTTACTTTAACCTTTTCCAGAGCCACTACTTACCTAACCCTGACCTTAAAATATGTCTTCACCCTATGGGAACTTCTTTTTTGGCCCACACACACACACACACACACACACACACACACACACACACACACACACACACACACACACACACACACCCCAATGTCCATTTTCTCTGTCTTCAGCTGTCTAGAGCCAGCCACACACACACACTGTCTTCCCCATCCAGAGATCATCTTTTTCTACTTTTCCATCTCTCTCCTCTAAAGTACACAGCATCTCCATCCCACTAAGCTCTCTTGTCACCCCCCCCCCCCCCTTTCTTTTTTTTTTTTTTACATTTCCTGACACTCCTTTTCATTTCCCCTCTCATCACCTGTCTTTTCATGTCAGAGCCGCTTGTTTTGACTTTCTGTTGGAAGTCACATACACTGGCTCTGACTGCCTGCTGATTCTTCTGAGCGAGGCAATGTGCATTTGTGGAGCCTTCAGGGCGCTCAAGAGCTGCTGAGTGTTTGTGGAGCAAATTGCTGATGATGCCTTTTACTCTCACTGATGCTATCACTGAGAAACACACAATTTGTGCGAGTGTCATTCTGTAAATTTACGTTTATTATGTTCTTTAAGTTTTTAGTGTTCATGGCCCCTGGTTGGTTGCTATGGAGGTAAATGGACAGGCGATGTTACTACATTTTGAAGCATTTAGTTTTACCTTGTGGACCATCTTATTTCCATCTTGTTTCTTTGGAGCTAGAAAAGGCAATATTTGGAGAAAATGGGTTGAACTTAATTCGCTTGGTTAACAAGATGATTTTCTATGTACCCAGACATCTTCTTATTAGTGCTACCATGAAAAATAAAATCATAGATGTTCATTATCTAAAAACTTTTGGTGCACTTAACTATACAGCTGATTATTTGAAAAATGTTCCAAAGTGTGTCATCGAGCACGACAGAGAGTTCCTGTTCAGTGAGTCGAACAACATGAGGTGACACCTAGCAGACAACTAGCCGCCTAGTTGGCACTGAATGTGCCTACACCGTTAACCATGCATAAAGTTAAGCCTTAACACAAATTAATTAGGGGAATTATATGAGACTTCACCTAAAACTTAATCTGCTGATCCAGAACATGTTAACTAACACGGTAACATTTTGGTATCTGTCCATATGTTTGCAGACATTTGCTCAGCAACTTGTGACATCAATATACTATTGATAATTATACATTCTGAGGCAGATCTGATCATTTATATAGTGCTGTGCAAAAGTCTTCATCCACCTCTCTTTTCTTTATATTTTGTTTCCAACAGTCAGACTTTCTGGTAAAGCGGTCTTAAGCAATAGTTCTCCAGGCCTCCTGGAGGTCCTTCAAACTTTTTCCTTTGGAGGTTGGCTGCCTTTTTACTGATTTTTAGCCTAATCCCTGTACCTTACCATTTTCATTTTGTTTGTTTGTTTCTTGTTAAACCGCTTAACACTGCCCTATGAATCATTCAAGCATAGAAAAGGCACCAAACTCAAAGTATTATGTCCACACATAACAGACAACTTAGCAAAGAGACGATTTTAAATTGTATCTTTAGGCACTTTGTTGCTAGCAGCTTGTCACTAAGACACGAGTGGTTCACCTTGACCCAACAAGGTGATTCCCTTAAACTTGGGATATCTTCGCATGGTCTGCAGTGTGTCCTTTAAAAATTGCCAACGCTGGACTCGTGGAAGACAAAAGAAGAAGTGGTGGTCCAAAAAAGTATCTCCAGCAGATAACCAGTATCTGAAAGTCATGTCCTTAAGAAACAGGAAAAACAAAAACCTCCAAAACAAACCCAGAAACGTGACCTGAGAGATGCATCTGGCCCATCAGTTGATCCATCTACTTTTCACTGAAGATTCATCAAATGGTTTCAGTGGAAAGGTGGCTGTCAAGAAGCCATACTTAAGGAAGGAAACAGGGAGGAAAGGCTGAAGTATGCCAAATTACACAAAAAGTGGACTGAAAATACCAGACCCCACATATCAACTTTCCTGAAGAAGTATGGCAAACATCCAACATCCAAAGAAGAGCTTTGAATATCCTTCAAGAAACCCGGAGAACTATTCCTGAAGACTACTTAAATAAATTACAAGTAAGCTGCTAAGAGAGTTCTAACAGAGGATGAAGAATAAAAGTGGTAAAATATTGATTTTTCAAGCTCACTAGAATTGGACAAACTCTTTTTTGCCTTACATTCTGTATTTCCATCTATGTCTCCACAAGTTTCAATAAATTGCTGCTCCTATTACATAGCAAAAAATAAACAAATAAGGGTTGGCTCAAGATGTTTTGCACATTGTTGCACCTCTGAAATCAGTTTCACAAAGCCAATTTGTTCTGAAAATATTATGGTTTGAGAGATGAAACCATAACAGGAGCAGATGACGGTGTTGAGAGTCCACTGTGAGGCATAAATTATTGTTATAGTACTTTCAGACCGAGCACCTGGGCAACGTATGTAGCTTTGTGCTTTCTGCTCAAAGCACACAAAGGGGGGGGGGGGGGGCATGTTTGAGGTTTTAGGCTGCTTTCTAGCTTACAGGGAGTCATTAAATTTTTCAGGGGTGCAGGACTGTATTCAGCTGTGTACTGGAGGTAGTGAGTACAACTATTCAGGATAAAAAGCTCCCAGTGAAACAAGCAGACAATGCCTTCCAACAGCAAACTGGCACTTCCTTTTATCAGGATGATCCTGGTTGAGTTGCTTTTATTCATTGCAAATATTTAGTGTCGTTTTTAATGACAAAGAGTTGTCACTTTTATCACTTGCTGTTCTCTTCAGTCTTGCAGAGCACCAAACCGCAAGCCGTGACTGATTAAAAAAGCATAGATGAACACAGTTAGCTGCTGAAGAGCCAGACTTGGTATGAGACCAAAAATGGGGAGAGAACATTCATCAGGTGTGGAGAACATGGCCATGTGTCAGCTGGATGTGTAATGGCTTTGTCAGTGTGCCATTACAGCTTTATTAAATTAATAATAAATCAATGCTTCAACACTTTACTGCCAAGTGACCAAAACAATCAGTTTATGTGTTGCCCTGTTCGTGCCAAAGAGACTAAATCCATTATGAGAATTTGATTTGAACCACACATAATTTAAACTCTAACACTCAAATAAAGTGACACAGATCAACTATATAGTTTAATGTCATTTCCTGCAGCAGCCATTGTTGTATACATGATGTGAAAGCACACTGCACAAAACGCTTCAGGCCCATCTGAAGCCGCATGGCAAAATTCTGGACACGAGCTAAAGTGAGAGATGAGGGCATGTGGCGACCCTCGAGGGACCCGCGTAGAAGATCAGTCCATCAAAAACATAATTTCTGAAGCCTGCCTTGTCCCACCTGAACAGACATCCTCATCACTTTTTAGTTATCTTCTCCCTCAACCAACATTTGTTCCCTTCTTCCTCCCATTCCCCCCCTTCTACCCACTCATATCACATCACATTTTCTTCCGATTTTTCTCCTGCTCTCCTGCTCTTTAGACTTATATTTCACACTGTACTCATTCACAACACATCACATAACCGTTTGATGTATTTCATACAACTGTCCATCGTCCCCTCTCTTCCCGTTTCCCCTCTCCTATTTATCTTCTTACCCTTCAATTTCACTGTTGCCTTCCTCCTGCCCCTCCTCCAATCCCCCCCCCCAATCCACCTTTTCCTCTTGCTCGCAACCCTGCTCACGTCCAGGTCTGTTTCCACTGATAAGACTCTCAGTGGCACCCACACACACACACATACACACACGCACACTAGAGCAGATAACAGTGTTGTACTGCCGACAGCATCACAGTTACCCGCTATTCCTCTCTTCCCTAATTTTGTTGCTAATGAATGGGCCATCAGGGATTTTTTTCTCTCTCAGCCAAATAAGAGCAGCAGACATGCAAGAATGAGACAGGCAACACGGAGAAGGTGAACAACAGAGGACAAAAAAAGTTACCCTTTTCTCGTAAATCCATTTTGTTTTCGGCTGCACCCAAAGCAAAGTTATTACCTGCCATGGCGTGGCTGGCTCAGGTACAGAGCAGAGAGTAAGCTGCCCTCTCTCAGACACAGGCTGAGCCACAGGGCAGTCAGTTTGTTATTGTCAGACACAAATAAAGTGTTTCTGTCTGAGAAAAAAAAGAAAAGAGACTTTTCTAGATCAACCACTGATAAACACAGGTGTGGACTAGCGCTAAATGTATCACCCACTTGTATGTATGGCTTTTCGCTGCTTAAAATGTTCTCACATTCAAACATCTGCATTTCTTTGAGAATACGTCAACAAAATGAATTAATATGAAACTGAAGAAATACTTTAATTTCTTCTGATTTTGTTTTATTTAAAAATGTCAAAACTGTTACGGAAAACATAATTGAAATTGCAATTAAGCAACAAGCCTTCAGCTGTGCACTTTCTGCTTTAGGTTGTTCTGGCAATGTAGTTTCAGCAAAGGCTAAAAAAATAGAGTTGTTCAAGATGAAGCTGTTGACCAGTGGCATGTCTTAACATTTAAAATAAAGTCTTCTTAACAGTAAATTCACTCCTTCCTATACTTCCTATATCTTTTTCTGCTAAACACAGAACCCACTGAAAAACAGGGTCCTGAAGGCTTGTGTTAGCCATAGCTGAGTTTTGCGTGGACTCTTAGTTTAGTTCATACCACACTAGAGTTATATTTGGAAGAGAGTATAAAGTACCTCTTAATGTAGACATATGGAGTCTTGTGCACAGAGACTCTGTGAAAACTTAAGAGCTACATCTCAGGCTCTACACGCCTCAGTTAGCACGTTAAACGCTACCGTGACATGACAGTACAATTAGAAAAAGACTGAAGAAGTATGGCTTGTTTAGAAGTGTTGCCAGGAGAAAGCCTTTTTTCTATTAAAAAAAACAAACAAACAAACATGCCAGCACAGCTTGCATCTGAACAAATTACAAGACAGATGAGACCAAAATGGAGATGCTTGGTCATAATGACCATAATGCACAGCACCACGTTTGGCACAAACAGCGTAAACACCTCATACCAACTGTCAAGCACAGTAGTGACGAGGTTTTGATTTGCGCTTGTTTTGCAACCACAGTATCTGAGCACCTTGAAATCACTGACTCGACCATGAACTCCTCTGCATACCACAGTATTCTAGAGTCATATGTGAGGCTGTCCATTCAACAGCTAAAGTTTGGCTGAAACTGGGTCTTGCAAAAGCATGAACCAGTCAAAGTCCAGACTTTAACCTGATTGAAATGTTATGGGGGATCTTAAGAGAGCTGTGGTAATGTAATGTTGTATAGAAGAGTGGGCAAAACGTCATCCACAACGAAGAAGAGCTTGTTAACTATGAATCAGATAGCCAGTGGTTCAATCCTTGGACCTTAGAGTAGGGGGTTGATCTGCACCCCAATTTTCCTACACCCCTGTTTCACACACCCTGCCACGTAAGGGGGGTTTGTTTTTTTCTGCCTGTCCTACCTTAAACATTGTCAGACTGTATACCGCTTATGATGTAATAACTGAAATAACACAAACAGAATTGAAGAAATAAACAGATAAAGCCTGAACAAGAGGAGCCTGTAGAGAAATTATAGAACTGATCTTGGAAAAGAAAAATGTGTTTGGCACAGCAGTGAATTCAGATCAAAATTCAAATTGCAAAAGCTGCCAGACAGGACAGGATTAAAAACAAACAAACTAAAAAACTCACTCCTTGTACAGATCACTGAAACAGAAGTGCCAAACTATGTTTTTGTGTTGTAGCATTTCTCCTTTTGTTGCTTAGTTACGTAGTTGGGTTTAACACATTGTTTTGCTTGGTTTTGTTTCATGTATGGATTAGGTAGCACTGTTTCTTCAAAGATAGTTGGATTTTTCTGTTGTTTGCTGGCTGTGGTTCATGTCAAAGTCCTCTGCTTTCAGTTACTGGCATATCATTCTTGACCAAGCAGATATTAATAAATAATAGAGTAATAGAGTGAAAAAAACAAAAACAAAAAAACCCCAATGTGAGTTACTGGTAAAGTCTTACAGAAAGACGATTACTTCCAATTATTTATGCTAAAGGTGGTTGTAACCCTAAGCTATTAAATTATTGAACTATAATGGACTTGGAGAAAAAGAAGGACTTGACCTTTGCTTACCGAGCAATAAATGTGTACATTTTTAACACATAAGTCGCCATGCTTTCAGACTTTGACATCCCCAGTATAGAGTTACTTGATGGGAAATAGCTCAGGTAATACAAGCAGCTGGTGGTATTTTTGGCAGTGTACCACAGTCACGGATAAAAATTCCCCCGGCTTTTGATGGTCAGCTTTTTGAACAGACTGAAATGTAGAGAAGTTGCCAAACACAACAGTAATGGACAAGGCGGTGATTAGTTTCATAACACAGCTGCTTACAGGGGTTATAAAGACTGGAACACACACAAACACAGAAGAGACAGCTAATATATATTCATGTTTAATCAAATCTTCTGTTTTCTGTAAGAAGTTGCTCTTGTTGTGGAATTAATTTGCATATTTTGGAGTAAGCCTAAGCCTGTGATTCATGCTGTTAGCCTGAATCATTTCCAAGCGAGATAAAAAACCCTGTTGGGTTTGAACATCAAAAAAATTATGCTAAACAGCTCCATTTATTATATACATTCACCTGTATTTGGCTAGTTATACCTTCCTTGCAGTAGCTTTTAGTCACACCTAGCTCCATTATGCAGGTTTGGTTTCCACCCGATAATTCCTTTTATATTTGTTCCAAGCCATCTGATACAATGATGTCTGACCCACGTCCCACCTGCACTCAGAATTCAAATGCCACCGTATTCTGTCCAAAATGTCAGTGCAACTTAAATTCCTCCCAAATGTGGGCTTTCGAGAAAGAAGACTGTCACTTGGGTTCAGTGTGTCACCCACAGCATTTGTAGTCTTAATGCTAACACTCTGCACCCACTGTGACGGCACATTGTGCACATATCACTGTACAACAACATGAGTGTATCCACCGCTGTTTAAGGCAGACCCAAGGAATAAATTCCACAATTTTAAGTTTTTAATTTTTATTTTTTTATTCTAAAGAAGAGTGTGGTGTTCATGAAAGGTGGTAAATCTGCAGCCATCAGTCTTAGCTAGAACAATTTGTTGGAGTGAATAAATGCATGTGGAGACAGGAAGTATCTCCTCTCGATTTTTACAGTATTTACCAGATAAACAAAGCGGATCAGGATGGTTTTATGTGGAAAAAATAAAGAAAATCTACACAAAATGTATCAAATTGTTCAATAGAACATAAGTAAGCTTGGCAACTGACCAAAACAAAACCCAGGGCAAGGCTTGTGGCTACTGGGGAACTAGCCAGCAAATTAATAATGAGGCGCTCCACTGAACTCTCTAAGGAGAATCTATCCCTGTCCTATATACCCCACTTACACCAGGATCAAACCATGTATGGAAATGTATCAGTTAACTCATGTAGTTGACATTTTCATCCAAAAACAACATAAAGACATTCAAATGACCATTTCTAGACTTTTCCCACTGAAACACAAACATTAAATCTACTCATTATATCTTTATATAAAACAGTACTGGTTACCCCTCTGTTTGAATTCAGCTTGGTACACTCCAAAATCCAAAACACCTGAAGTTCCTGTTTGAAAGTCTCCATCTTCACCATGGTGGTAATGTGGAGCAGAGCACAGGCTACAAACACTTTGGGAATGTAGCCGAGGAACAGTTGGCATATACTTAATACTCAATAGTGTTGGCTTTACACTCACATCTTGAAGATAAACTATTCTGCAAGCTTGATGCGCCAGAATAGGGCTAAATGAGAATACCTCTGTAGCAGCCTAGAGTCTGTAGAGGACATGGGTTACACAGTGGCAGTGATTAAATGTATTACAGAGAAACATTTGTTTGTTTATTCTCTGGTTTTATGTTGAACCATTTGCAAAACTGGAAGATTGTTCATAAAGTACACAGCAGGAGAAAAACACAACCTGCTCTGGTGTTTCGGCCAAGTGACACACATTTGGCTGAAATACAAGCAAATGATATTTTCGCAAGATGTCATTCTATTTATCTGTTAAGAAGTGTATAAAAATGAAATAACCTCTTTATTTAACAAAACAGTTACATAGCTGAGAAACTTAAACCTTAAAAAAGAAAACAACTTATGGCTGTCTGTGACAGGCAGACGACCAACCTCGGCTCGACGTGTGCTGCATATTTACTTTAATTAGTTTCTCCGTCATCAGATGAGAGCAGTTTTATGCCGACAGTCACTATAGCAGAGGAAATATAGCTAGGTTTTATTCTCAAATTTTAATTTTGTTACATACATGTTGTGTCTTCTTGGGCCTCATGCAAACAGGTTTAGAGATCTGTTGATGATCATTTGGCAATCCCAAAAAAAAAGTCGTATTCCCAGACTTTTTGATGAGCAGTGACTATGACTTGGGTGAAAAGTCTACACCAAAAAGCTTGGGATTGCTTTGGTCACTAGCAGATGGTTACAGTTGCACATATTTTGCTTGAAACACGTCAACTTGTCTGCAAACACTGATTATGTATTCTCTGAGCTGTAGCGAAACTTGAAAGCAGTGTGCAAAAAAAAAAAGACGGAAATGAAGGAAGCCTTACTTCTGCTATCAACACATATAAAAAAGCAGACTTTTACTTTTAAGGCAGACATTCCGTCTTTCTGGATTGCTTTGAACTCACAGTTTCTCCACCACTTGCCTAGTAGTTTATGAGTGTTTGCAGACAAGCTGGCCTCTTACATGCAGAGACCTATAATAATGAGGAACATTAAATAATTCAAGCTTTCAAGTCAGTGAAGACTCTTTCACAATTTTAGGACATCTTGTTAATTCAGAGAAAAGACTCATTTCTTGTCAAGTAAATGCAATACACTTGCATAGATATCATAATAGTATCAATTGACACTACAGCAAGTATTAGAATTACTGGAGAGTCTTTACATTACAGCTCCTTGAGGAAAGTGTTGCTAAGGAAGGAAGAAAAGAATCCATCCATCTATGCAGTCTAGACAGAAATGCCCAAAACTCCCTGTCCCCAGCTACCTCCTCCAGCTCACCTGGGGGACACTGAGGTGATCTCAAGCCCGCCAGCAGGGAAAATCTCTCCAGTGTGTCCTGGGTCCACCCCGGGGAGTCCTCCCAGTAAGACATATCCAAAACACCTCACCCAGAAGGCATTCTGGTTAAAGAAGAATTTTTTTTTTAGTTATCTATAATATCATCTATAATGTTTTTGGGGGTTCAGCAAAGGAAGAACACGTGATCTGATGTTTTAATGTATGTGTGTGGGCAGGCAGGTCAGATTGGCTGAGAGGTGGGAGTGGTAGGTGTTTGCTGGACTTGGCCTCCACCAGGCATCATGACTTGCCCAACCCCTGGCCTCGGGGTCGCAGGCCAGACTTCTCCTTTCCTGTGATGAGCTGTTAACTGACCTCAGGGGCAGTCAGGCTCGAAGAATGGGTTTCTGTGTGTGTGTGTGTGTGTGTGTGTGTTTCAACCTCAGTTCCCTGTGATCTGATCTACCCTGACAAGGCAACAGGACCGAACAATAAAAATGTCTATTTTCCTCCTCTCTCATTCGCTCCCTCTCTCTGCATGCTCCAGGCAAAATGGGGGAGGTGATTAAAAAGAACAAACTCACTGGAAGAATGACATTTCATCATAAATCCTCTTTTTGTATATTATACTCACCATTTGTCTTTAATCAGGAGCAGCTCGGTGCTATTTGGTATAGAGCTGCTGCAGCAGGATGCAACACCTTCATGCCTTTATTTTAAGATTTAAAGGTCACCTTTCACATTCCCACTGTTTAGCATGATGAATTGCAGTTGTTCCTAGGTCAATGCTAATAAGAAGAGGAGATTGGACCTCTGCACCGAGGGTACTTGAGGCTAGGTCTCAAAGAATTTGGAGTTGGACTTTTCACAAATGCAACTCTAGCCCAAAATGACATATACCTCACCATCTGATTCAGATGTAGCCACAGCAGTGAATGGCCCTTATCATTTGTTATCAAGCCCATGCACATTGTCAGTCGGCACTTTCCTCTACCTGCTGGCACCCTCGCAAGGCTGTTATCATTCAGTGCAATCAGTGATAAAAAGAGAGCAACCTAGATGATGTAGGAAACGACTACGAATCGTGTAAAGGAGTAAATTAAAATACTGGCAAATTGAGCTCGGTTAACTGTGATTTACATGTACAACCCATGTTTGCTGGATTATTAGAAAAGTCTTAGAATTACCTTTAATATTACTGTTTTCTAAATGACTGCAGTACTAGCAGTAGTAGTAGGAGCACTACTAATCCTCTTATCTATTCTTACAAATACATCTGCTGTTTTTCTGTCTTCTAATCTTTGCTGTCATTCTTTTTATTCTTTATCCAGCCCTGTTGTTTAGAGGCTCCCTCAGCCATACGCTCGGCAGCACACTGAATTGTGAATCCTAACAGCCTGAGCAGTAGCAGATAGAGAGTGACTGAGAAAAGTGAGGGAGGGAGGGGGTTGGGGAGAGATAAAGAGCGAGAGAGCAGCGAGAGAGAGGTGAGAGAGAGAGAGAGAGAGATGAAAAGCATGCTAAACGAGAGAGAGGCGCTCATACTGAAGGAGGCAGAGGCAACAGCAACAGCACGCTCCTTTCCCCATTCCTCCCTCTCTTTTCCTCATAATCCCACAGCCATACCGGAGGGAGATGAAGGCTACCCTGACCAGCTGATGAGGACCGGCTGAAAGAGAGAAAAGTCTCAGCGTGAGCCCCCCTTCTTATTTTGGGACGCTAATCAACAAGGAGTGAACGGAGGCGCGTACACACGAGCGTGCCTGCGGGAGGGAGGGAGGGAGAAGGAGAGAGAGAAGAGGGGGATGAGTGGTACGTTTGGTACAGCTGCTGATGCCAAGGTCTGAGAGTGAGACAGACTGAGGGAGACCTGAGGCTCGGAGGGCTCGCACGTGCGGAGCGGCGTCAGAAACTTGCGGCCAACGAGAACAGGAAAACAGATTCACATACGCACACAGCTGGACAGATGAGGAGGGATCAGGGACCACGCTTCAGCCCTGGGTATGTTAACTTGTGCAGAACACACGCGCACACACACATGGGCATTTACATCTTGTCCTCAACAGCCACTGTGATTTTTTCAAATAGAGCGCAGACACACTTGAAATGCAACAGTACACGTTTGCTGGGCTTAAGGGTTGACGACTACCCATCCTGACAAGGCTCCCTACTTGCCCTTAGATACTTGCAGGAAAGAAAAGAGAGTGAACAAGAGAGGTTATGTGTGTGTGTGTGTGTGTGTGTGTGTGTGTGTGTGTGTGTGTGTGATCATGCTTTCTTACTATCGCCTATCTGAATTGTGCACTCAGCTAGAGGTATTTAAAAAGGCTTCACAAGCTGACCAAGTGATGAATGTTAATAAACCTTCACTGATGGAATGCTGTCATGTTTCACATCGCCCGACTCTTCTAGTTATAACATCGCTCATTACATTACCTACATGAGTTATGCGCTCTGCTCACAGTCTGCAGTCTGTTTTTTTATCTGAAATGATAACCTGGCTGAAAAACAGCTGAAGTGAGGACTTGTTTGTTCACTCTGGTCTGAGACATGAATAGCTCTACTTTACCCATGCTGCAGGATGCCATGTGTGGTAACGTGTCATGCGTGGTCATGTGTTATGTCATGTTGTGGCAGGGGGCATATGGCAATGTGTGTGTGTGTGTGTGTGTGTGTTGTGGCAGGGGGCATATGGCAAGTATGTCTTAGGTGCTTTAGCTATCAGCCCCCCCCCCCCCCCCCTTTTTCTTTGAATCTAACACCCCCCGCCTCGTTCTCAGTCTCATTCCTTTTCCACCATCTTCCTCCTTTCTCCATTTCCAATTATAGACTGTCACCTCTCTCCCTTTCCTCCTGATCCTATCTCCTGTTTCATTCTCTTGCTAAGCAATTACCTTTACCTGAATCTTCCCCTCTGGACATCATGGCTGGCTGGTTTTTCTGTCTGTCTCCTCAACAATGAAAGTGAAGGATAGGTGGTCATTTCATGGCCATTTTTTAATGGTTGCCTGAACCATGAGCAAAGGAGCAGCAGTGAAGCATGAGCACACAAGCCACTTCATGTTAATACCACTCAGATAGATCTGGAACAGATACATAAATATGAAGCTCAATCTGGGAGGAGTGGGGTGTTCAGTGTACAGATGAATTATGCCTCTAATCATGGAATCAGCTCATTACTTCCTGCTCCTCATTAACTTGTTTGGGTTTCTAACTTTATCGCTGCTCGGTCTTGTCTTCCTGAAAACTAAACAGGAAAAAGAACTCACTCAGACACTGCTGGCAGGCAGATAGCTCCCAGCATACAGGCAAACTTGCTGTTTGTGTCTGAGAGTTTTTTCTGCACTCACGGACTCTTCAGCTACCTCTATTCCTGTTGCTTTACCCTCTTTCTATAATCGCCACTGGTAATGAGCCAGCCTTCACACACGTATACAAAGACATGCACTTATTCCCACCTTCCCACCATCAGTATGACCCTTTAAGTGCAGACGCTTGCCAACTACCTGAAGCATAATATCGCTGTCCTCTCTGCTGCCAAGTCTGCGTAGTGTGTGAAAAGACCAAGACTGGAAATGAGACACTGTTGAATCAATGAGAAGTTAGATAAGAGAAAGAGAATGTCACGAATAGAAGGATGAAGAAGGCAAGCGCGACATAAAATTAAACAGGAGGAGATTAAAGTGATGTAGTGAAAGGCTCGTCAGAGGGATATTTAGGACAGAAAGGGCCGAGAGTGTGACAGGAAAGTGGGAGAATGTGGGTGGAACTGTTTGGCCTCTGTGTTGACAGGTGCTTATTGCAGATGTGTTTTTCCAGTGAGTGGACATGCTGGCAACGTGATAGTTTTCAGCCACCCGTGGGGAAGAAGGTGATGAAAAAGAATGAAGAGGATGAGATCATTGCTGGAAACAAAATCTTTACAAAAGAAAATCGTTTTTTGTACAAGTTGTATTTTATTTTAACTTTTTTCCCCATTATTCCATGTTATAGTAGGTGGGCACAGAGCTTGTAAAGAAGACAACTGACTTTCCAAACACCTTTATTTAGTGGTAGAAGCGAGCTTATCTGAAATGTCTGTGATAAATCCACATTAAAGAAAAAGACTTATTCGCCCACATCTATGCCAATTACCATACTTTTCCGAGCAGACGTGCTTTTGCGAGTTTGACTGTTGTGTGGACATATGTCTGTCTGGAAGGGGAAACACTGAGCACTTGAGAACATTGTAAGGTTTACATGTAAAAACTAATATTGTATTTAAAAATTTACCACAAGCTTCTATGCTCATTACTTTTAAATATATTGCCTTTTTAAATTGGTTGCTTCTTTTTGAAACACCCTGTACTCTCAGAAAATAGAAGTTACTCCTCCACACATGTGAGACTTTTTAACTAAACCTAACATAGACCTGATAGAGCTGAGATCACAATGTTTAATGAACATGAATGCCTATTTTAAGCCTTACAACTCAGCATTATTATGTGTGGGCTGGGTACCTTTGACATTTAAACCAATACCGGAACCTGGACTTAAGTACCGCCATCCAAAAGTACCTTTTGTCGATTCGGTTAGCTGTTGTCTGCGCCTCCTTTATTACAATTTTGAAATGTTGTCAAACAAAATAAGTCAACATTCCACTATTGAAAGATTTGCTTATCTTTAACATTTTACACTCTACACCAGCTGCCTTGGTCGACAGTGTCTGTGTGTTAACATCACTGTCACATGCTTTGCAAACTACTATAGGAGTAGATGATTATTGGTTACGGTTACATGTTAGGTTACGTACTATCTCAGGAAGTAGAGTATGTTGTCTGCCAGCCAGTTGGAATGTCAGTGGTTCCATCCCTGTATCTGCATCTTCAAGTGTCCTTGTCTCATGTTCAACTATCTTATCGAACTCCAAGCTACCCCGGATGCATTTGTGGGAGTGTGTGTGCTTAGATGCAGTCCGTTGAATAGCAAATAGCATTTTGCGTTACAAACATTGCAAAGTAAAAGTGTAACCACATCTGAGTCGATTTTCAACTCGCCACGGCCTCATATGTTTTTTGTTCTTCAACACATCGTCTCACTTGCTTTCTTCTTCTTTGACTCCCTCTGTTATCGCAATTTGACACTGGCTGATTTTGTATGAATTTTTATTTTTTATTTTTTGTATTTATTTATTTATTTTTTTCAAATGACATCAGAAACAGCAGTATGCGACATTACGTGATGGCAGAGCTTCAGTTCATCCTTTGTCATTTTTTTTTTTTTTTTTTTTTAATAAATAGGACAGGGGGAATGAATGAGAGAAAGAGGGGGAGAGAAAGAAAGAAAACCAAAGGGGAGAAGAGACGGTGAGAAGGGGGGGAAAGAGAGAGAAAAAAAAAATGTATGTATGAATTTTTAGTCGTAGTACTGATGCAATTTGATTTATACCCTAAAAAGTACCAGGTTCCTCTACCCGGCCCCAATTTCTCATTCAGCTCATTTACATCAGCAGCACACTTTCCTTTCAATGAACAAGCTCTTTTTTTTTCTTTTTTTTTTTCTTTTTGCCTGTCAATGAACAAGCTCTAACGTGACCTTTAGCACTGGGCTAAAGATTTCCTGGAGATGGTAGAGACCAAAACTGGAGCTAAAAAGATGAATTTGTCAGATGGCTAGAAAGTGTGACTGTAAGTGAATGACTGTGTTTCTCTGACACTGAAGAATCTGTACAGTTGTTTTCCCTCCAGGGTGGTCAAGGTACTAGACTTTCAAACTCAATACCAATATCCAGGAAAATACTCAATGCTTGATACAGTTTTTGAAAATTTTGACCCCATCCTGCAAGAACAGAAGTAATTGCAAGCAAGTCTTATTTTGAAAAATTGAACCAGACGCTGCCTGTATTTTAAAACTGACCTCACAACTGGCTTTAAAAAAATACGAAACACATTTTGAAAAATTATTGCAAAAGTAGAAAAGTTTATCATCTTGTTCACATCTTCCCTGCAGTGTCTATCTCACCCACTGTTCTCACTGCTCCACCTCAGTCTACAGCTTTTCTCCTCAGCTCTTCAAGACTGAAGTTGTCTGATTCGGCTGCTGTGCTCCAGATTTCTCTCTTTATTTGCTTGGATTAGTTCTCCACACATTCATCTATGGTTTTCTTGCTGGTCTGCACAGTGAGAAACTTCTGACTGTGCCCATTCTCCACATGTCCGTAATCTGCTCTGTCACGGCTCAATATTCCACCCGTGATCTGTTCAGCCTACAGTAATTATTTATCTTTTATTTAACTAAAGTCAACTAGCTACCACGTTAAGGATAACAGGTGGCTAGTGTGGCTATTGGTTAACTGCTAATAGTTAGATGGCTAATATTGACATGTGCACTTCCATGCTGTTGAAACGGGACCTTTACAGACCTCTGATAGTGTTTCAGTGTTATGAATGTCCAGTATTTCACCTGTTATTGAGGGGAAGAGCTTTGTGTCTACTTGTTTGTGTGAAGTTGTTTACACTGTTTGTTGTAAATGAGTGACTCCGGTATTAATTTTAGCATTGATTAATATCTGAGTATCAATTTTTATTTGTCATGGTGAATTGGATTAAAGGACTCAGGTGCGAGACTCCTTGCAGAATGACAGTGGATTTATTTACAGTGAAAAGGTGAGTTAACAGTTCGAGTCTATAATCCAAAAAGGGCAGTGCAGTGATACGGCGACCTCTCCTCACGGTGACAGTGCAGTAATAATCCACAACAACTCCTGGTGCCGGCTCCTCCAATCCTTGAACCCTGGAGGCAGATGAGAAAAAACACACGCTCAATAACGAAAACGTCCTCTCCTTCACAAACCGGGTATGCTAATCATGACTACGCTACCCGGTTTAGTTCAACGTTCCAGCGTTGGTTGTGACTCAACCGCCCCGTTAAATAGGTCTGCGCTGGCAAGGTAATTCTGCACAGGTGCGATGATTCTAGCTTAGGACACTCCCCTCCGGTCAACTGCCGTTCCGTGCCACAGCTTCCGGAAGTACATGTTCCAGCAGAAAAACACATGCCCAGGATGGAGAGGAGAACACGACACAGTACACACAAACACCACAACAAATTGGCAAGACGATCAGTGAGGACCGTCTAGCCATGACAGTACCCCCCCATTAACGGGAGCCCCCCGGCGACCGACCAAATTTGTCAGGGTGCCGGCGGCGGAATTCCTTCACCATAGCATCATCCAGAATCGCAGACCGCGGCACCCAAGCACGCTCTTCCGGACCATACCCCTCCCAATCCACCAAAAACTGGAAGCCCCTACCACGACGCCTGGCATC
Organism: Aulonocara stuartgranti; assembly: GCF_965226115.1. Classification (NCBI taxonomy): domain Eukaryota; kingdom Metazoa; phylum Chordata; class Actinopteri; order Cichliformes; family Cichlidae; genus Aulonocara; species Aulonocara stuartgranti. The sequence goes on from NC_138954.1 coordinate 22,189,425, forward strand.
CATAATCCGCGTGATGGCATAAGCAGGAGCGCCGGCAACAACCCGGGCGGGCGGCGGGGACCTGGAAGGCGGGCACAAAGGGCTGGTCCGGACCGGTTTCACCTGGGAAACATGAAACACATTATGAATCCTCATGTTGCGAGGAAGGGCCAAACGAACAGACACCGGATTCAACACAGCTTGGATCGAAAAGGGCCCAATTGTCACGGCGAGTGAGAAGAGCCGTGTAGAAAAGGAAAAGGAGGATCCACACGCAGGCAGTCGTGAAGGTGTAAAAGGTGATTTATTGGACACAAAAGGAGAGGCAAACGGCAACACGGAGAACTAAACTATACTGGGAAACAACTAAAACTACAAAGCACAAACCTGAATGAGAATGAGCAGAGGAGAATGATGATGGACAGCAGGGAGAACACACGGGTGAGACATGGTAGATACACAGACGGACCAGCAACTACAATAACGGAGGACATGACTTAAATACACCCAGAGAAACACAGGGGAATTACACACAGGTGGTGGACACAGCTGGGAATGATCAACAAGACGAGACAGAGGTAAAACTGAACACACTCACATGAGACCCAGACCTTCACAATAAAACAGGAAATGAGAACACCACACCAAGACGCAGACCTGACACTGAGAGACAGACAGAATGACACATGGAACCTGAACTAAACTAAACGTGAGATACAACAGAGAACAAATCCTTAAACATGAAACTCAAATAATAATCATAATCATCATCATAAACACCACAAGAGAACAAGAAAACAATCCCTGATGCAAACTAAAACCAAAACATAATAAACTCAAAATACTGGGTCCAACGGACCCAGAACCGTGACAGTACCCCCCCTCCAAGGGCTGGCTCCCGACAGCCCCAAACAGAAAACAGAACAAAACCGAGCACCAGACCAGGGCGGGCGGAGGGGGCCCAGGAAGGAGGGACAGAGACCAAACAAAAAAAAAAAACAAGGAGCACATGAGTCCAGAACCAAAACACGACTGTGCACTAGTCCATAACACAGTCAGGGGGCCGACCATGCACACAGCAACGGCGGCGACGGGCAAACAGTTCAGGAGGCCGACCGTGCACACGGCAACGGCGGCGACGGGCAAACAGTTCAGGAGGCCGACCGTGCACACGGCAACGGCGGCGACGGGCAAACAGTTCTGGAGGCCGACCGTGCACACGGCAACGGCGGAGCAGGTCCGGGGGCCGACCGTGCGGACGGCAACGGCGGCGCGAATGCAGTTCTGGAGGCCGGCAATGCGGAAGGCAGTGGCGGCGCGTAGGAGGTCGTCCACGCAGAAGGCGGGGGTGGCAACAGAAGTCCGGAGGGCGGCCACGATGCCAGCGGCGGCGACAAACCTTTTCCGGAGGCCGTCCCCGAAGGTCATGATGCCACCTAATAGGCCTGGAAAACGGCCGGCAGAGGCTAGGCGGAACAGGTCGAGCTGGCTCTGACGGCGGCGTGGCAACCACAGGACCAGGCGAGGCTGGACCAGGCGAGGCTGGACCAGGCGAGGCCGGACCAGGCGAGGCCGGACCAGGCGAGGCCGGACCAGGCGAGGCTGAAGTGAAGGCCGGACCAGACGAGGCTGAAGTGAAGGCCGGACCAGACGAGGCTGAAGCTGAAGCCGAAGCCGGAGCGGAGGCTGGACCAGACGACGGCGTGGGCGGAGCTGATGGAGCAGCAGGCAGCTGAATGGGCCCCTCGGACCCTCCAGCGGAGACGCGAGGCTGGACGGGCCCCTCGGACCCTCCAGCTGACGTGGCATGAGGCTGGTGCGGTTCTCCTGAACCCCCAGCTGACGTGGCATGAGGCTGGACGGGCTCCTCGGGCCCTCCAGCAGACGTGGCTTGAGGCTGGACGGGCTCCTCGGGCCCTCCAGCAGACGAGACTTGAGGCTGGCTGGGTTCTTCAGAACCCCCAGCAGACGAGACTTGAGGCTGGCTGGGTTCTCCAGAACCCCCAGCAGACGAGACTTGAGGCTGGCTGGGTCCTCCAGAACCCCCAGCAGACGAGACTTGAGGCTGGACGGGCTCCTCTGGCCCTTCAGTGGAAACAGACACTGAAGCAGCAGGTACGGAGATCTCCGCCAGTGTGGACACTGGCTGGGACTGAGCAGCACAGTGGCTAGACTCAGGCAGCAACAGTGGGATGCAGTCCTCAGAGGGCTGAAAGTGTTCCCTAATACACTCAGCAGAGGACGGAGGCGGACGGGTGAACTCACTTGAACTCTCAAGGGGTGCTGAGAGCTGAGACTGTTCTGGTGAGTTCTCCGGTGAGGCTGCTGGCGCTGGCGTCTTGACCTCTAGGGGTCCAGAGTTGGCTGGTGACTGACACCCAGCCTCTGGGGAGGCCCTAGAGGGAGCAACTGTCTCTGACATGGCCAGCTTAAGAGAACCAGCAGATATTGTGGTGAAGTGTGTTCCCTGCTTAGAACGAGACAGTGAGGATGGAGGCTGAATGAACGAGTGGGTAGGCTGCTGAACTGGTGGCAACTGAGCTACAGGTGGCGAAGTTGTAATAGGTGGTGGAGTGGCTGGCTGAACTGAGGGCAGCTGGGCTGCTGGCTGAACTGAGGGCAGCTGGGCTGCTGGCTGAACTGAGGGCAGCTGGGCTGCTGGCTGAACTGAGGGCAGCTGGGCTGCTGGCTGAACTGAGGGCAGCTGGGCTGCTGGCTGAACTGATAACTGTACTGCAGACCCAACGTTAAACTGTGGTGAAAGTGTGGATGGGAGAACATTATCAGGAAAAACACAGAGCGTGGGCATAGGAGAAACAGTCTTTGAAGCAGTGGCCATGGGTGAGACAGAAAAATCATTGTTATCCTCAGTAGATACGCAAAAAATAGTCCCAGAAACAACAGTCACAGAAGCAACAGAGTCAACAAAAGTGTCCCTTTCACTCACCACAGCCGGCTGCTCTGACATTCTGAACTCCGGCTGTGGGGTGCCGCGCCGGCGGCGCAAACGTCGCTTCCTCCGTGGAGACGGCTCCGATGGGCCGGGTAACTCCTCATCCGGCGGTACGGACGGCACGTCCTCCGTTGAAGCGAGCGGGCAAGCAATAGCGGCGGGGGGTTGGAGGTGTAGTTCGTGGAGGATGAAGTTTTGCACGAGCGGGTGCAGTGAGTCCAATAGCCAGGGATAATCAGAAATAAGCTGTTGCAGCCTGACTTCCAGAACGTAGAGAAACGCTTCTCCCTCATGCTCGAGCCACAGGTTGATTAGTTTTGACACTGAGTCCGTTATGAGCTTTCGAAGCTCTGTGGGTGGGGTGAATGCCGCTGGATCCATATCTGGCTGGTCCGTACTGTCACGGCGAGTGAGAAGAGCCGTGTAGAAAAGGAAAAGGAGGATCCACACGCAGGCAGTCGTGAAGGTGTAAAAGGTGATTTATTGGACACAAAAGGAGAGGCAAACGGCAACACGGAGAACTAAACTATACTGGGAAACAACTAAAACTACAAAGCACAAACCTGAATGAGAATGAGCAGAGGAGAATGATGATGGACAGCAGGGAGAACACACGGGTGAGACATGGTAGATACACAGACGGACCAGCAACTACAATAACGGAGGACATGACTTAAATACACCCAGAGAAACACAGGGGAATTACACACAGGTGGTGGACACAGCTGGGAATGATCAACAAGACGAGACAGAGGTAAAACTGAACACACTCACATGAGACCCAGACCTTCACAATAAAACAGGAAATGAGAACACCACACCAAGACGCAGACCTGACACTGAGAGACAGAAAGAATGACACATGGAACCTGAACTAAACTAAACGTGAGATACAACAGAGAACAAATCCTTAAACATGAAACTCAAATAATAATCATAATCATCATCATAAACACCACAAGAGAACAAGAAAACAATCCCTGATGCAAACTAAAACCAAAACATAATAAACTCAAAATACTGGGTCCAACGGACCCAGAACCGTGACACCAATAAAACGCGGGGCCAACTTCTTGGATTCAGTTCGTAAGGGAATATACCTGGAAGAGAGCCACACCTGCTGTCCAACACGATAGGCAGGGGCCGGAGTGCGGCGACGATCGGCCAACCTCTTATTCTGCGCCGTCGTCCTCAACAGAGCCGCCTTGGTGGCGCGCCACGCCCACCTGCAGCGTCTCATATGATGCTGAACAGAGGGAACGGCCAGCTCACCTTCAGTGATGGCAAGTAATGGTGGCTGGTACCCCAGCGACGCTTCAAACGGAGACACGCCAGTGGCTGCCGACGTGCTGGAATTGTGGGCGTACTCAATCCAAGCCAACTGGTCACTCCAGGTGGATTGGTTCGAGGAAACCACACAGCGTAACATGGTTTCCAACTCCTGATTCGCCCTCTCCGCCTGACCGTTCGTCTGAGGATGAAAACCTGAAGACAAACTCACACGGGCCCCTAGTCCTGAACAAAACGCCCTCCAGACCCGGGAAGTAAACTGGGGGCCCCGATCAGAAACAATGTCTTGTGGAATCCCATGTAACCGAAAAACATGCTCGGTAAGGAGCCGAGCCGTCTCTAAGGCAGTCGGGAGTTTGGGCAACGCCACAAAGTGCGCCGCCTTGGAAAAACGATCTACAACAGTTAGTATGGTCGTGTTACCTGATGACGACGGTAGACCAGTGACAAAATCCAAAGCAACATGCGACCAGGGGCGCTTGGGGACTGGCAGAGGGTGCAAGAGACCGGCCTGGGGGGCACTGGGGGTCTTATTGCGAGCGCAGGTAGGGCAGGCCGCAACGTAGCTCCCACGATGCAAGTGGCGGGCAGAATGGGTCTCTGCTTCTCTCCGTCATCCGTGTGTGGTGCAAATTGGCGTGAGAGAGCATCGGGTTTTGTGTTGCGTGATCCTGGTCTGTAGGTTATAGTGATATTGAAACGTGTAAAGAACAGGGCCCACCTGGCTTGACGTGCGTTAAGACGCTTAGCTGCCTGGATATACGCCAAGTTCTTATGGTCCGTCCAAACCACAACGGGGTGTTCACTTCCCTCCAACCAGTGCCTCCATTCCTCCAGGGCCAGCTTGATGGCGAGGAGCTCCCGATCGTCCATGTTGTAATTCTGTTCCGCTTGGGTCAGCCGTCGAGAGAAGTAGGCACATGGATGCAGCTTGCCACCCACCCGCTGGGAGAGAACGGCCCCCACCCCCGAATCCGATGCGTCCACTTCCACCACAAATGGTCGGGTGAGGTCAGCCTGGATCAAAATGGGAGCAGAGGAAAACAGTTGTTTCAAACGAGCAAATGCCTGCTGCGCGGAACTAGACCATAGAAAGGGCAGTTTGGGAGAAGTGAGTTGTGTGAGGGGAGAAACCACCTGGCTAAAGTTCCTGATGAACCTCCTGTAAAAGTTGGCGAACCCAATAAACCTTTGCAGTTCTCGACGCGTCTTGGGTTCGGGCCACTCCACCACTGCCTTCACCTTAGCAGGATCGGCTCGTAGCCGCCCCTCCTCCACAATAAACCCCAAAAACGGCACAGACTGAACATGAAACTGGCATTTCTCACCCTTGACGAAAAGTCGATTTTCCAGCAGACGCTGCAGCACCAGTCGCACCTGTTTCACATGTTCGGCTCGAGTCTTAGAGAAGATGAGAATGTCGTCTAAATAGACAAACACAAAATGATTAATAAAGTCACGCAGCACATCATTAACCATTGCTTGGAAGACAGCAGGGGCGTTGGTGAGTCCGAATGGCATGACCAGATATTCGAAGTGCCCCAAATGGGTGTTAAACGCCGTCTTCCATTCATCCTCCTCACGAACACGAACCAGGTGGTATGCATTACGGAGATCGAGTTTGGAGAAGATAGTCGCCCCTTGGAGTAGTTCAAACGCTGAGACAAGAAGAGGGAGGGGATATCTGTTCTTGACGGTGATCTTGTTCAGGCCCCGAAAATCAATACAGGGGCGGAGAGACCTGTCCTTCTTCTGTACAAAGAAGAATCCAGCCCCCAGAGGGGATGTAGATGGGCGAATCAAGCCGGCAGCGAGAGAGTCTGTAATGTAGCGCTCCATCGTCTCACGTTCAGGCTTTGAGATGCTGTAAAGCCGGCTGGTGGGTAATGGGGCGCCAGGGTGCAGATCTATCCCGCAATCATAAGGGCGATGAGGCGGGAGAGACACTGCTAGGTCTTTGCTGAATACTTGAGCCAGGTCGTGGTACTCTGGAGGGACGGCTGAGAGATCGGGTGCCTTCACCTGAGCCGCCGGATTTAGGGGCACTAAACTGGGCACCGCTGCACGTAAACAATGTTCATGGCACCACTCGCTCCAGCCTGTCACGCGTCCCTGAGCCCAGTCGATCTGCGGATTGTGCTGTTTGAGCCATGGGAACCCCAAGACCAATTGGGTGCCGGGGGCTTTAAACAGAAACAGGGAAACTCTCTCAACATGGTTACCAGAAAGAACTAAAGTCAGATCAACAGTGCGATGGGTTATTGCCGCTAACGGGCTGCCGTTAAGAGCTGAAACCTGAAGAGGCTCCCGGAGAGGAACCGCGGGGAAGCCCAACTGCCTAGCGAGCGATTCATCCAAAAAATTCTGTTCAGCTCCAGAGTCCACTAATGCACGGCACTGGTGAGTGTGAGATTGGAAAACCAACTTAGCAGAACAACTCAGATGGGGAGCAATGTTCATGGTCGCACCCGTCAGTACTCCCACAGCTACTGACGGGCCTGGTCATTTCCCCGAGAGGGGCATGCGTCAGCAAAATGTCCCTTCTTTCCACATGCAAAACACTCACCCGTCTGGCGTCTCTTCCTCCAATCTGTGGAGCTCAACCGTGCTCCGCCTAACTGCATCGGTTGCTCCTCCTCTTCCGCTGACCGCGGGTCCGTCCCCTTCCACTCCAGGGCCGGTAATCCAGTCCGCCACCCAGCGCCTCCCGGTGTCCGCTTGCTGAACTCCCGAAGGTGATCGTCCAACTTAATACATAAATTAATCAATGCACTCAAGGTTTTAGGCAATTCTTTGGAAGCCAACTCACGCTTCAGTCCCTCGTTCAGACTGTTCAAGAAAGCTCCCCGGAGCGCCGTCTCCTCCCAACCAGTCTCCTCAGCAAGAATCCAGAAATCCACCGAAAAGTCAGCGACACTCCTCCGGCCCTGTTTCAAAACAAACATCCTATGTGCCGCACTGTCAGGGTTAGTTCCTTTATCAAAAACACTTCGAAATTTGCTCAAAAAATCAGTGTAGGAAATCTGAGGCTGGGAGTTTAGGACCGCTTGTGCCCACTGCAAGGCTCGACCTGTCAACAGCTCCACCATCAGGGTGATTTTAGAACAATCAGTGGCGTAAGCCTGAGGCTGCTGCCTAAACGTGAGGGCACACTGCATTAAAAATCCCCTACTCTTGTCCAAATCTCCGGAAAATTTTTCTGGGACTGGCAACAAATGTTCACGCCGTGGCAGAGGAGGGGAGGGGGGCAGTGGGCAAGCAGCAGCGACGTTGATCGGAGGTGGCACTGGTAAAGGCCCCCCAGCAGCTCCAGGTGGAGATAGCAACATACCTTTTAGCTCTGTCACAACCTGGATTAGCGCTGATTGCTCCTTGGAGAAATGTTGTAACATGTTCTCATGGCGTTCTAGTAGCGCCGCCTGGAGCGACAGCTCGCGCCGCCAAGGTGCCGAGTCCGCTGAGTCCACTTGGCTGGAACGTTCTGTCATGGTGAATTGGATTAAAGGACTCAGGTGCGAGACTCCTTGCAGAATGACAGTGGATTTATTTACAGTGAAAAGGTGAGTTAACAGTTCGAGTCTATAATCCAAAAAGGGCAGTGCAGTGATACGGCGACCTCTCCTCACGGTGACAGTGCAGTAATAATCCACAACAACTCCTGGTGCCGGCTCCTCCTCCAATCCTTGAACCCTGGAGGCAGATGAGAAAAAACACACGCTCAATAACGAAAACGTCCTCTCCTTCACAAACCGGGTATGCTAATCATGACTACGCTACCCGGTTTAGTTCAACGTTCCAGCGTTGGTTGTGACTCAACCGCCCCGTTAAATAGGTCTGCGCTGGCAAGGTAATTCTGCACAGGTGCGATGATTCTAGCTTAGGACACTCCCTTCCGGTCAACTGCCGTTCCGTGCCACAGCTTCCGGAAGTACATGTTCCAGCAGAAAAACACATGCCCAGGATGGAGAGGAGAACATGACACAGTACACACAAACACCACAACAAATTGGCAAGACGATCAGTGAGGACCGGCTAGCCATGACATTATTTATTTATGTATTATTGACAACTCTACCCCTTAGTACCAAATATTTACCAAAAGAATGTGTTATCATCTGTAGGATAGTGCACTTATTGTGTTAACTATATGAGGCGCTCATACCCCAAAGTTGTTTTTACATCTTGATGTGCAGGTTGGTAAAAATCAACAGTTTTCTTTGTTTCAGAATTTTTTTCAGCTTCTTGCAGATCAGCCCTCAATTTTGTGAGCACTGTTGTATTCTCACCAATACCAATCATGGAGGAATAAGATATATGTGAAAGGATCAAGCTTCAGGGAGCAAAATTTGAGCATTATGTGTCCACCGGAGGAGACGCGTGAAAAGAGGAAAGATTCTTGTGCAATGAAAGGATTTGATTGAGACGATGACCGGGGGTATGTGGGCGTGCTGAAAGAGCTTTTGATGTCAGTGTGTGCACAAGTGTCTGCACGCGCTTTTGTGTGTATACGTGTGTGTGTGTGTGTGTGTGTGTGTGTGTGTGTGTGTGTGTGTGTGTGTGTGTGTGTGTGAGAGAGAGAGAGAGAGAGAGAGAGAGGACAATAGTCAACCTTGAGGTTAAGAATGAGGTCCAGCATGGCGGATTGTTTTTATTAGATTGCTCGATCGCGAATGAGGTGATTGCACGGACAAGGGCAGAGAGTCACATCCACACCGCCCACGTCTGCCCACACACACGCACATCCATGCTCAGCTACACACACAAACACACACACACAATAAAACACCAGTCCTTATTAAAGTCTTGAATTGCAGTACGGAGGCTCATGTTGCATTAGAGGTCGCTCAGAAACTGAAGTTAATGGTCTTACTTCCAGTATCATTCAGCGTGTGTTCTGTGAGGTTATTAGGCCTTTAAGGTGCTGGCCGCTGGTGAAGCCTCCCATGTACAGCATAAAGTAAAGGGCATGATTCCAGTCAATAATGAACAAGCAGGCGGCTGCTGCAGGCCAAATAACATGCAGGTGAAAAGTACAACACTTCTGCGGCCTCAGCCTCCTCCTTCTTTCACTTGCTGTTTCTCTTTCCTTCACTTTTTCCTTCGTGATGAATTATTCTTCCTCACACTTTTGCCCTGTTTTCTTCACGCTGCCCTTTCACTTTCCATTTCTCCTTCTTTAATTTACTTTCTCGGCTGCGTTTTCTCAGACGTGACCCCTGAGCGCTCCAGGTTCTGCTGTTCATTCACTATGCGCATGGTTTCTGTCTCTTTTGTCTCCCTGCTGCTTGGGTCCGATAGGAAAAGTTTTAAGGTCACCTGCTATCTCTTGCCTAGCTCTCATAATGAATTAGCATTTGGCTTTGCTTCATTATTCAGTCTGACACAACCATCCCTTGAGTTATTCTCAATGTCTTTACAATTAAACGCTCAAATTCAATTTAGCCATGATTAAGTAACTAAATCTCTCCTTTCTAATTACAAAACTCTCCCCTGCTGAGAGATACAAAGCCCTTAAAGGTGTGTCCATCCCATTTTCATGTTAAAGAGTTTAACACCAGCTTGATAGAGCCACGAAAGAGTCTCATTTTGCCGACATTAAGTGCTTGTCTTGTCTTTTAAAAGAAACCTTTCATTGTTGCATGTGTGTGGCGCTTTTGTCTTCCTTGACACCTCACTCTGAACACTCCTAATAAGGTTTCTTGCTCATCCACACAGAGCAGAAAAATAACTGTTGAAGACAAACAGCCTTTTGTGGCAGCATCGCATAACTGCATTTAATGTCACACTCTGCCAACAGCTATTACTATCACAGTTCTCATTCAAAACAGAGAAAAAGGAAGTCATGGAAATACAGAGACTTTGTGTTGACTATGAAAAATACACAGTTTGGCTCTTAGAGTTGTCACATTAAAGCTAGCAGTTAATGACCTTGAACAGGCAGCGCTGTGTTGACGCTTACTGTGATTCTCTATAATATCTGCAAATTTCATTTTATTTGTATTCAACCGGCATTTGAAATACATAAAAATGAACATAAAAATGAGAAGAGACTGTTTTGCACCAGCACATCCAGACTTATGTCATCAAACCAGTAGTTCACGGCAATCTCCACACCTCCACCTGTTTACACCATTGCATGACTTTTGATTCTAAATTTTCTCCAGAGTTTTATCATCTCTCAAAAACCAGACGTCTGGGTACTCATCACTAAGCAACAATGTCTTTGTTATTCAAATCAGCCTGCTGTTGTGCTCAATCAACGGCTGTTTCCACTGTCCAATTGGCCAATTAGAGCTGTACAGACGGGGTTAGTAGCAGCACAGAGCTAGCAGTTTAAGAACATCCATGAAAGGAGTTGCCACATTAAAAGAAAACAAGTGGTAAGACCTGCACCTTTGTAAATAATGAGCCAGCATCCCACATTAACTCATCAATACTACTCAGACCTCAAGAGAAAACCAGATAGCTTCTGGTATCCAAAAGAGAAATCTTTTCCCCCGCCTGCAGATATCTGTTTACACAGATTTGTGTACCAAATGTACCAAATCTAAAATTAAAGTGTTTATTTGATGAAGTGAAAAACATTAATCTCTCATGAGAAATCAGCACTGTGGCTTATGTTTCACATGAATTTTACACTGGCAATCATTACTGAGTGGTTTGGAGAAAAGCAACCAAACAAAAAACAGCTTGGATTCAGGAGAAAGACGGATGGCTGCCCCTCTCTGTGGCTGCCCCTCTCTGATCCTGATCTGGCAGAGGTTTCTTCCTGTTAAAAGGGAGTTTTTCCTCCCCACTGTCGCCAAGTTCTTGCTCATAGCAGGTCATCTTATCGATGGGGTTTTTTCTGCATTATTGTAGTGTCTTTACCTTACAACATAGAGTACCTTGAGGCGACTGTTGCTGTTAATTGGCGCTATATAAAAACATTTGAACAAAACTAAGACAAACTTAAAAGAAAAAACATACATATACTTTTTTGAGCAATGTAGAGAAGCCAACACATAAAGAGACCATGAAGACCATTGGTTCTCAAATAAATTAGTATGTCAGTAAAAAGCTCTGAAAGCTCTGTGTGGCCTTTAAGTTAGGAGTAATTTGTGATACAACATCTGTGTGGTTACCTTTTAAATGAGACTCCAACTACCTTCAACTACCTCACGGGTGTTCAGCTGAATCAGAAAGGCTGACACAAAAGCTGAGCTTGTTTTAAGTCTCACCACCTGTTGCTGTAAAAGGAACTGGTTCCAACAACTCAGTGTGTGTGTGTGTGTGTGTGTGTGTGTGCGTGTGTGTGTGTGTGTGTGCGTGTGTGCGTGTGTGCGTGTGTGTGTGTGTGTGTGTGTGTTTGTAGCAGTCCTCCCATTACTTCACCTGCATGAATAAAGGAATCGTGTTTCTCAGACTTCATTAAAAGTTGATGCAGGTCATGAAGTGTGCGGCTTTGCTAATGCAGGTCAAGGAGATAACGTTCATGCGTGCATATGTGTGTGTTTGTGAGAGCGTAGCCATCCCTGCCTTTTGTTAATTGAATGTTGAATGCAGGTTAAATTGTATAATCTTATCTTTTAATAATGCAGCTGAACTAAGGATAACACACAGGATATTGTGGCTCCACGTTCTACTCTCTGCTTCTCTGCTTCTCTGTACTCCGTCTATGTGTGCGAGATAAAGGAGGTGAAAGTGTTATTACGCAGTTGTGTGATAATAAATTTTTGAATTCATGTGACGCCCTGAAGTGACCTAGTTTGACATTTAAACATACTGATGTACAATATTCTCAAAACTGCTGATGCAAGTGATTGGCTTCCACTTCCACAGTGTGTGTGTGTGTGTGTGTGTGTGTGTGTGTGTGTGTGTGTGTGTGTGTGTGTGTGCATTGCCATGTAATGCCATCTGTAGGCCCAACCTTTTGGCAGGGGGGACGTTATTCATTAATTCTAACAGCATGATTTCGAGCCATGAACACTCTTCAAATGTTTCTGTGTGTATGTGTGTGTGTGTGTGTGTTCCTGTCTAGCTATCTTTGTGAGGACCAAAATCTGCATTCTACTATACTTGTGAGAACCAACAGTCACTTGTGAGGACACACTCACTGGTCCTCACAATTTTGAAGGCCTTTTTGAGGCTCAAAATGTGGTTTTAGTGTCAGGGTTACAATTAGGTTATGGTTGGGTTTAGGGGAAGGGTTAGGCATTCATTTTTAATGGTTAGGGTTAGGGGTTAGGGGCTAGGGAAACCATTATGTCAATGAAGGTCCTCACTAAGATAGCTGAACGGGCTTGCGTGTGTAGGTGTGTGTGTGTCTGCAGTGCACGCTCTTTACACACATAAGGCCAGTGAGTCTCACTCGTACGCTTCATTTTCCTCTTTCTCTCTCTGTCACTCTCTTTCTCTCTTTCATCTGTGATTCTCAGTAGATGAACGTCTCTCTGATCCATAAGAACTCTGTTAAGGAATGCCGTATTGCTATTGATTCCCTCTCTGATCCCTCAGTTTGTGCAGGCACAACACAAACGGTGCGGCGTTGAGAGGACGGCTCGGCTGATAGCTGTGATGGAGTGCTGTGCCCCAGTCCTGCAAATTGGATTTTAATGATTCAAGTATCATTTTGTGAACACTGCTCACTGCTCCCCACAGACATTAAAATGTGATTTCCTCCACAAAAGGCAGAGAGAGAAACGGCTGGAGAGGAAAATAAAATGTTTTGGAGAAGTTGAAACGCCTTTAAGGGCAATTTACATTTGTGTGACTGTGTTTTAGATTAAAGTCAAGCTAACTTACTAAGCAATCAATAAGCAGAACTAAAACTGACAAACTGAAACTTGCAATTACCAGAACACAATATTTTTTCTTTCACTGGGAGAACTAGCTTTCACTTGATGATTGAAATAATGGGACTTATGAAATCTAAACATTGTACAGATGAAACAGACAAAGTACGACACTATACATCATAGCTCAAGCATCTGCCTTGTTTTTCTTTTCACCCCTGCAGTCGATCACACCACATCCACCCACCAGGTGTTGTGTGGTTTTATACCTGCCATCTAGCCTTTGTTTTTCTGTCACATCATGGAAGGCTGCTTGCTCTTGTTGTTTCACTCTTGTTGTCTGCTTCCTTGTTGTCCCAGTTTTCCACCTGTAAGCTTCAATTTGCACTTTAATAACCCACTAAAACTGTTTCTGCCTGCCTGCTCATGTCTGCACTTGGGTCCTCCTTCTTCATCTTCATGTACAAACTGGGGCAGAGTGGGCTTGTTGAAAAGGGTAAGAACTTTATATAATCATGATTTATAAACTACAAAACTATGACAACGATTTGAACCATACATTTCCAGTTTGGGTTCATTACTCGATAAGACCTGGAGTTGCCACTTATTTTCAGTTTCTTGTGCAGCTTCTAATATTTCACTGTGGTTCTTCTTCTGATGAGATTTCAGTGAACAGTAGATGAATCAGCTAAAGGATACGATGTCTCTCTCAGGTCCTGTGCCAATTTCTGAAGAACATAACTTTCAGATGCTGTTCATCTGGTGTAGATAGTTTTTTAGTCTATCTACCCATTTATTCTTTTGTCTTCAACTTGTCAACTTAAGGACACAATGCACACCAAGACGCGATATGCCAAGGTTTTGTGCAACAGCTCTTTGGGAATCAGTTTGTTGTCTGATCTGTTAATAGATTCAGCTAAATACATGGGAACAAATGATGTGTTTTGTGACAAGCTGCTAGTAACAAACTGCTAAAGATAAAATGTTGAAATGGTAGTTACCTAAATTTTGTGTAAACACAAAACTAGCTCATCACTTGAGTTAGTCTGTATAATAAAGTCTATGTATAAAGAAATGAGAGGTGGCTCAAGACTTTTGCACAGTGTTGTACAACTTTTCTAGCTTGGGCCATGCTTGAGTACTGATGAGAAACACCAGAATCAGAAGAAATGTTTTCACAACAAATCCTCTTTTTTTTTGTTTTGTTTTTTTAATCGCTTCATGAAAAAAGTACTTCATAGCTGTGGTATCATGAGTGTTTCCTCAGGCACAGAGTGAAGAAAAATCCAGTTTTCTGTAAACTGTATCTGGCTTGAATTATTTTTTCTCACTCCTTTGGGAGTAATTAGTCTTGTTCAGTGTAGATGGACGGATTTTCTCTGCTGTCCTTCAGCGCTGACCCCCTATTCTGCACACACACATACGCACATACATTTCGCTCTGAGGGAACACAGATTCAGACATTACTTCTGCCTCACTGCTACACAAACAGGCTTGCAAAATGCCTCAGGACAGTTCACCATTGGCGTACACACATATATACACAGAGACCCACACATTCGTCCAGGGTCGCATGTTCGTCGTCACCCTTCCTGCAGAACTGGAGGCATGTGAAAGTCACTTGGGCATGCCAGCACATGCGTGTCGTTGTTGTCTTTTATGCATGTCACGTATAATGAAAGGGCCAACAGTTGAGTCACTGTGCAAATGTATTCAATATCTGTTAAAGTTCGTGTAGACCTGAAGGTTAGCTGCCTCTTCAAAGTGATTTGGTTGGCATCTCCTCTCGTTTATACAGCAAAACTGCCTCAAATCATTCACTCCATTGCGTGTTGCCTTTTAGCAAGGCAGTTGGGGCATTTTTGTTTTATTATTTGAAAGCAAAGTACAGACAATAGAGGCTGCAACCACAGAGATCGCTCTGTCTCCCTGAAAAGGTAAAACAAAGACAGCCTGAATTATTAATGTGCACATTTACATTCCCATTTATAAAGAGCAGCTCCTCATCAGCTCTTGCGTGACAGATTCTGTAGCGCCACGTGTCCCCTGACTCACTTTGTAACAACCGCTTGTTAAATTGAGGTTTGTTTAAAAAGGACACAAGCCTGTGGCAATTTGGCTCTTCTTCTGTAGATCATCTTTTTTTCGTAAATTACCAAATTGACAAAAGTTTTTCTAGGTGCTCTCTTCAGAAAAAAAAGTTAAAAGTTACACTATGCAGTGTTTTCAGTTCAGGATAGCAAAATCATCCAAAATCCTCTTTATCATGTACTCAGTTTTCTCTTATTGTTACTATTTGTCCTCATCAAGACTTCATCATGACTAAAGATGCCAGGACATAACTTTAACACTGACCTACACTTACAGTGCTGTGAGATATCTATCCCCTTCCCACCCCCATCGCCCCACCCCATATTTCTGACACTTAAATGTTTCACATGATTAAACAAATTTAATATTAGTCAAAGAATGAATACAAACACTGTTTTAAAATGATAACTTAATTTATTTTGGGGGGAAAAGCTAACAAAACCTACCTCTCATTATGTAAAAAAGAAATATCCATTGGTCTTGAAAAAAAGCCTCCAGGAATTCCAGGGAACCACAGTCAGAGCCTTTATACACAAAAGGAAGAAACTTGGAACAGTGGTGAACTTTCCAGGAGTGAAAATGACTCCAAGAGCGCACTGTCAACTCATCCAGGAGGTCACAAAAGAACTCAAAACAACATCCAAAGAACTGCAGGCCTCATTTGCCTCAGTTAAGGTCAAAGTTCATGATTCAACAATAAGAAAGAGACTGGGCAAAAATGGCATCCACGGGAGAGTTTTTGGCGATACCCACTGCTGAGCAAAAAGACCACAAAGGCTTATATCACATTTGCCAAAAAATATCTTGATGATCCCCAAGACTTTGGGAAAATTTTCTGTGGACTGACGAAACAAAAACTGAACATTTTTTTAAAGTTTGAGTCTGATTACATCTGGTGTAAAACACAGCATTTCATAAAAAGAACATCACACCAACAGTCAAACATGGTGGTGGTAATGTGATGCTCTGGGGCTGCTTTGCTGCTTTAGAGCGACTTGCTGTAACTGATGAAAACATGAATTCTGCTCTCTACCTGAAAATCCTGGAGCATGTCCAGGTTTGTGTCCTGAAGCTTAAGCACACTTGGTTTATGCAGCAAGACAATAAAAACACCACCAAGTTCACTTCTGAATAGCTGAAAAAAAATGAAAGTTTTGGAGTTATGTTCAGGTCTCTGAACATGACAGCCGCCCACCCCATATGTACAGATTCATGTCCGCATCCACTTTTAAAAGGCAAAAGATTTCACATCTGGATGTTGGAGGGGTCGGTGGTGGAGTGGATCATTTCACACCAGAGAGCCAAGTTCGAGTCACCTCACAGATTTTCAACTCATTTTGAAGTAAATAATTCTCTTGGTTATTTTTAGCCATTAAAAACTGCTTGGTTTAGAAAAAGATATTGGTTTGCGGTAAAATGCGACAGTTACCACATCTTTTAAGGTTTTGTTGCCATGGTGATGCCTCCTTGCTTTTCTCAGGACAAAATACATGTTTCTGAAATTAATATCATTCATATTAAATTCAAAACTTTGTACTCACTGATACAAAAAAGATGAAAAAAAACTTGAATTCATGAACATTAAAAAATGATTCTTTTGTTCGTCTGGGCTAAGAGGCTGAATGTTTTTCCTGCTTTTCTCCAGTTTCTCGCAGCATCAAAACAACATCCTAGGCTTTTGTTTCTTTCTGGGACACTGACAAAAATATCAACAGTTTTTCTTCATGGTAAAAAAAACAAAACAAATCCAATCTTTAATCTTTGTAACACATTGTGGCTATAAACAACCTGTAATGCAACACTCTTACACTGTGTTATCCTCAGAAAATACAGGCTGTCTTATTCAGCTAACATCCAGTCCTTTAATATTGATAAGCATTATGATCTGACTCAGCCATGACTAATAATAATGGGAGAGACACAACTTGAACCAAATTTTTAACAGTTTATTAACCAAACAAAGCAAAAAAAAAACCCAAACAAACAAAAAAAACGTAACAATATTTAATGTGTTAGTCAGTGTTAAAAGTGTGTCAGCAGCTGGATGAGTGATCAAACATGAAGC
Source organism: Aulonocara stuartgranti (assembly GCF_965226115.1). Taxonomy (NCBI): domain Eukaryota; kingdom Metazoa; phylum Chordata; class Actinopteri; order Cichliformes; family Cichlidae; genus Aulonocara; species Aulonocara stuartgranti. The sequence continues at coordinate 22,206,577 of NC_138954.1, forward strand.
GTGTGTTGTTGTGTAGGGTAAACAGGCTAAAGCCAAACAAACAAATACAGTGGTGCTGGGTGAATGAAGAGAAAGATGAAAGCTGAGACACCCGGGTCTTATATGCTCCAGGGAAGCTGGCCGGGCGCTCTCAGTTCTACTAATTAACCCCACCTACCAGGAACCTGCCAGATAACACAGAGAGACTACAGGGAAAAACAGCTGGACCATCACAAACATGAGTTCACTTGGGGATGTTGTTCATGTAATCACACTCATTTAATATAGTTCTTTGGAACCATTCACCAACTACAAGTAGTTAGCATAAACAATATTAAGCTGCTCCACAACCGAAGTAATTAGCAGCAGTATGTTGACCAGAGACCACAGAGCGTGAATGACGTTTGGCGAGTTCAAGCAAGCAAGTGCGAACGAAATAGCTGCTGGTGACGCAAAGTGCACAGGACCCCAGATCAACTTTTTTCCAGGCAAGCGATTGCAGCAACTACCAATGAGAGCAAAGGATACTGTTGATTTACATGCAACCTGCTAGTAACTAGGGTTACCTAGGCAACCAGAGGATGGAATGTCAAACAGAGCCTGGTTCTTCCTGTGTGGACTTACATGTGGCCTTAGGTAGTCAGCTAAATATCAGTCATGTGACCAAGGTGTGGGTCTCTTGTTCAGTCATGACCAAGCAGTAGCCTGTCTGAGTTTCTCCTTCATCCACTCACTCACGATTCTCGGTCAGTCCTTCGGCGGTGGTGAGTCTCTAATTTGAGAGGACAAGAATCTGTGCAGTGAATAGTTTGGTGTGATGGCTAAGTTTACCTACAACACCCTTTGAATGTACCATGACTGGGCTTTTTAATCCCCATAGTGTGGTGTTCAGTTAGCATTTGATTCTCTCTCCTTTCAGTTTTCCTCGCCAGGTGTCAGCCTCCCTCTCAGCTGATTCTTGGTTGATGTGGCGTGTGCTATGGCTTCATGTTTTCGTGTGGGTTTTTACACAAAAGCTCCTTTTGAAATATTTATCTCCCAAACCTGTGCACCCTTTCCCCATTTGAGAGCCTTGTTCTCCCCCTGTCTCTGCCCCTTCCCGTTTCATCTTTGTTTCACACTTTTTCGCGCTCACCGCATATCCCGAGCCGCCGCCCCCAGCCCCCCCCCACCACCACCACCACTGTCTCCACTCCTCCTTCCACCCTCGCCTTTTTCTTTTTTCTTTTAAACATCTAGTCATGAATTTATTATGTGAATCAAAATAGAGCAATGAGTCTTTGTCCCCTTCGCTGCATGTCATTGGTCTAGAATGAATAATTCAGCCACTGTGGTTGAAATTAGGATCAGGGAGAAAAAGGGAATTATTTTGAAGCGGTGCTATTCAGGCTATTTTCGAACGGCGAGCTGTCAGCGCCTTTCCTGCAGCGCTCACTCTTTTTTCTCCTTCCCCACTTGCTCTCTCTTATTCCTCCCACCAGTTCACTCGCTCTACATGAAGATAGAGACAATTCTTCTATGTCTTCTGCGTCCTTGGGAAGGACTGCATGGTAAGCAGAGAGGATAGGATTGTCTCTGGATATAGTCAGCTGTGTTGTTTGGATGTGTTTTTTTGTCTGTTTTTACATGATGTTTGTGTATTGATAGGTTTGAACATTACCCTGTATGAATCTTTAAGTAAGTGTGAAAACATTATTATGAATGCTGTTTGCTTCTTCTTCTTTTCTTTTTTTTTTTGCAGATTTCTGTTGAACAGCTTTGATGGCAAAACATGTAGCTGACAGCTTATGTCAACAGCTTCCTCCCTTTCAGAGGCATCCATTGATCTCATTACAGAGCGCATGCCGTCTCACTGCTTGACACCAATTTAATGTTTGCTGTTTAAGATGACAGTTATCGAATGGCCTAAAATGAGTCCCACAAGCTCTCGGTTTCACTTTCATGATACTTCATGAAAAGGAAATAACAGGAGAGAGGATGAAATGCTCCTCACTTTGATTCAGATGGCCTTTTCGAGGTCCAAATGCTACACTGACTGCTGCCGGCAATGGATTTGATAACCCTGTGACAGAGGCCATCAAGCAATCTGCCTCCTACACATCCATACATGACGCCATCACTGCCATAAATGCAGACCCTTGGCGTTGTGCGCACATAAGGTCGATCATGCAGCTGAGTACACACACATAGACGCAGATGCACACTTGGATGATTATTCTCTGCCTCCTGGGGCATCATTGAAACTTTTCAGCCATGACCTCGCTAAGAGGGAGAGAGCGAGCGAGATGAGCATTAGAGGGAAAAAAATGAGGGATAAAGAGAGAGTCCTTGAATTTTAACTGGATGCTCCCTAGGGAGAACTCCAATCATCTCTGTGTGTCTTCGGTGCCAGAGTCCCACAGCTTCTTTTAGGAGCTCAAGGACCCTGACAGCTCTACTGTTCTCTCAGGGAGGCGGGTCTGTCATCATTGACTTGATAGCTGCTTTTTGGGAGAGAAATCATCTGACTAATCAGCTGTTAAGGGTTTCTCTTATCAGTTTTTAGTGCGGGGTACTGACATTCCTCCTGCGGTGGCCAAGTCTTCTAGAGAAAAGGATGTACCAGAGGATAAATGTCAAGATCGGTTATCACCCGTGTTTTAAAGGAATTTTCCTGCAATGTGGGGATTTTGCGTACATTTCTCTCACTTATGAGAGACAAATTAGCCAGATTATTTAAAAGGAAGAAAAGAAGTTAGATATAGAGACAAGAGGCAGGGTTTTTTAACAACCAGGTTGTAAAAATATTTAAGTCTTAAGATGGGAGATCTTAACCTTAATGCAAATACAGACTTACAAAGTCACCTTGTGGTTTAATATCAGTGGAAGCATCCCCGGCATACAAACTTCACATGTTACCAATTTGAATATTAATGTTAAAATCATGGTATGCGAAACAAACAATGTCATTATGAGAAGCTGGCCAAATGATTTTGATTCCGATTACATGAAAATATAGTTTTTTGCTGTTGAGGTGTGTGTGAGCAGACACGGACTGGCAAATAGAAACTGTCACAGTGCTGTCAAGATAGTCGGGTGTCAATCAGCAAACCAACCCTGACCTATCTGCAAACCTGACATCCTATTTAGTGGCCAGAGCTCGCTCCCCCCCCCCCCCCCCCCCTGTCTGGCTCGTCTTCCTTTATCCTCCGTTTCTTATCGCGCGTGTGCACGTGTGTGTGTTTTCATCATTTCACCTTTTCCTCACTTCTCCCGCAGCTCTTATTTGTTCAACAGCGGTTATGACCTTTCCAGGAAATTCCTCCCTTGTGGTCTTTCTCGTCTTCCTTCTCTTCTTCCTCACAATAATCTGTTTCCGTCTCTGAAGCGTTTGCAAAGCCTTCAAAGACATATGTGTGTATACAGACATGTGTGTCTGTGTTTGGAGTAAATATCCTCCTCTGGGATCTCTGGTGAGAAGAGGATCCGGAAAGTGTGATGATCACCTAATGTTCTGTGAAGCACCATCATTTTACACATACACAAAGCTGTTCAACACACAGACACACACACAGATACACATATGCTCTGTTGGTGTTGTACAACCGCAAGCCGAGCGGCTTTATCACTGCTTAGGGATTGTCGCCTTTGTTTCCTCAGTACAGAGGATTCGGCTCTCTCCTCCACATTTCCTGCTTTCTTTTATCCCTCATCTCCAACCTTGTCACTCTCCATTTCTCTCCCCTCCCCACACCATCCATACCCGTGGTTTTTTCCCCTAACCTTCACCTCTATTTCACCGTCCTTCTCTCTCCCCCCCTTCTTTCTCTTCCTTCATCCCCACATCTGAAACGGTGGCGGCGGCTCTTATTGGTTGTTCCGGCAGAATCAGAGAAATAGACAGCCAATAAGCTTTCAGGCTAACAGGGTCACCATTATCCATGAAGCAGTGCAATTACGCTGCTGTCTACATTCCTGCCATGTACACATATGCCGTGCTTATCCTCATACCTACTCTGCACGTTTCAGCTGTGCATGAGCATCCTTCTTGATGTGGAACAACACATTTATATGATGTCACGGTCTTCCTCTTTGCCTGTATTTTGCAATATGACCATTTTCCTTAAAAAAGAATAAGAAATTTAGAGAGCTTGAATGAAACTGAAGGTGCATTTGGGATCAGTTTATGCATTCAGGTCAAAGCTATGTACATATTCATCATAAATTCTCCCCATGCGAATCCAGCACCGTGCTGCTCTTCAAAGACTGCTGGAGGAAAAGCTGTTACACTGCTCCCCTCCCCCTTCTTTCTGCTTCCAACTTGTTCCTTTTCTTTGCTGTTTACTTGCCACACAGACAGTTATATATTTGTACCAGGCTCAGTCAGTCAGGCTCTGTTTTGTTCTTTGGGATGATGTGGCCTTTTAAATTGCCACTGCTGCCTTGTGATTAAAATAAATAAATAAATTAGGATGTTTAAAATGCTAAATTTCAACCCTCAGACAGTTTCACTGTGTGTTATTCAGCAACATCATGATTTCTGGGCCCCTCTTGTGGCATTTGACTGAGCGTCAGGCCTAATTTGCATCATTAGAATCTCTCAACTGTGGAATAGCTTTGACCTTCCTCCATCATTAGTGACAGAGTGAGACAGAGTGTCCCTCTTACCTCCCTCCCGTCTGCCTTTTTCCCCCTCTTCCATCCATCACACTCACTTCTTTACGGTCCTCCATGTCCATTATCTCTTCCCCTGATGCCCAAATCTATTCTTCACTCATATTGTGGTTATATTATGCAGCTTTACACTTATCTATTTCAATCCCCCGCGCCTCATCAGTTGGTTTTCATCACACTTCGTCCTGCACCCTACGTATTTGCGGTGGAATATCAAGGAAGTGTCGGCTATCTTGCTTTTTTATTCCCTGTCCAGCTTTCACCTATCTTAACGAGCCGGAGAATTGAATTAATTTCCTTGCTTCTGATACCACAGGGACGTAACAGCACACTCACACACTGAAAAACACACGCCCATACACACTGAGTTGTACAGGGTGAAAAAATGGGCTGTTGCCTCTCAGGTGAGATGTCTCCAGGGAAATGTTTTCCTTCACACGAGTCGCCTAGTTATCATCACAATCTGCAGCCGCACGGTTGGCGCTGACAAGAAGACGTGATTTCACTTCCCAATGACCAGCACTGGGGATTGCCGCACCATCTTGCTATCTGGAAAGTCATTAGCCTTTAGAAGGGAAATTACACCAGAAATGAACTCCCTTCATATCCCGTCTAGGGCCTGGTAATGAGAAATGCGATGACAGAGTCTCCTGTTTGCGCCAAGGAGAAGTTTGTCTATCGGTGTGAGATCTTGTTTTATCCCAGTGACCTACTAAATACTGCCCCATAAGTACCCTGAATGGGAAAAGAAAAACACAAATGGGAAAATACCATACTGCCACTACATAAAGCTGATGGCAGTGGCCAGTTTGTGTTTTTTTGTATTTGGGAAGCATGTGTGAGATAATTAATGAGTCATTTCAATCCACACCAGTAATAAGGCCACAGATCCCTAAAGGCTGAGACTAATTCAGGGCTGTTCAGTCACTTGTCATTGTGTCACTCAAAATGATTTCGCGTGTGCTTTCTTTTCAATAAAACAGGTCAACTTTGATTAAAAAAATTTCATCTCCCAGTTTTTTTCTTCCAAACTTGCAACATTGCTGTTAGTGTAATAATCTCTGCCCTTCATGGTTAATTACACCCGAGGTTAAACAATTGCCAAGCTAAATGCTTCTCGTCAGTACGCTCATAACATGTAAACACAGGCTTATTCCTGTGTGCACAGACACAATCTGTGCAGCTCTGTGTACCTTCAGCAGTGCAGGTACCAGACTTAATGACTTGTAAGTCAACACTCTGAATATGGCAGAGCGAGCTCTTCATTATTCCTGAAGAACCATGGTTCATATAAGGAGTGCAGTCCAATATCACAGCAGTGTCTCTCAGATCTGATATGAAAATTAAAGGTTGATTCCACACATCCTTCAGCATGGAGAGTGTGTCAGTATTGGCTCCAACCTGCTGAGTAATCAGGGCAACACTGAATGACAAGACCACTCATAGTGTCGTAACTGTTAAATGATGATGAATAAAAGGCAAATATGTGTGCAGGGAAAACCTCACACTTGACTCACAATCTTGTGATAGGCAGTAAAGTGAGTAGAGAGTTTAAGTTGCCTGCACGTAAGTTTGTACAGGTGACTTTTGTTAGGGTGTAAGCCAGTCTGCTCACTTTTTAGCCCTGGCATCCTACAACTGCTGCCGACTTAGTGGAAAAGGCCAGTGCACACACGATTTATGACCCCTGAACCCACAGATGAAATCGCATCATTAGGAGCTGATGTCACGCAGTGGACTGGGAGTCAACTAAAAAAATCTAAACAGGTTGAGCAGATGCACACTTGAGCACACCTTAGCAGAGACCATATGGTGGCAGGACAATCTAATAAGACACCCAGATTGCCCTCTGTTGCGCTGTTGTTACCACACATACTATACCTATATGTCTGCCTGTGTGTGTGTGTGTGTGTGTGTGTGTGTGTGTGAGAGAGAGAGAGAGAGAGAGAGAGAGAGAGAGAGAGAGCATGCTGTGTATGTTTTTCATGTGTCTGCGTTCTCAGTATGTGTAGCCATGTGCTCAGGTTTGAGCCAGAAAAAAGCAGGTCGAAACACCGCGGGGTGTGAGGATCATCAGAATAGCTACAGCTAATTAAATGTGCCATGCCTTTGAGCAAAACAAAAAGATCCATGTTCACTAAAAGTGAGCACTGCCTGAAATGCTTTTTGTTTTCAAAGCATTTCATTTTTGATGAGACAGAAGACCAGAAGAACATTTAACCTCTTCTGTCCCAGTAACCAGTTGATGGCTAATAATCATTCACTTACATTTTAAATTAGCTTCACTATTCCAGTGTTCTAATAATGTGAAATTAGAACTGAGTGTTCTAATCTCCAGATTTCCTATGACTACATATTTTAAACAAATTTTAAAAGTTTATATACATTATTACAATGGTCCAGCAGTAGACTGGGATGTGGGATTTGCTTATCTTTGCATGACATTATCACATGAATGAAAATGTCACACTGGATAATTTTTCTAGTTTTTAAATAACAATGAAGGTCAGATCCACTGAGGAATATCGTGTTTTAAGTTTTGCCTGTACCAAAAATATGTGATACTAGAATTTGTTTGCTTACAATTCTTCGGTGGATTTGTTGACAGCGAGCGTATAGATGTTAAATGCGGCTCATTCTGGGCAAAACAGGGAGATCCACAGCAAAATAAAAACTTTAACTCAAAGCTGAGCCAAAAACAAACAAATCTGTGGGTGTTTCCATAGGACATGTGGCACAAACAAAGGATAAGTGCAACGCAATTAAATGAAAACAAAGATGGATGCGTGAAAGACACCAGCTGTTCAGGTTGGCGGAGAGAGAGAAAGCAAGATAGAAAGAGAGACACCTTGGGAGGAAAACATTTTTAGACCCTTAAACAGATGAAGACATTCCTCTGTGATGACGAGGCATAGATAATTACCTGAAAGGAGGAAACAGAAGGCAGGCCAAACAAGGACCCCAGGCCATCACATAAAATATAACTGTATTATTACAAAAGTTATTAAAACTTATGAATGAATGTTTTTCACGTAGAGCACAAAGGGTTTCATCCCCAACCTGTTTTTCTTTTCTTTCTCTTGTTTTGACTTTAGACACATTGACTTCAGATGAACAACAACGCACGACATATTACGCAGTGTATGTATGGCTTCATCAGTTTTTCACATCATTCTGGAGGAATTTTGACCCACATTTATTAACAAGAATTCATTGAGGTTTGCAGCATTTATTTGTTCACAGGTCTCTTAAGGTCCCGCCACAGCATTTCAGTCTGTTAGGGTTCCTTGCCCCATCGCCTCTCGCTTTCTCACTCTTTCTCTCACCTCTCACTCTCTCACTCTGTCTCTCGCGCCTCGCTACTGTTCCTCGCTCTGTCTCACTCTGTTCACTGGGTTTTGTCAGTCTGTGTCTCAGTGTGTGTGTCCCCGTACTTCCTGCTTTACTTTGATAGTCTCCTGCGGGTGCGTGTCATGTTCAGTTTTGGGTCTTCCGGTCTCGTCTGTTAGATTGTTTCCAGCTGTGTTCCCCAGGTGTTTCCTCTCTGCCCTGATTCCCTCTCATGTATTTATTGTCCGTGCTTCCCTCCATCCAGTGCTGCGATCTCCCTCATTCGCCAACTGTGTGTTCTGTCCTTTTGCTTAGTTTACAGTTTATTCCAGTTGGATGTTATATTTCTTACAAAACAAGTCCAAATCATAACCCTGACACCACCGTGCTTAAAAGTTAGTTTAAGAGGTTTGTGCTGACACGATATGTGCGGCTATGTTTTTCTCCAAAATCTGGGTCCGTGTATTTTGGCCAGATATCTCCACTTTGATCAGATCTGTCTGAAGGACATTGTTCCAGAAGTTTTGTGGTTAGTTTTGTTGCAAATTTATAAAGCTAAGCACTTTCTCTGAACATTGTATGGTCTGACCGTTGGGTGAATTTGCTGGTACAGTGGGGCAAAAAAGTATTTAGTCAGCCACCGATTGTGCAAGTTCCCCCACCTAAAATGATGAGGTCAGTAATTTGCACCAGAGGTACACTTCCACTGTGAGAGACAGAATGTGAAAAAAAAATCCATGACTCCACATGGTAGGATTTGTAAAGAATTTATTCGTAAATCAGGGTGGAAAATAAGTATTTGGTCAATAACAAAAATACAACTCAATACTTTGTAACATAACCTTTGTTGGCAATAACAGAGGTCAAACGTTTACTATAGGTCTTTACCAGGTTTGCACACACAGTAGCTGGTATTTTGGCCCATTCCTCCATGCAGATCTTCTCGAGAGCAGCGATGTTTTGGGGCTGTCGCCGAGCAACACGGACTTTCAACTCCCGCCACAGATTTTCTATGGGGTTGAGGTCTGGAGACTGGCTAGGCCACTCCAGGACTTTCAAATGCTTCTTACGGAGCCACTCCTTTGTTGCCCGGGCGGTGTGTTTTGGATCATTGTCATGTTGGAAGACCCAGCCTCGTTTCATCTTCAAAGTTCTCACTGATGGAAGGAGGTTTTGGCTCAAAATCTCACGATACATGGCCCCATTCATTCTGTCCTTAACACGGATCAGTCGTCCTGTCCCCTTGGCAGAAAAACAGCCCCATAGCATGATGTTTCCACCCCCATGCTTCACAGTAGGTATGGTGTTCTTGGGATGCAACTCAGTATTCTTCTTCCTCCAAACACGACGAGTTGAGTTTATACCAAAAAGTTCTACTTTGGTTTCATCTGACCACATGACATTCTCCCAATCCTCTGCTGTATCATCCATGTGCTCTCTGGCAAACTTCAGACGGGCCTGGACATGCACTGGCTTCAGCAGCGGAACACGTCTGGCACTGCGGGATTTGATTCCCTGCCGTTGTAGTGTGTTACTGATGGTGACCTTTGTTACTTTGGTCCCAGCTCTCTGCAGGTCATTCACCAGGTCCCCCCGTGTGGTTCTGGGATCTTTGCTCACCGTTCTCATGATCATTTTGACCCCACGGGATGAGATCTTGCGTGGAGCCCCAGATCGAGGGAGATTATCAGTGGTCTTGTATGTCTTCCATTTTCTGATGATTGCTCCCACAGTTGATTTTTTCACACCAAGCTGCTTGCCTATTGTAGATTCACTCTTCCCAGTCTGGTGCAGGTCTACAATACTTTTCCTGGTGTCCTTCGAAAGCTCTTTGGTCTTGGCCATGGCGGAGTTTGGAGTCTGACTGTTTGAGGCTGTGGACAGGTGTCTTTTATACAGATGATGAGTTCAAACAGGTGCCATTCATACAGGTAACGAGTGGGGGACAGAAAAGCTTCTTACAGAAGATGTTACAGGTCTGTGAGAGCCAGAGATCTTCCTTGTTTGAGGTGACCAAATACTTATTTTCCACCCTGATTTACAAATAAATTCTTTACAAATCCTACCATGTGGATTCATGGATTTTCTTTTCACATTCTGTCTCTCACAGTTGAAGTGTACCTCTGGTGCAAATTACTGACCTCTGTCATCATTTTAAGTGGGGGAACTTGCACAATCGGTGGCTGACTAAATACTTTTTTGCCCCACTGTACATCCTCTCCTGGGAATATCTGAAACTATCTTGATGGTTAGCCACATCTGAATAAGCTTTCTCACTGTAGAATGATGAACTTCAAATTGTCTGGAAATGGCCTTATAAACCCTGCCAGATTGATGTATTTCCTCAGTGGGATCCTAGTAAGACAACTGAATCATCCAGACCTACAAATGTCTAAACCGTTTGCTTTTATTGACATTCTCACACTTGAAGTGGATTTTTACTTAGTTAGGTACTAGGTGGGTGCTTTTTCTTATTGCACATACTATACATACAGCTCTTAAGGGAACACACAAGCTATCAAAATGTTGATTTGTGACACCAGGACTCTTAAATTATTATTTTTCCCCTCAACAAATTACACAATGTATGTCAGTTAAGATTTTTAACTGGAATATTTCATTCATCAAGATTTAATGAAAGGCAACAGATGGGACACAACAGGTCTGCAGATGAATTCATAGACGTTTGTTCTACTTTAGCAGAGAACAAACAGCATCTGAAGTGATTCACAGGATGCTGCGGTGTTTTGTTTTTCCCTTTAATCCCAGCCTCCCTGTGTGTATATTTATCACAGTTGTCAAACAGGACTGTCTTCAGCTTTCAGATTACAGACAGAAAGCGAGAGAGGAAACAAAGGCAGAGGAAGAAAATGAGATGGAAACACTGTGTATGTGTGTGTGTGTGTTTGCAAGAAGGATTCCAGTTTAATCTATTTTAGGTGCATGAGGGATTTCACAGAATGGCTGCTGCGAAAGCCGAGATGCTGAGAAATATTTAGCGCTTGCTTTCGGCTATGAATACTTTCAACCAATTTTCATTCTTTACGATTTTCAGTTATTACTGTAATCTGACCGACTAGACTCGATCAGCTGCAACACAAGGAGTGTCATCTGTTTCAGAGGGTTGATTTATCATGAAGTACCTACAGAGTTTCAGGTCTCGTCTGCAGCCAGTGCACAGTAAATAATTACAGCAGAAAGAACTGATGCTCACATATAATCACTTCAGGGGATTGAAACCTGCCCAGACTCTCTCTTTGTCGCACACACTCACACACACGCACACTCACACACACACTTCATTGATGTTTATCATAGTCTGGTTGATCTGTACTGAGCAGTTCGCTTACTACAGCAAAAAGAAAAATAACAAAGCCAGCAATGAGTGGGAGCAAAGGGAACAAAGTATCATGAGACATCAAAGAGGTGGGTTTTCACAATATGCATGTTCACAGGGACACTTTACATACAGTAATTACTTGTTAAGTTGCAACAAGAACTGCAAAACAACTGCACTTCAGAAACTGACTTGACTGGAAAAAAATAAGCGAGATGTGCAGAGACCTGTGAAACCAATAAGAAAATTACCTCCTGATTCTCGTCCTTTACTCAGATCAGAAGGTGTCCTCTCTGAAATAGACGTATCCACTTAACATTTGAAGATTTCTTGATCGCTTATAGTCAAAAATACAGTAAAACACATTCGTTTGATCTGTATGTGAAGTGTTGTTTCTCTGGGATCAGATCAATAGAAGTTAATATTGAGAAATATTAATTTTCTCTTAATACTGAGTAATGTACACATACAACATATGCATATATTAAGGAGTGATTCAGATTAATTTCAGCTGTTTTCAGTGTATGATTTCTCCTGTCTGCTGATATCAACAGAATAGAAATAGACTTACAAAATCACTCAGTGTATTAATAAATCACATACATACTGTTTGCATACAGATCTAAGAGAACTGGAGCTCATGTTAATATTCAGGTCATGGTTATTTACTATTAAATCAATAAAACATGTGAATAGTAGGCTGGGTGTTTTGTTTTTCTACTGCTCAGTAGGTTGGTTGGTTGTTGAGTCGATCAGTCAGTCATTTGGTTGGTAGTCTGCTAGCCTTGGGTCTACTGTCAGCAATTACTAATAACTAGTCCATACCAGTACTACAGTAAAATTTTGTCTGTGACATTAGTGTTAGGTGGTTAGGCATTACAGTGTATCATGCATAATTACATTTTTGTGGATATAAATTACATGCTCTTGTTGTTTAATGAAAACTATACAATGCTTTTCTAACATGTTATATGTGCAGAAACTCTACAAATGAGTCATTTTAGCCTGTTGGTTTGTGGTTGCTAGGAAATGTAGAAATTGTAATGAAAATTGTATGCAAAAGTTTGAAAAAGAAGAGCTTTATCCATACATCTGTCTGCTTCCCAGGTGTTTGGTGGCTGATCCAAGCTTGCATGACTTCCACTTTTCAATACTAACAAGCTCATTGTGACATCACTAGTCTAGTCCAATCATCTTTCTGCCCACCTTCTTCATGCCAATCAACCTCCACTCTCTAAGCTTTAAATCTCACTGCGCATGTGTCAATCTCCCTGGCAGACACTTTTGTGCATCCCACCTACTCCCCATTTCCACCTCTCTCATGTTACTGAGGTTCCATCGAAGCTTACATCTTCATCTCCACCACCAGCGTCTAGACATACGGGTCCTGCACTAATCCCTGTCACAGCTGGGATTCCCTTCGGCTGTGATGGGCAATCGGAGTCTAATCAGCAAATACCTTAACTGAATTCTGTATATCAATAAATCATGTTCAGTTCCTTCTAATTCTCTCTCCTCATTGAAATGTCTGACATAGATTAAAACCTTCAGGGGCCTAAAGCTGTGTCAGCACTGGAAGCGATTGGCAGCAACATGATGACCAAAGACTGAAAGTCAGTGAGATTTGACGGCCAACCACAATAAACATGATGAGTGAATTGCTTCTGATGTACCTGTCTGCCAGTTGCAGAGCATAAATCTGGCAGAAATTAAAACTTTAAGATATCTTTATATAATACCTGGATGTGTAGCTGAAACCAGATCTGTACCAAAAGCTCACATTAAATAACTTCAAATCTGACATCTCCTAAAACCCGAAAACACCCCACCTCCAGTCGTGATGACTTTTTCTTTTTAAACCATTTTACTTAGTATTCAGGTGAAAGAAAGCCAAGCTACCATACCAAGGTACTTCTGTGGCTATTTGCTGACTAATTGACATTATGTCAGCATATTTTATGGATTAGCTGCATGTGACTAATCACTTTAAGCACCTCCTGTTGCAGCGAGTGAAACTGATACACACTAAAGCTATCACTGTCACAGCATTTGCCAGTCTGACTCCCTGCTGTGTGCGTCACCCCTCACTAAGGTCTCAGTGCTGCTCAAGTTCAAAGTGAAAGCATACACAGACACACACTCGTACTCACACAGATGAAACGACCTTTTGGGCTCATTCCCTTCTAATCCATTTAGCGTTACCTTCTGCCCACACACCAACACAGACAGCTCCTGTCTAAAATCAGGGACATTTATGGTGTTGGCATTTGGTGTGTGTGTGCACATATATGTGTGTGTGCACATATATGTGTGTGTAGTCTTTTTTTTAACAAACAGTTGTTGCAACATTTAGATTATTTCTGGCGTGATGAAAGTAATTTTTTTTTTGAAGACGCTGTTTGAGAGCTGGAAGAGATTCTCCTCTTAATAAACAAACAGCACATATATTTTTATTTGTTTATTTCTTGTCTTGTGGGGTTTTAGCTCAGCTTGTTTTAGCTTTGTTTGTTCTGTTGTTGTTGTTCCTCTGTGGCTGTCAGGCATTGTTCTCGATGCAGTGCGCTGGCTTTCTGTTTCTCTGTGATCGAGGCAGACTTTGATGCAGTTAAACAACTGAGGCAAAGGTTCAGCTTTCTTAGTTCATGACACTTTTTTTGCTAACTAACTAACTCTCAGCATCAGTTGCTGTCTCGCTTTGTAGTGCTTGTCAAGAAAGAAACAGAGGTGGAATCTGAGAGAAGTCACAGAGATCTGTGAAGTATTTTGGGGATCGCCTGGTTAGAGGGGAAACAATACAGTAGAATACTGTGAGTCAGAAAGCATCTTTCATTTCATGAAACATCATCCACAGTATGAGGAGACAGTCATCAGCACAGGGTGATGATACGCGGGGTGTGCTGTACACGTCTCACCGTGCTGCATTGTCAGGAGTATATGATAGGATTTAGACTGACAGTGCAGATATGTTACTTTGCATCCACAGCTCAACAGCATGAGCATGATGGTTAGTGCAACCACTGAGACTCAGGGCGAACAAGGGTTTTCAGAGGGGTTTTCAAAACAGGGCATTTCGATGCAGTGTAAAATAGAAATGTAAACAGAATGTAATCATTTGCAAATCATGTAAACCCCTAAATTCATTTAAAAAGAACCGTAGAAAATTGCATGCTAATTTTAAATGTGATCAAAGTAAAATGTTTTTAAAAAATGAGACAGGGCCATGTTTACCACCGTGTTGCGTCACTTTTTTTTCAGACCACCTCTCTGTAACGGCCTCAAAATTGAGGAGAATAATTCCTGGTAGTTAAAAACTGGAAAAAAAATATCTCTGAGCTGCATTTGGTGTCATGTGTTTCTAGTGGGTGGCAGGTCTGGACCGCACGCTGGTTTAAAGTGAAGCAATGATGTTGTAATGTGTGCAGAATGTGGTTTGATAGTGTCTTGGTGAAATAGGCAAGGCCCTCTCTGATAACTGCCTACATAGAAGAATATCCAAATTCATATTGCACTGGGACCTCAGGTCTAGCTAGCCTTACACTGGCCACCTTCATTAGCTGGAAGAGCGATGAGCTTATGCAATGGCGTCTCAACAATTCACAAGAATTGCTGCTCATCCCACAGTGTCAGTCTGATTTTTGTGAAACCTGCACAGAATGATCACCTAATGGGTCTCAATGGGTCTCTTTTCTCAAGGTCAAGCTTATATTTGCTGGTCAGATTTATCATAATTATGACTGTTTGTGAACCTCCTTGACTTTAATTCGAATTAGTTTGTAAAGTTCAGTCAACTTTTCACCTGCTTGCTGCACATCACACATTACAATAACCTGTAAATTGTGAAGGATCATGAAGCAGATGAGCTCCTACGTCATTGAGAATCTGGTTTTAGAGATTCATGGAAAGACTTTTTACCTTGAGCCATTTCAGTGTGTGATATTTGGTTGAGGACTACAACCTGTGATGGTATGATTGAGGGAAGTTGTTTAGCCCCTTTCTTGTTTTCATTGTGTCTTCCATATCTTGTACAGTCTTGATTCAAGATGCAGATGTAGCAACATTATTTCTGCCCGTAATTCAAACTTGTGCCTAGTAGATTCCTGAAAGTGAGCAAGTGAGTGCATCTCAGGCTGAATATGAGCTAGATCTTATATATAGCAATGTGTAGTCCATTTAAACATTACAGCTGCAGTCGAGTCAAAGGTTTTTGTCTTTGGCTCTAATCAGCTGAAGGTCAAAGCAGACTGCATGTCAGTCTCGATCAGTCCAAACTCGCAGACTCTGTGACTCAGAGTACTTCAAGAACGGCGATGATATGGTAGTGTGGCACAGAGCACCATCATGAGTATCATCTCTTTATGCAAACTCAAACAACTGCAGTGTCCTTCACGTTGCATTCTGCAGCTCAGTGAAGTGCAGCTTGGAAAATGTTCTGTTTTTACAGACGCTTTGGGAGCTTTGGTTTATGGTCACAGTGTTGCCGTCACTGGATGTTGCAGACAAATGACTGAAAACTTTGAAGATGTTGATCTAGTTACTACATTGTGTGTGTTCCTGTGTACTTCCTCTGTTTTACTTTTCTTCCGCTTCATATTTTATATGTGTGCATTCCCACTGCAGCTTTGTTCCTCTCATCACTGTGGGGATCCTGTACTGTGAGCCTCTTCCTCTGGCTTTTCCTCTTTGTTTTTTTCTTTACCCGCCCTAATTATATTTTGATTTCAGTTTTCCTTTGTGGTCATTTAGGATTTAAGTTTGGGTGTTGTTTTTGTTTTTTCTCTTTCTGCAATGCAGTCAGGGAGTTGTTGATCCTTCAGGAGCTCTAACTTTGATGACGAGCAGCACAAAAACACTTAATTTGACGTTTTAGGCTTACTTATATTGACTTGCATTAGTTAATATTCACTGTAGATCACAATAATGTGGCAAAACAGAGATTTGTCTGACTCTCATCTTCATTAAAATGCCCCCTTACTTTCCTTTCTTCTTTGGCACTGGGTGCAACCCCACAAGACCTGCTAAACTCTATTCCACACTTGACTTGGGCTTAAAATGGAGTGACTAAGCACAGATTTAATATTGGACTTATAGCTACTTAGCAATGGAAAGTACAAACTGTCAGCTTTCCTCTGATATATAAAAACTTGTCAAGTTAGCGACTCTGTTTGTTTGCAGGAATAAAATGTAAAAGCTTTCTCTAATAACATGCTGACTGCTTGACTGCACCTCCATCACGAAAGCTAAAGTGTGATTTTATTTTTGAGAGGTCTTTATTATGTGTGTGTGTGTGTGTGTGTGTGTGTGTGTGTGTGTGTGTGTGTGTGTGTGTGTGTGTGTGTGTGTGTGTGTGTGTGTGAGAGAGAGAGCGAGAGAGAGAGAGAGTGAAGGAGAGCGAGAAAGCTGAGGAAGAAGGGACACTAAAGAAGGGATATTGGGGAGAGGAGCTCTACGCTCTGCCGGCCAAATATAAAGGCTTGTAAAGGCTACCCGTCAACATGCATGACCTATTTACGGTCAGGCACACTGCCACACAAATACAAATGCACACCAAACCACAATGATGTTATTTTCCCTGCAGTTATTTGGGAAGAGTCATAGCTGGACTGGCCATTGGGCATACGGGCATTTGACCGGTGGGCCGATGGTGATTGTTCGTTTTTATGGGCCAATGATTTTTTTTTTTTTTTTTTTGGTAACGGTATAAACAATGAAAGGTGGTGGATTGGCCAGATGCTGGGAGACGTGTAAAAATAACTCAGTTGTTTGGTGGTGGCATCGCGGAGCTTCCACAGATTCAGTAACATTAGCAAGTGGTGGAGGCCAGCAGGTGGATGAGAGAAAGGGGAGGCAGGAAGAGGAGAGACCCGAGGCGGCCGCCGGTCCGAGTGCCAGGTGAACTGCTCTTCAGGTAAGAAGTTATGACCTGCAGTCTATCTGGGTCAGATATAAACCAAGTTTAGGTGCAGTTTATTTTCGTTGTGCTGACTTTTTACAGTCAGTTACAATAACTCCTACTGCTACTAGCTAGCATGACGGAGTTTCTATACAGCTGGGTGGGTGCTGTGATGTTACTGATAGTGAACTTTATTTTATTCATAAGGTTAGTTAGTAGAGTTTCCAATGGCTCCTTAAAAATGGCTTTTCCTATAATACCTGGGGGGCCTGTCTCTAGGCCGATTTTTTTGTCCCAGTCCAGCCCTGGGAAGAGTGTGTGGTGTTTATAATCAGACTAACCTGACTGTATAAAGCAGGTGAAACAACCGGTGTCTGAAACATCTGGCTGTGGTCATCAGTGTCTTGCCTGTGCAGTGGCTGAGAAAGAATGTTGCTCCAAAACATCTGCTCATTAGGTCAGCCATCAAATTTTAGTTATTTTTAGCTTCTGGGCTGTTTCTCCTTCCATTCTTCTTTTTTTTCTCCTTGGACAGCTGGCCTGTGACTCTATCTTCCTCGCTGGCTACAACTGTGGGATTTGCCCCTGTTGTTACCATAACATCTGGAAGATGATCATTTGCAGGTTGTATGGCAGCTTTAGGGACTCCTGTTGTGACTTCCGTGCAGGTCCACTGTCCAGGTGCAGGATAAGATGTAAGACTGAGCTTTTAAACTTTGAGGGACAGGCTGCTAATCTAAAAGAAAGCAACTAAAGCAACAACATATAAAAATGTTCTTTCAGTATGTGGCCTGGGAGTCAGAGTCAAGGTGTGTATTTATCACCTGCTCATGAGATGATGCGTAGAGCACTGGGCCCATGTGTCTGATAGAGAGTGTGTGTGTTAAGGAATCCAAGTCTGTCCTTGAGTCAAGCAGTAAGGACCTTGTCTGCCTTGACGATGTAAGCTCAGTGATTCATACTGTGACTCTGCCACTGACCCGTAGGATGACTCTCATGGGGGTGCGGAGACAGGCTGCATCCATCACAATGCCAAAGAGCTGGGCAAGATGTACACTAACACACACATGGAGACACTGGATACACTGAGTGAAGAGTTTATAGTCGTGCAGCGGGCTATGTATGGGAACAGCTGTGTGTAGAGCTGAATGTCTGCCCAGCAACCATGCCCATGCAGGCCCACAGTGGGTAGCTGTGAGGCTGTGTGGGCAACCTGCATCTATTCCACATGGGATCAAAATGGGCTCACGGCAGTTTTGCCCTATGGGGTGCTCTGTGTTTTTTTGTGTGCAAACCCTGTCCAAACCCAAACTCTATGTTCGTATTTTTGCCCTTTCTGCTCTCAAGAGGGAATTCTGTGGGTAGCCCACTATAGGCTGTCTATAGAAAACACATATAGGGCCTATATAGGATATCCCATGTGGGGTCTGTATGTTAGGAAACACAAGACAGGGAAATGTGACAACTGTGGAGAAATAGTGTCAGAATTATGAGGCTGAGATAAGACAGCTGATTCAAAACATCAGTAAATTCTGGTATCAGAGAATATTCAAATTTCTTAAACATACTAACATGTTATGCAGAGGATTTGAGTGGAGGGCTGGTTGGTTGGTTGGTTTTTAGTGAGATGATCTATAGTGTAGTAGTTTACATACTTGCCTAATAAGCAATAAATCCCATGGGAGAAAGCACAAATCTGCAGGGGGCTGCATCTAAAGGGCATCGGGTGTAAAACTCTGCTAAATGAACCATGCAGATATACCTGTTGTGGTGACCCCGTTTTTTTTAAATGAGCAGCTGATAGTTGTTTTCTTTTCTGTTTTAAAATACATTCTGGTCCACACTCCACACCAGTTGGTATCGCTAATATACCATGGCATTAGCTCTCCACTGTGGGGTCTAGGTGGGGCCCCAGTAGGGCAGTTGTGGGTACGCTCCCTATAATATGCCCCATTGTGGGCCTCTCTTTGCTTAGTGTGGGCAACCCACACTGTTGGATATCCCACTGGGACCTGTCTGGGCCCCATAGTGCAGAGCCCAGATGTGACCTATATTTCACGTTGGTACTGGGGCTCGTGTGTCTGCCCACAGTAGCCCCAAACACGCTCTCAGGGCACATCTTCGCTAGATGTGTCAGAATTTTAACTCAAAAGGTTTTTTTTACAGGCAAATGTTCAACATCTTAACAATAACGTGCCAAAATCTTAACATTTTTTAAATGAGCATTAAATCACAAGTACTGAACTATGTTCTGTGTAACCTTTTATAAACCTTCTCCCCTTTGGTTTTCTTTCTCTCCCTCTCTTTCTTTCATTCTTTCTCCCTGTCCTATCCCCCAGTCATGTCTGTCCCGTTTGTAGCAACTGAAAATAAAATAAATTCATAATTATAATAAAGGTCAATCAAATGGACCAATATGGCAAGGCCATGATGATCCACTTGGTAAAATAAATCCGCTTGGCATCTTTCTTGGCCTTAAGACAACAATTCTGATGGCTAAAGATCCAAACGGGACACACAAAAAAAAAAAAAAAAACTTTTATAGAACATCCTCGGGGGACCATGAATGCCAATTTACGTTTTCAAGATATTTTGATTTTAAAAAAGGAAACAAAGAATGTTGTCTTTCATCCTGACAGCAGTCAGACTGTATAATCCACACATACAATAGATACCTGCAAAAATGTACTTGTGTGTATTATCACTCCCACTACACCTTTTCCAAATATGAAAAATTCTCTGTGGGTGTATTTACTCTATATAGAGACAATTTGTGAATGGTAGAAATAACTCTTGTATAGTTTTTTGCCTTTTTTTTTATTTGTGCACTTTGTCCGTCTGTGTTGAGCTAACATGTGCTTCCTGTGTTTGTGTGGGTTCTCTCTGAGTCCACAGAGTCCAAAGACATGCAGTTAGTGAGGTCACATTGACTGGTAATTCTAAATTGCTCATAGGTGTGAATCTCAGTGTGAATGGTTGTCAGTCTCGCTGTGTTAGCCCTGTAACACACTGGCAACCTGTCCCGGGTGTACCCCACCTCTCGCCCTATGCTAGCTAGAATAGGCTCCAACATCCCAGCTGAAAAAATGGATGGATTTTTATTTTTTTATTTCTTGCTGACACTTGTGCTGTTGTAACAGTGTGGGATTAATAAAGTCTGTGTCCCTGCCCACCAGTCTCTAGGCCTGTGTGATTAAGGGTTAAAGATGTAAATTCTTTGACTTGCAGCAAAATAGTGACCAAAAGCACTACTTTTTAACTTCGTGGTTCCTTTAAAATTTCATGTTTCATTTCATGTTATTTGGATGATAGTTGATGGGATGCAATCTAAATCTTTAGCAGGGTAAAAGGTGCAAGAAGGAGAAAAATCATCAGTGTTTCCACAACAGTCACCATGAAGACACGAGGACACAGAACCTGATGTGCGATTTAATCTCATTATTTCAGGACTTTGATAGAATTTTGCTAGTTTTTCTGATCTCTCTGTTTTTCTCCTGGGCACTATTCCACCGAGTTTGCCGCTCTGTTGTTGTGGTCATGGTGAGTTGCTGATGGTTGACAGTGCGAGGCCGAGTTGCTGCTGAGAAGTGGGTCAGTCTGTTTCTGCACAGCAGCTTCTCTGTGTTTTGAGTTTTGTCTCCCAGCGAAAGGAGAGATTGTGCCAGATTTCTACCAGATTGTTCAGATATGGGATCTGTAAACACAGTGTTTTCCAGGCCTGTCAAAAATTGAAGGACTTATCCACCTTGAGGCTTAGTAGATGAGACAGAATCTCTGGAGGATTTTTTTTCCTACAGCTTGAGTTTGTGTGATTGTGTGTGAAAATACGAGTATGTGCATATGTGTGCATAGAATTTGTCAGCTGTCATTTATATTTAGCTTAAATCCCATTTCATCCCGTTTGATCCCATTGATGCCAATGCATCGAAACAGTCGGATATGATTAGGCGTTTTAGAGGCTGTTTTCCTGTAAGAAATTTGAAGCAACGGCCTCATCGACAAAAAGAGAGAGCCTACCAACTTTTGGCTCTTTTAACTGTTTGGCTGGCCCTCTGAAAACTGCCCATTACGCACAAACCAACCCATATATTATTAATCTGTTCAGCTCTGCCTTCCTCCTCTGCCAGCATCCGAGTGCATTTTAACATGAAACAGCATCAGAGTGCATTTTAACATGATACTCCCTGGTGGTGATGATATATTCTCTCTCATATCCATTGAATCTGAAAAATAAACAAACAGTTTAACATTTGGGGGTTTCTGGTCAGTAGTTGTTGTTTGAGAGAAGGAAAAAAAACTTTCTTCTAGCCAAACTTTCTTTTTAAATGGCATCTTCCTCAAGTATGAAACTTCTGCTAGCTGGATGGACACAGAGCCGTGTTCCAGATCCAATGCCAGGTGCTCTTTGACTGTCTTCATGTTGAAAACAGTGTGTGGGAGAGATGACCGGCTGCCTGAAGGAATGCTAAAGCACAAATGATTCATCTCTTTTTCCCTCAAAGCATTTTTAATTCATACCCAGCAAAATGTCAAACTTGCATCCAAGCGTACCTGTTCGAATGCATGCAATGGCTCAAACACCTATTCCTCGTCACAGCGTGCATGGTTTCCACACACACTGTGATTATTAAGGAGCTCCATCTTTGTTTATGCACGGTGATTATAATAAATTCATTGTGTTTGTCAAACTGGAGCAGACAGCCTCGTTGCTGGAAGGAGAACGGAGGAGATGCAAGATGCATGAATTCAGCTGAAGCAAGAAGCTCCCTCTCATGGCTCCAGGCGTCCCGGTTCTCCAGCTGAAACCACAGATGAATTAGTGAAAAGACAAATCTTCTAAACTATCTTAAAGCGCTCCTTGTTCCTGTGACGGGATCTCATCTGCGATGTTTAAGTGCTGTGTCACGAAATGCCCCAAATCTCCGCAGTAAATTCTCAACTCCTTTACTTAAACTGCTGGAGACATTGATAATTTACAACATTGTGGATTTAGGCCTGTCTTAATGAGGTTGGGAGCTGATAGGGTATATTATAGGCTCCATCTTCTTACATCCTCTTTCCCTTCTTCATCACATATTTATTCCGTCCTTGTTTTCTATTTCTCCCTTCACTTCTTTTCTGTAACTCCTGTTTTTCCCTTTGTCTCGTCTTGCAGGTGTCTGGCGCACTCACCCTGCCTGTAACAGGCGAGGAGTCAGAGGACCAGGGCCATGACTGGCTTTCCTGGCCATGGTGGGCGTGCCTTAGTGCCATGGCCGAAGCTGTGGCGATGGGTCCTGGCGACTTCACTGGTTACCATGATAACCTTGACACTGCCAGGAAACAGCCACGCCTGTCCGCCACGGTGCGAGTGTTCAGCCCAGCTAAGGTCAGTGTCGTGCCAGCGACGGCGGCTCACCAACATCCCGGAGGGCATTCCTACAGAGACGCGGCTCCTAGACCTCAGCAAGAACCGGCTCCGCTGGGTGCAGGCGGGAGACCTGGCACCGTACCCACGACTGGAGGAAGTGGACTTCAGTGAGAACCTCATCTCCACGTTAGAACCGAATGCCTTCTCCACCCTCCAGAGTCTTAAAGTGCTGAAGTTAAGGGGGAACCAGTTGAAGTTGGTGCCCATGGGAGCCTTTGCCAAGCTTGGCAATCTTACCAGCCTAGACCTTAGTGAGAACAAGATGGTGATTTTATTGGACTACACCTTCCAGGACCTGAAAAGTCTAAAACACTTGGAGGTCGGAGACAACGACCTGGTTTATATATCCCACAAGGTAAGCTCTTAAGCATCTGGCCAGTAGTGAATTGAGCTTATTGATGAAATGGGAAATGGATACAATAATTTGCACTTTATTTTTAAAAAATCCTGGTGTGACATTTTGGCAAAGTCTATTCGTTTTCCTGCATAGATAAAAACACTGATACCAGTTACACAGCATCCATGTAACACATTTCCAGCTTCCCCATGAATAAGTAAAAAAGCACTCAGCTCAGTGTTTGGTTTGTTACTTAGACTACACTTAGAAGAAACCAAACACATCTGAATATTGTTTTTCTGTGTCAAAAAATAAAATGATAAATTGAAATATTGTTTTACTGTTATACTGCAATACTTACAATAACAGCAGCACACATTCAAATGGAGTGTGTAAAAAATGATTCTGTTACTTTTATTTGAATTTATTGTTTCTAATTACGTATTAAGAGATTAAGGCACTATTAAAACACAAAGACCTCAGAGAAAACCAGAAAAATGTCTCAGCACTTTTAAAACTCGTCATAATCGGAGCTGGTTGCTATGGCCACAAATCTGATATTTTCCTTTGAGAATGATTATGAAATATTAAAAATTAAACGAGTCCTTTTCTTGGCATGTACCTCACATACAGTAGCAACAACAAAAATGTGTTCTGGTGAAATACTGAACCAAGTTTTGTCTGTTTGTCTTACTTAAACATAAATAAATATATATGTATATGTATAAGCAAACAGTGATTCCCAGATTCCCATTATGTTTTTCTTATTTCCAGGCATTCTCAGGTCTGCTGGGGTTGGAGGACCTCACAATAGAGCGCTGCAACCTGACATCCATCTCTGGTCAGACGCTGTCCTACCTCCGCAGCCTGGTCACTCTTCGCCTTCGCCACCTCAGCATCACTGCCCTGGAGGACCAGAACTTTCGCAAGCTGTCAAACTTGCGGGGTTTGGATATCGACCACTGGCCGTACCTGGAGTACATTTCCCCTCTCAGTTTTCAGGGCCTGGACCTCCACTGGCTCTCCATCACCAACACCAACATCACTTCTGTCCCCTCGTCCTCCTTTAAGAACCTTGCCCACCTCACCCACCTTAACCTGTCCTACAACCCCATCACCACATTAGAGCCTTGGGCCTTCAAAGACTTGCTGAGGCTGAAGGAGCTCATCATGGTAAGCACAGGTTTGATGACGGTGGAGCCCCATGCCCTCGGAGGCCTCCGACAGATCCGCGTGCTCAACTTCTCCTCAAACGACCTGCAGACACTGGAAGAGGGCTCCTTCCATTCTGTCAACAGTCTGGAGACCCTCAGAGTGGACGGGAACCCCCTGATGTGTGACTGCCGTCTGTTGTGGATCCTGCAAAGACGCAAGACCCTCAACTTTGACGGCAGAGTGCCGGTGTGTGCGGGGCCGGTGGAGGTGCAAGGCGTCAGCCTCAGCTCCTTCACCGATTCTGCACTCTTCGATCACTTCACATGCCAGAAGCCTAAGATACGCAACCGAAAACTGCAGCAGGTAATGAATGGTGATGAGTTTGTTAAACTTTCTACAACCATAAACAAGGTTGTTTTAAGCTTTTAAAATATTCCTACATATAGATATCTGCTGTGCTTTTTTAAACTTGTGCATTTATTCATCCACTCACTCTTTTTCTCCAGATGATCGCTCGTGAAGGCCAACCGGTGAGTTTTCTGTGTCGAGCCGAAGGAGACCCTCCCCCTTCTATTGTCTGGATTTCCCCACAGCGCAGGCGGATCACAACTAAGAGTTCAGGGCGCATTATAGTTCACCCAAGTGGCACCCTGGAGATCCGCTACGCCCAGCTCACTGACAGTGGGACATACATCTGCATAGCCAGTAACGCCGGAGGCAATGACACCTACTTTGCCACACTCACGGTGCGTGGCCAACCGCTGGATGCCGCCTCAGCCTTCTTTCTCAACCGCTCACTGTACAGCAGCGAGTTCTTCAACGACACAAATCTAAACAGCACACGCGTTTTCCTCAAGTTCACCTTTGACCTGACCACCATCTTGGTCTCCACGGCAATGGGCTGCATCACGTTCCTCGGGGTTGTCCTCTTCTGTTTCCTGCTGTTGTTCGTGTGGAGCCGGGGACGCGGACAACGCAGGAACAACTTCACAGTGGAGTACTCCTTCCGGAAATCTGAACCCGTCACTGGAAGCTCTTCAGGAGGGACCAGGAAGTTTAACATGAAAATGATATGAAACAACGCAGCCAGGGGTCCCTCAGGGGAGGCATGAGCACGTCCCATAAACGTGTTTGACGCACGCAAACGCACACAGCCTCTGACTCGCAAAGAAGCTTGACAGCACAAGCCCCTGTCCGTGGCTCCACTCATTCGAGCGCCCACATCAAAACCGGAGCCACTTCTCAATTTGGTCTGATTTGTGACCCTGATCTCTCAGCAGTTTTATTCAGCTTGTGGTCAAAATTTGCTTAAATTATACCTTAAGGAGTGCTAGCTACTTGTCATTTATGCTTAATAGGCACAGAAGAAAGAAAATATAGGTGATAAGATGTAAATTGGCACGATCACTGGCCTGTGGAACAGTGATAGTCCTGTTTCTCATTTATTTTAATGAGAAATGATAAGGTTTCCTTTTTAATTTCAATTTCTCTCTTTTTTGTAGAGTCAGGGATTTGAAAAGAAATTCAGTACAGAGAGCTTCTGTCCATTAATCACTCTCTCTAAAGCCTGCCGTGCTGCTAATCATGCATGTAGCTTTAAGCTGTAAGTTTGTACCACTCACAAAAACACAGCTTTGAAAGACAGTTAAATATGTTTTTCTATTTATTCAGACCACCGCTGAGGAGTAAGGATAACAAAGAGCAAAATGTTTTATGAATATTATCATATGGCCTTTGCTTTTATGCACAAAAGCTGAAAAATAATAAGATTTGCGTAAAGCAAGAAAAAAAATCTGGCTTTTTCTTCTTTGTGAGCTTTGTGAGGTTTTACAACATTAGCTGTGTGAGTTTGGGACGAGCGCACCGGCTGAGAGTTGCTGTAGCTGCCTGTGGCCCGGTGGGTTTGGTTTGAAAGTCGTGCCCACCGGTCACAGGCCACCACTGTAACCATGCCAACCAACACAGGAGGGACCGGGATGGTGGCCACAAGAGGGTTGCTGGGTAGAAGAGGCAGGTGACTTCTGCTCCCTCTGCCCTGCATCCCGTTCGTGCTCTTCTTCAACACGAGAGGGTCAACCTGCCCCTCGTCCCTGCTGTGTTGGTGGACACCCAACCCTACCAGCGCTGCCAGGGGGGAGCAGCCTGGCGAGTTGGTTCATACCTAGAGGCAGACAGAGGACACACGGGCCCACTAGGAGGTGTTCACATTAACACACATTAACACCCTCATCCTACGAGTGGAAGGCGGCACACGTACAGCCCCTTTTCTCAGGAAAAGTGAAATAACTAGCCTACAGAGTGAGAATGGTTATGCATATTTACTCTGATAAACTGTAAAACATTCCAGCAATACTTTATGTGGAGCCATAAAGCTAAAAGTCCATTCTCTGAGAGAGAAGTGATGTGAATTCGTGAGTGTATAAGCTAAGCCATAGTTGTGTAGGTTGTATTTTTATACAGTAGTGTGTGCATGATTCAGTTATATAATTATTGCCACTGCCATCCTACAAGCTGTCGCAATGATCACAAGACCATCTGCTGTCACCGGGCTTGCATAAAGTTTCACCTCATAACACGCACACACGCACGCACGTGCTCAGAGGAGATAGAACCACATTGAGGTGATTTTTTCTGATAGGAACAACACTCAGCGACACACGGACCAATAAAAATCCACAAATCACAAAGTGCAGCACTCGCTGCTCTCTGTCTGTCTCTCAGAGGGCCGGTGTGCGAATGTCTCTGCCCCCCTAGCCCAGTGCTTCCCCCCCTCCTCACCCAAATCCCCCACACACCCCCACTGGGTCCTCCTTTGGGAGGGGTCCCTGGCTGGAGACCGAGGATTTAAAATGTAAATGAAGTCGTGTAACCCTACCCACGCCATGTGCATCGTATAGTGGAGAGTAGTACTGTGGTTTTAAAAATGGAAAAAAAGACTAAAAAGACAAAAAAAAAAATTGTTTTTAAGTGTTCTGTTTGTCCTTCAATTCATTTTCTTTTTCTTTTTTTCAGTTGTTCTCTGTGACCTTTTGGCTGTTTAATGTTCTTCGTCCTCCATGTGGGATTGTCCTCTTCTCAACACCTCATGCAGTAGCACCCTTTCAGATCTCAAGGTGCACGTAAGCCTAAAGCAGGCAGAGCGTTAAGTTCATTCACAGCTGAGATTTGATCTAAAGCTGTTCTGTGGAGAAGAAAAAAATGTTTGCAAGTTAACAGATGAAACTGATAGTTGCTAGTTACTAAAAGCTGTGAAATTAAAACTTTACACACTAATTATGGATTTACCATAGACTGTAAAACACAGCCTGATTCACTCATCCTGATGACAGCTTTGGCTTATTGAATACTCGAATTTGACATTTTAGCTGCTGCCATTTTTTTTTAATGGACATGTCCATACATCACACTGTAATAATAAATGTGATGTTAACTTTAGTTACATGAAAACTGAGCAGCTCACACACTGCAGTGTCTTTTAATACAACCAAATCCTGAATGAGAACAAATTAGAGGTGTGCCGATCGATCAGCTGGGGACAGGAATCGACGGATTTTCAGCAGTGACCGGCCAATGAGCCTCATGTGTGTGCGTTTCAGTATGCACAACATGTGCACAGCAGCATAGGCAAATAAGCAAAGCTCACCAAAGTTAAACGCAGGGGAGGAACACCCCAAAAACTTTTGTAATGACAGACCTAATCAGATACTTAAATCACCAAGCTGAACATTAATATTTTAAAGAAACTAACAATGGAAAAGTGGATATAGCTAAAGCTATCCAGAGCCCAGAGAGCCTCGGTATGAGCAATGGATCGAAGCCACAAAAAAAGGAGGAAGAGAAATGGGCTGGTGTCCTGTTGTGTGGTGAAATCCTGTTAATATTTATATATATATATATATATATATATATATATATATATATATATATATATATAAAACACCCAGCACGCCCCTGCGGGCGGTTTATCCTCCAAGCTCGGGTCCTCTACCAGAGGCCTGGGAGCTTGAGGGTCCTGCGCAGTATCTTAGCTGTTCCCAGGACTGCGCTCTTCTGGACAGAGATCTCCGATGTTATTCCCGGGATCTGCTGGAGCCACTCGCCTAGCTTGGGAGTCACCGCACCTAGTGCTCCGATTACCACGGGGACCACCGTTACCTTCACCCTCCACATCCTCTCGAGCTCTTCTCTGAGCCCTTGGTATTTCTCCAGCTTCTCGTGTTCCTTCTTCCTGATATTGCTGTCATTCGGAACCGCTACATCGATCACTACGGCCGTCTTCTTCTGTTTGTCTACCACCACTATGTCCGGTTGGTTAGCCACCACCATTTTGTCCGTCTGTATCTGGAAGTCCCACAGGATCTTAGCTCGGTCATTCTCCACCACCCTTGGGGGCATCTCCCATTTTGACCTCGGGACTTCCAGGTTATACTCGGCACAGATGTTCCTGTACACTATGCCGGCCACTTGGTTATGGCGTTCCATGTATGCCTTGCCTGCTAGCATCTTGCACCCTGCTGTTATGTGCTGGATTGTCTCTGGGGCATCTTTACACAGCCTGCACCTGGGGTCTTGCCTGGTGTGATAGACCCCAGCCTCTATGGATCTTGTGCTTAGAGCTTGTTCTTGTGCTGCCATGATTAGTGCCTCTGTGCTGTCTTTCAGTCCAGCTTTGTCCAGCCACTGGTAGGATTTCTGGATATCAGCCACCTCCTCTATCTGCCGGTGGTACATACCGTGCAGGGGCCTGTCCTTCCATGATGGTTCCTCGTCTCCATCCTCTTTCTTGGGTTTCTGCTGCCTGAGGTATTCACTGAGCACTCGGTCAGTTGGGGCCATCTTCCCAATGTATTCTTGTTCCTTGTCTCATCCTGGACTGTGGTGCTGACACTCACCAGTCCCCGGCCCCCTTCCTTCCGCTTAGCGTACAGCCTCAGGGTGCTGGACTTGGGGTGAAACCCTCCATGCATGGTAGGGAGCTTATATATATATATATATATATATATATATATATATATATATATATATATATATATATATATATATATATATATATATATATATATAATGATGATTAAAAATAATAATAATAAAATAACTAAAAAGAACAAAACATTTTTTTTCCTGTGGTGAGGTAAATATGTCTATTTACATATAGCTATCACTGCTAATGTCCCTGCCTCTGAAGAGAACCTTAAAGTAATGGAAAATATGTTAAAGCTAAATGTTGTTTCATAGAATTTAAAAAGAAAACAAAGAAATAAAACCATGGTAGACTATAGATAAGCGGAAGAGGATGGAAGAATGGATATAGCAATAACAAAAGGCCAAAAGATTAGTTAGATTAGAAAAATAGCTGCTATTTACACATGTCAGGGGTAGCAGAGGGTCTAACGGTGCTTTATATAGCAACTTAATGGTTTGAAAATCATTTCCCCCAGGTAAGAGACACCCTCAGACTCCTTTGCGAGTTAAATCTTGCAAACTCCATTTTTGTCGCTTGTAACGAATGATGAAACCACAGCCTCTCTGTCAGAATGAATAACTGAACAGCTCTTAAAGATTCATGAGGCCGAACAAGAATAGATGAACAAATTAGCCTGTTTTTTTTTTAACAGTGTCTTTGACAGGGTCTGCAGCCATTTTGGCTCTGGTGGTGTTGAGAACAGGATGTTGCCTTCGTGGATATCTCTTCTCCCTCAGCCCTTCCTTCTGTGTTTCCATCCCCCGGTACTTCTCAGTGCAAACTTAGGTTTAGATGACAGTGAGAATGTGCGTAGCGATTGTGGATGGTGTTATTGTGTAAACATCGATTTCAAATTGTAAGCGTAGATGAAGCTGTGTTTTCATTTTTTGACCTTCTTCTCCTTCTTCCCTCTTTACCGTCCTCGTGGCCCCCTCTCCCGTCCCCCGCCCCCGTCTTCTTTCTTCATCTCCTCGTTGTCCCTGTTCACAGTATTAGGCTGGAATATGGTTGTGCGGTAGTAGACACGTGTTCACTGTGACTGGTGAGTAAGTGTTGTTGTCTTATGATGTGTTGCTCCTCGTGATACCATCAAACACGGAGCAGTGATTAGATCATTGGAGACAAAAGATGAAAGGAAGGGGTGACCCAGGTTCCCTGAAAATCAAAACAAACAAACAAAATAACAAAAAAAAAACACTGGTTCTCATTTTTCACACACCCATTCCTTAAAATAAAAATGTCTGGAACTTTTCCCTCTCTGCACAGTGCCACTCTGGGATCTTTCTCTGCGTGTGAAACTCTGTGAACTGTACTGTACGTACTTTCTCTTGATGATATCTTGACACAATTTAACTTGCAAATGCAGAAAAGAGGTTGGGTTGTTGCAGAGCCGTGACTAAACGCCTATACGCTCGCTTTCTGCCTACTGAGGTACACTGAGTCATCTTGACAAGGAGGTAGTCCATTCATTAAAAACCTGACACCTCCAGCTGATCGGGGTTGGAACGAAGCACTTGTGTCTATTCAAGTTCCAAAAGCTTGCTTCAAGCTAGATGCTGTTAAAAAAAATGTCCTGCATCTTAAATTTCCTAGCAGAGGTTTGCTTTCAAAGGTTTTATTGGTATGCTAAACTGATTAAAAAAAAGACACTTCTCCAAAAAAAAAAATCCTCAGCAGCTCTCCTCAAAAAGGCTGCAGCACACAACACAGCTTTGCAGCTGAGCCGCTGCCTGCCTGACTCTGACTGACAGACTCTCTGTGTTTGTAGATACCAGTGGAGGCGAGCTTGATTCATCTCCTCTGCCACGATTCTTGAGAAAGTAGGCTGAGATATCCCCCGCTCCCTCCGCTGGTTTGTCCTTGCCTGCGGTTGGTACACCGTAGTCTAGACGTCCCATTTACAGCAGGAGCAGAACCAACCTCACCGTTAGCGTACCTTGGAAACTGAGGAAACTCTTCAAAGACCCACAACAAAACAAGACGAAAAAAACCCTTTGGACACACACCACAGTCGTGGCGTCAAGCCTGAATTATTCATATTTGGGTTTTTTGGTGTGTGTCCCATTGTTTCCATTCCATTAGCACACTGAGGGAAGCTTTCCTTTAAACGCTTTAAGCGGTTTTCTTACAATTTTGGCCACAACAACATCAAAAGAACCATATTAGTCGTATCTTCAGGACTACATTTCTACATTTTTGTCTCCTGTCATTTCTGATTCCATGTTAGCTCTAAATAAATCCATCTCTTGCTCCGCGTCCTACAGCTGCTGGTTTTGATTGGATTAGACTTGAGATTTATCAGAGCTGAGACGAGCAGTAATAGGATGACAGAGGAGCGAGCCTGGCTTGATTGGGTGATTACTTGGCTTATTAGTCCCATTTCCATAACGGGCCTCTCAGACAGAGTGTCATGCAAATAGACTTTTAGCTGTTTAACAGCATCAGTGTCAGACAGAGATATGACCTGTGATGAGTTTCTCAGGCAAAGAGGCGGTGATGCAAACAATCGCTGTCGCCTGATATAAGTGAGCATGCTGCAGAGCTTTGCTGAAACACTTTAGAGCACCTCAGACAGACAAATGCTTCATCTTAACCTTGACCAGACCCCCACCCACCCCCCAACAGACACACACACACACAAACAAAATCACCTCCATTTCCTTCTGTGTGACAATACTGACCCCCAGTGGTCACTGTGAGTATAGGAAACAAATCCTGATGACTGTTGTACCAAAGCAACAGCTCGGGGTCTCAAGCAGGTAAGCGAGAAAATTGACTGTTAGCTTCATAAGTCAGTGCTTCACTGATTTCCTTATAGCCATAGCGTGACCCCTGTCTTGGCACTGGGTGTGTTTCTGCCTGCAGTGGGAGCAGGAGAGGCCTCCATCTCATCAAAAAGCAAACTGCTCTAAGTCTGGAGATTACACACTTAAACCCCCACCACCAGTCTCACCAAACCCTCCCCCCAGAAAACTTCACAGCATTATTCTTTCTCTGTATATGATTAAGTGCTGCTCAGCAAATGATCGGCTACTCTCTAGAGAAGAAAAAAAAAACAAGTTTCTTTCTTGTGGTCTTAGCAGATTAAATCTATGCATGCCTTTTATATACAGTGATTGGTCTTGCCAAACTCTCACCTACACTTGTACAGATAGCCATGGGTGCCATCGTTGCTGGCCATGGGACTGGCTGAAACGACTAACGTGTGTTTTAATCTGGTACAAGTTAAAGCCAGGGGGCAAAGAGTCACCGGCATTCACGAATATATATATAAAGAAGCATTTGTTTACTTGGGATGATTGTACTTTTACACATATCTATCTTCAAACAGATGATCTGCTCTGATGTGTAAGCTGTTGATAAAGCTATTGATATTCCAAGCAGGGTGGTGGGACTGATCAATCATGCTGTGTGGGGACAGGATTGTTAATGGCATACTTTCATTGATCTATCTTGAATCTTGTCACTCTCTCAAAGTCTCTCTGGAGTAGGAGGAGGCATACAGAGCTCTCATAGACCTGGTTGGCACTCATTCCTAGGTTTCTACACCTCTTTTTTGTTGTTGTAATGATTTCCTCTTAAAACGAGATGGTGCCAGCTTTTATGCTTTTTTTTTTTCCAGGTCTGGGGTAATAAAACGCTCTGTTGCCTCTCCCACTCTTTAGAGGAAGCTTTCATTTGGTATAGCTCTGCATTTCTTGGTGCGCTCTGATTCAATACAAACAGGTAAAATAATACTGATACTTAAGGTATCTATCTATCTATCTATCTATCTATCTATCTATCTATCTATCTATCAGCCTGGCACTGACCTCGTTGAGTATCTCAGAACATTTTCCATCCATCACTCTTTGATATTTGTTCCTCTTTCGCGTGATTGTCGCTGACCGCTGAAACCTAGGAATGGGTGCCGAGAGCTCCAACTAAATGCAGAGCCAACGTAAAAACAGCAGCTTATCAGGTCGAATGGCGTTAAAACGATCAATCATTAATGTCAAAGAGACTGTTATACAATCAATACCAAACCTGGACTCTGATCCTCTCCGGCTTCTTGAGCGTCTGAGTGTACGTGAATATTTCTAGCATGTAAATTTTGTGCCATAGCAAGTGGATCCTTGGAGAAGAAGAACAGGAACTGTACATATTAGATCTATTAGCCATATCATGTCATCCAATCTGTAGACCTCCTTGCCATGTCTGACAGAGGAAAATGACTGTTGAACTGTAAATAGTGTAGGTATAGTAAAATAGGATTTATCGGCTGTTTCTTCTCTCCGGGGATCGCCCATGTTTTGCTCAGTCCCATGGCTGCTTGGTCTCAAAGGGAAGGATAAGACAATAATGTATTTGTCTATAGAACACATATGACTTCTTTTTTAATTTAAATGTATGTTTTATATACCGTCTGTCTTGTAAATGAGCTCCTTTTTCGTCATAAAAGCATGATGTGACTCGACTGAATCCTGTGTGCCTCCCTGTTTTGTGTGTGTCACATTAGAGTCTGAGGCTGGTCAGAGTGATTCTATAGCGAGGGTTAGAATTCATATCAGCCAAAAATGTGAAGAAAACAGTGTTATT
This sequence comes from Aulonocara stuartgranti, assembly GCF_965226115.1. Lineage (NCBI taxonomy): Eukaryota > Metazoa > Chordata > Actinopteri > Cichliformes > Cichlidae > Aulonocara > Aulonocara stuartgranti. Next base: position 22,240,209 of record NC_138954.1, read on the forward strand.
TTTACTAAGCAAGCAAGTTATCTCCAAAACACACCCGAGTAGTGTTCAAAATCCTTTAACTGTCAAGCTGAAGCTCTGACAATTTTTGAAATATTTAAATAAAATGAACATTTAATATCTGGTTACAGAGAATCTTAGTCGTAGAAGACGTGAATGACGCATTCATTTTGGAGGTTTTGAAAATATGAAGTTTGGGCTTGATGATGGATTTCTGAGAGCTGATATCAACTGAATTTAGAGGGTTTTATAACATTATATACTATTCCCCCCTCTAGAAATCTACCTTATCAATTTTATTGCCGTTTAGCCAACAGTTATAAGATTGATCACACAAAAATCACAGGTTGTTTTAGGAGAAAAATTAAAGAATAAAGACGTTTTCATTTTCTGTGTTTCTATAAACACGGAGCATGAATGTAATGATTTAAAGGAGCACTTTGCAGTTGTGGATCAGATTGTGCAAATGTCAGCAGGAAGCCACCTCATTAAACCACTGAATCATATCAAAATGAGCCATGTTTCATGAAATAATTGCTTTGTTGATATATTGCTGAAGATAATACAGATGGAACACAAATGCTCCTTTAATCAGGTAGTGAAGTTTACTGTAATTATTCACTCAGTGTAATATAAATGCTGTACCTAGACTATGAACTACAGTTTAGATCAGCTACATTAATCCTTTCTAAAAGTATCCAGTGAATTACTATGAAATTATAATTTTTAAAGGTTTTATAATAGGTGATGTATTATTTTTAATGAAAAACACTAAATGTAGGAATAAAGTATGACAACAGTCATACTATTCCCTGATAACCTGTCAGCTGTGTTCCAGGTAACATGGTTGGCATTTCTTTCATTTTGATCCCTTGTGCTAATTCCTATGTGCTAATGGTCTTAATCAACTCACATTTAAATAAAAAGTCTCTACATTTCTGTCAAACTAACATCTAAAGCAAGTACACAACATGTTGGTGTCACAGTTGATGAGCAGTGAACCCTCTCTCTCTGTGGATGCAGTCACACTGAAGAAATGTCAAAGAAGAGAAGAAGAAACTCAACACACTGTATTTTAAATTTGCTCCACATAAGGGGCTGAAATCATTTGATGCTTATGTGACTTTGAGGCAAACTATTGCTGAGTAATAGACATTACAGAAATTTCTTGGTCACGAAGAAAGTGAATAATCCACATTTTCATTGTTCATATACAATGACAGTAAAAGGCTATTCTATTCTATTCTATTCTATTCTAAAACAATGTTTTCATGTTTTAATGGTTATTTTTGAACAAATAATAATGAAAATAATACACAAAAAACATGCATCTGAATAATAATTATGAGTAGTAAAACATGACATTTAGCAAATTGAACCACGCAAAAAAGCTAATACTAATTCGAGTGTAGTGTATTGTAATGATGGAACCCTTTTTTATTTTTATTTATTTAATTTTTTTATTAAAAGTTGATCATAGCTTGAAATTGATATTTCAAAAAGATATATTGTGGACTCTAATTATAGAATGGCCCAGTAATACACAAGCTTATGTCACCACGTTGAACCAAACATTACACACGTTTGTAGATCTTCAGAACTACAATTAAGTCCATATGTTTTTGAACAGTCATTGTTATTTTTACTCTGTACACCACCAGAGAGGATTTCAATTGAAACCAAGATGTGATTGAAGTGCAGACTTTTAGCTTTAATTTAAGAGCTTTACCTAAAGTACCGTAGTAAATGAGTTACAGCCATTTCTATTTTCAGTTCCCAATTTTCAGAAGTTCAAAATTATCTTGACAATTGATGATAGTTAGGCCTGTTATCCTATTATTTCATGATTAATTAAGGCTTTCAAACATCTGGTTTAAAGGGCTCAAAGAGACGTCTGTACAAGTGAAGAAGGCCATCATCAGACTATCAAACCAAAAACCTTTTGGAGAGAAAGCAAAACCTTTAGAAGCAGCCAAATCAACAATGTGATTCATTCTTTAAAAGAAAGAACGCACTGACCAGCTTGGCTCAGAGGATAACTAACATGTATGACGGCATGGTTAAAATCAACTTCACAATATCTAACCAAGTAAAGAGCTCTCTGGAGAAGGTAGTAGTATCTATAGTTAGTCTACAATTAAGAGACACCTTCACAAAAATTTAGAGCGAGGTCCAAACCACTGGTTACACACAAGAACGAGAAGGAGGAAACACAACATCTGGTAATGTCCATAGTTTCAGGACTTCAGTCATTGTAAAAATGTTCATTGGTTTGTCCGGCTACTTTTGAGCAGCTGAAAATAGGAGACTAAACATGAATAGAAATTCCTATAGTTTAATAATAACAATTATAAGTCGTGAAAGCAAAGTTTTGTTAAAGCCTTCGAGTTAAAGCTGAAACTGTGCACTTCAGTCACATCTCGACTGTTTAATTTAAAAACCACTGTATGACACATGGAGGTAAAATTACAAAGCATGTCTGATTGTGCAGTTGTACGTTAGGTTTGTGAGCATTCATGTGACACTCTGACAGCCATCCCGCTTCTCCAAAGGCTTCTCTCAAGATTTAGCACCACAGCTCCAGGAACACTCAAACATAAGGTGTTATTAATTCTGGAGACCTAATGTGTTTTAGATTGAACAAATAAATTACACACACTTAAAAAAGCAATTATGTAAATACCCACAACCAATGAGTAAAATAATAACTTTCCAAAATTAACCAGGTTCATTCTCAGAAATTAAACAATTATCCAGGAGACCTTTTTTTTTTTTTAGAAAAAAAGTGTTTATGTTGTACTTTTTTTTAAAGTCTTTGTTGATAAAAGACCGCAGAGCTACTTATTATAATTAGTCTGTACTTACCCTTGTTAACAAAGATCAGTGTTGGGCAAGTTACTTTGAAAAAGTAATTAATTATAGTTACTAGTTACTTCTTCAAAAAAGTAACTGAGTTAGTAACTGAGTTACAAGATTCTAAAAGTAATTAATAACTTGAAAAGTAACTATTGCTTTACTTTAAAAAAAAAAGAAAAGAAAGAAAGAAAGGTTCAACCCTCTGGGGTCCAGGGTATAATTGGCCATTTTTGACTACTTTTGATGTTTCCTCTACATTTCACCTTTAAAAACTATTTACTTTGTTTGGTATCATTCTTTTCAGCACAACCTCACGTGTCAGCTGTTCTGCATTCAATAAGATGCCACACAAATTATTTGTGCCACTCCAAAAAAATTATTTCTATCCACTATAAAGGAGAACATCACAGCCTGATACCTGCAGGTCTGACAGCAGCAGGTGTATCACTCCTGTTTCTACCTGGAGACAGCAGTCGCCTCATTGTTCTGACACAGAACACAAAACTATCCACAACACTACACACTACACTAACTACATAAGACAACACATTCACTACACACCCCAAACACGCTAAACGTCACAAATATCTCACATCTCAAAACTCGCTCTCTCTCTTTCTGCTGTCTTTATCTCTCTCTCTCTCTCTCTCTCTCTCTCTCTCTCTCTCTCTCTCTCTTTCTCTCGCTGTCACTCCTAAAACTTCCTCCACTTCCTAAACAACCAAATATCATGTTGCCATATCATTTTTTGATTGGTCAACATGGTGCATTTTTCTACCAAAACGAACAGGCTGTTTTTTGTTTTGTTTCGTTTGTTTTTAATTTTTTGGTCATAAGCAGAGAGCGTTTGCTAGCGCTGTCCTTAGACAGCAAACATGAGGAAACTATTGAGGAAAAACACAATTTAAAAACTGGTATATCTCACCCTTTTGCTTTGTCATCTTAAAGTGGTCGTGTGATTGGCTAACGACGACTACTTTATTCTTCCTCAGTCAAACAGCAGCACTCATGCGATTGCTTTGCCCCCTAGTTCCAGGTGTTGTGCTAAAAAGTGATCTTCAGGCAGAAAGTGATTGCCGTCCGCAGGCGTGAGCAGCTGCTTAAAGCTGTAGCGCCCAGATTACGGTAAACTGAAGACAGCTTCAACCGTCTGTTTGTTAAAAAATAGTAACGCGACCACTATGGGCGCCGTTTGTAAACTGAAACATGCCGAAATTAACAGCAACATTTTTCCACATTTAGCTCTAAATCTTACAAAAACATGTTTTTTCGAGTCATTTTTTACAACATTTAGTATAATATTTGTAACTTTTCATATTTAAAACAGGATTTTAAATGTTAAATCTAAATGCTAAATGTTAAATGTAAATATTATATTTAAATGTAAATGTTAAATGTTAAATGTAAATATTATATTTAAATGTAAATGTTAAATGTTAAATGTAAATATTATATATAAATCTAAATGTTAAATGTTAAATCTAAATGTTATATATAAATCTAAATGTTAAATGTTAAATCTAAATGCTATATATAAATCTAAATGTTAAATGTTAAATCTAAATATTATATATAAATCTAAATGTTAAATGTTAAATCTAAATATTATATATAAATCTAAATGTTAAATGTTAAATCTAAATGTTATATATAAATCTAAATATTATATATAAATCTAAATGTTAAATGTTAAATCTAAATATTATATATAAATCTAAATGTTAAATGTTAAATCTAAATGTTATATATAAATCTAAATGTTAAATGTTAAATCTAAATGTTACGGGAAACTAAATATTTAGCTAATATGCAAATTTATTGTACGGGTCAACGGAAATGCCAAAATAAAAGCTTCAAGAAAACCTCCCGCGCTAAAGTGTGCCGGTCGCGGTCAGGTTCTGTGTTTGCGCTCCTCTTACGGTCACTTTTGACTGCCATGAGCTGCTTCGACTATTCCCTACCAGCATGTCCAGCGATTTAGCTGAAAACATTGGAAGAGCCGTTTTGTCGGCCATCCAACGATTCAGCGGTAATGCACCCTCGACCTCACAAACGCCGCAGCACTTGGTAAGTTTATTGTATAGCATTTTGGACGGGTTGATAGCAGTGTTAGCAAAACTAGCAAAGCTAAATTACTTAGCTAGTCCTCAATTATTTCATTTGGTAGGCAGCAGACAGAGATCGAACATCATACAACTCTATTTATTTATTTGGTAGGTAGGTAACAGTCGTTCTTGATGTAAATGTTTCCTTAGGAATCCAGCAATGCACCTGGACCAAGTAGACCTGCCGTCTCCACTGGGATACCATACTGCTCGGTAGGCCTTCTTACACATATCATTTAGCTGACTAATTTTTGTTTTTTCTTTGGTGTAATATGTCACCTTAAATTAAATCCTGTCAAAGTAATGATTCTGATTCTACATACATTTCATCTTCTTAGGGGTCCATCACTAGCAGTGTCACATCACCACCAACAACATTCACAAGTTTTACGTCATATTTTATTACTGTTTTTGCTGTGAAGTGTCTTTTGATTGCTCACTTTCATATTTTAAAACTATTGATAAAATATTACTCTAGCTAATCTGTCACAGTACAATTGCCTCAAATTACCCATCTTTTGTTATAGAATTGTGCTCATTGAGATTTTCTGTGCCGTGTTCTAGGATGATTACCAAGGAAGGCTTCAGATTTCCAAAGAGGAATTGGAAAATGTTCTTTCCCTGAAAACATCTTTTACTGAAGCTGCATCTATCCTTTCCATCTCCAGGCCCACTCTGTATAAGTTACTGCAAGACTATAATATCTCAGAGTCAAAATTCAATGTAATCAGTGACCATGAGTTAGATCAGATAGTGTCCCAAATAAAAACTGAACATCCAAATGTTGGAGAAGTGATGCTGATGGGTCATCTGCGTTCCAAAAACATAGTGGTTCAAAGATGGCGCGTAAGAAAGTCACTGCGGAGGGTGGACTCGGCTGGTGTTCTATCCAGGAGAAGAACTGCAGTTGCTCGGCGAGTATATTCTGTGCCTCATCCAAATTTCATATGGCACATAGATGGAAATCACAAACTGATTCGTTGGAAGTTTGTTGTTCATGGTGCAATAGATGGATACAGCAGGATGTTGATGTTTCTTCAGTGCTCCAGCAATAATCGAGCTGAGACTGTGAAAGCCCTCTTTACTGCAGCTGTTGGACAATTTGGCAGACCCCTGCATATCAGGACTGATCACGGAGAGAATGCTCAGATTTGGGAGGACATGCGAGCAAGCAGGGGTGAAAGCTCTGTCTTAATGGGAAGTTCTGTGCACAACCAGAGGATTGAGCGTTTCAACCGAGACTTAAACAACAACTGTAGCCGCATTTATGCACCTATATTTTATGAATTGGAATCACTTGGTATCCTAGACTTAGAAAATGCAACAGACCTATTTTGCCTTCATTATGTGTTTCTACCACGAATCAACCGCACTTTGAAGGAATTCAAAGCTGGATATAACAATCACTCTGTTTCCACTGAAGGTAATAGAACTCCCATCCAGCTTTTTGCCTGCGGAACTCATGTGTCTCATCGTCACAACCCAGAACTTTCTACAGCAGAGGTCTCCATACCCTCCTTGTCAAACTCTGAAAGTAGGTTTGTCCCATTAAATGACAGCGATTTACAAGAGCTATATACAAGCATGGACATGCTGGTAGGGAATAGTCGAAGCAGCTCATGGCAGTCAAAAGTGACCGTAAGAGGAGCGCAAACACAGAACCTGACCGCGACCGGCACACTTTAGCGCGGGAGGTTTTCTTGAAGCTTTTATTTTGGTATTTCCGTTGACCCGTACAATAAATTTGCATATTAGCTAAATATTTAGTTTCCCGTAACATTTAGATTTAACATTTAACATTTAGATTTATATATAACATTTAGATTTAACATTTAACATTTAGATTTATATATAACATTTAGATTTAACATTAACATTTAGATTTAACATTTAACATTTAGATTTATATATAATATTTAGATTTAACATTTAGATTTATATATAATATTTAGATTTAACATTTACATTTATATATAACATTTAGATTTAACATTTAGATTTATATATAATATTTACATTTAACATTTAACATTTACATTTAAATATAATATTTACATTTAACATTTAACATTTACATTTAAATATAATATTTACATTTAACATTTAGCATTTAGATTTAACATTTAACATTTAGATTTAACATTTAGCATTTAGATTTAACATTTAAAATCCTGTTTTAAATATGAAAAGTTACAAATATTTTACTAAATGTTGTAAAAAATGACTCGAAAAAACATGTTTTTGTAAGATTTAGAGCTAAATGTGGAAAAATGTTGCTGTTAATTTCGGCATGTTTCAGTTTACAAACGGCGCCCCATAGACCACACCGCATTTTCTTGTTAGTAACGCCGTTGTAACGATAGGAATAGTAATTAGTTAGATTACTCGTTACTGAAAAAAGTAACGCCATTAGTAACTTGTAACTCAGTTACTTGTAAGGCCGTTATTCCCATCATTGACAAAGATTCAGAAAAACATCACCTTCTGTTTTTTGTTTTTTTTTTATTTATGTACATTTACTTATTTGGATGGGCTCAGTCTAGATTTTCCACAAGAAAAACTCAATTTTGAATCATGTGCAGTGAAGCAAATCTTAGCTTTGATGTGATATCATCATCGGGTAGTTTATTTTAAGGATGGATAACTCAACTTCTGGAGACCTGAAACTGAGCACGGATGGAAACAAACCCTTATTCTATATATGCACTGTTAGCTTTAATTTTTTTTAAATATTTATCTTATAATATTTATCTTGGACTTTATACAAGTTTAAATATTTTAGATGTCAGCATGTTTAAATTAATTTAGAAAATCAATACAACAAAGTCAGGGAGTTCTTCCTCTTCTTCCTCCAGCTGCTGCCTTTAGGGGTCGCCAGAGACAATCATCTTCCTCTAATGTCCTTTTTCACTACATCCATGGACTTCCTCTGAGGTCTTCCTCTTGTCCTCCTGCCTAGCAGCTCCACACTGAACATCCTTTGTCCAGTATATCCACTATCCTTCTTCTGCACATGTTCAAACCATCTCAGCCTTGCCTCTAATTTTGTCCCCAAACCTTCTGATATACTCATTTCTAATCTTCTCCATCGCTCCCAACGGCTTTAACTCTGCCATCTCCAGCTCCATCTCCAGTTTTTGTGGGCACTTTTTAAACTTACCTGTTTACATTTAAATCCTTATTTACTATAAGTGTAAAAAATAAATAAACAAAGGGGGTGATGGTTGAACTCTGGAGAATAAGAATTTAGAGATATTTGACCTGAGTAGAGAGAAGCTGTAAATTGAGGACCCTCCTGGTTTCTGATCAAACATTTTCTAACAAACACGACCATTCTTGAGCCACCAGGTGGCAGCAGAGTACCACAGTAGATAGTAAAAAGCATCACACAAAAGTAGAAAATCAGTCATCCAATTGCTTCGTTCTTTATTTGTTTTCGTCAAAACACACAATTTACCAACACTGGTTTTCACCTTGTGTATTATTTGCTCGAGTTATTACTTGATTCTTCCTCCAAAAACTGAAGGCAGACCCACATGACTGACACCACCCTTACTGTATCACTGAGATCAGGATCAGAGGAAAGGCTCTCTGCTTGATGGTCGCATGCATCTGTGCACATGTGTGCAGGCATTTGATCAACATCTTCGATTAGATGTCCACTTAACAAGTCAGATCCCCACCACTAGCTCCCTCATTGCCGGGGGAGGGTCCAAGGTGCCTCGACCCCCACCGTAAAGGTCACTCTGCAGAGGTTAAAGGTGATCATGCACACACACACACACACACAAGGAATGAAAGTATCACTCCCCCTCTGCTCCCATCTCTCTTGTGCAGTCAGTTTCTCTGCCCTCCTCCATCGCTCTCTTTCTCTCTCCCTTCATCTTTCCTCTTTTTTTTGTCTCCGTTCTATTTGAAATTGATTGTCTCTACCATCACAAAGACACTTGGCTCTGATTGATTGATTGGTAAGGGAAGAGGGAGAGAACATCGACACTGGGGCTTCAAGATCTCTAAGGTCTGACTGAAGGAAAAAGCAAATGACGCCATTTTAAAACACTGGAAGGAAGCGTATTTCAGCTGCCTGGCTGTCCGTTTGTTTCAGCTTCGACTGTTTCCTAAAGCAGACAAACAGCCAGGGTGATCAAATTTAGATTAAATGCAGAAAAATAAAGCAGAGAAACTCCACACTCACACTCGCGGCTGTGGTATGAAACGAAGATATATAGAGATGGAAGTGCAGGGACTACTGGACACAAAGGGAAAGGTTACAACAACAGGGGGAAACACACAGTAATGAATCTCAAAGACATACAAATATACATATTTTATACAAATACACAAACAGCACATAAAACACACAAGGGTAAAAGAATGTACTTGAAAACCAAAACCCAGCTTTTTTTGTTTGTTTGTCTTTCGTTTGTTTCCCCCCCCAGTTTCTCCCCCTTACCTCCACCTGTGGAGGAACAGATCATCCCGCAGGTTATATACACTAATATAGGATCCATGCATAAAAAGAATCGCTCGTCCCACTCCTAAATGACAGAGGTGCTTTGGTTCGTTCTTTTTGTTTTAATATGTGAATCACTTCAACACACATAGGAAACAATTTTCAAACACAAACGAACAAAAAGAAAATGATGCAAAACAGAAATCATTCTGTCTTTGATGTGTTGTTATTTGTTGATTTCTTCTTTTCTTTTGCTGCATGTGTATTGTGTCATTGCCTCTTTATTTATCCCTTATGCACTTTTCTACACCCATGTCATGCCCCTTCTTTCAGTCTAAAAAAAGGACTCGGTTCAAATCTGCACACAATTTAAAAGAAACAAATAAAAAACTGGAAAGCTGTCAAACCAAAAACCAGTTTAAGCTCCACACTTTGTTTCATAGAAATTATAAATAAAACCCCCCAAACAATCATTTTGTTGTGACTTTAATGTCACGCTCATTGCTAAACATTGTCCTTATTGTTTCACTACATTAAATTTTACAGTCAAGATTTGAGGTATATCAAGATGAACTGTCTACACATGCCTGCCTTGTTGTAATGCTACCCTGGAAAGAGGGACCAGCGAAGAGGGGGGAGCGGGGGAGGATCACCAATGTGCATCATGTGTCGACAGCAGATGGAAGGTTTCTTTTATATATATTTTTTTGGTTTCTGTTTTTTTTTTTTCTGTTTTCAGACCAGTTAAATTGAAATGGTGGCCATCGAGAGACAGGAAAGAGCAGGAGTGAAGGGCTTTGTAAACAGCTAAATACACACACACACACACACACACACGCCGACTCTCGGATTACAAATGACACAAAAATATCTCTGGGAGGAGTGTGTGTGCGTGTGTGTATCGTGAAAAGAGGACTTGGTGAGATGATACGATCTCGTCGGTGTGTAAAAAAAAAACGGAATGGCAAGCGATGGTTTCCCCTCACCGTGTGAAAAGAAGTGCCGAGAGTCCGAAAAAGTGGCCCTTTAAGATCACAAGGACCCCTCCAGTGCTGCACCCCCTTCACCCAGTGTGTCCCCCCTACTCCCCCTCATTTAAACATGTGTGTGCATATTTGTGTGTGATCAGAGCAGTCCATCCCCTGGTTGAAGGAAAAAGGCACTCAACTCTTCCCACATAACAAACAGGCTGTGTTTGCTATGCAGCACGACTGCTCCGTGGAAGTGCGTGCATCCAAATCTGCATCTGTCTGCAACTCTGCATGTGTGTGTGTGTGTGTGTGTGTGTGTGTGTGTGTGTGTGTGTGTGTGTGTGTGTGTGTACATCCCAGGTCCAGTGTGAACACAGCAGGTGTGGATTATCTTTGGTATTTACGGCTGGGTCACTGTCTGGTTATTTTCTGTGAGGTAGCCACACACACACACATATTTCCCTCACTAACACTCTGCTTTGGGTTTTAACTTTTTTTTAAAAAAAATGCAGTTTTCCTCCGTCTAGACTCTAAAGTCATTCCCAAATAACAACAACCTGTTTCCGTGCACTACACCTCCCAGTTTATGGGTTTATGGAGGAATGTCCCTTGCTACCGTCCAGTCTCATGACGGGCCTCTGATGCTCCCGCCTCCCCTGCTTCACCCTTCCTCCTCCTGTCTGTGTCTCCTCCCTTATATGATTATCTCCCGCTAGAAGATGCTACACAACAAGTGGCTTTGCCCACACACACACACATACACACACAGAAAAAAATGTTATAAAAAGACACAAAAAAATCTGGCAATTCATATGGTGACAAAAGAAAACAATCAGCAGAGGAATGCCGTGACTGTCCATTTCAAAGAGGTCAAAGTTTAAAGATCAAGGAAGAGGTCCTTCACATCCACGCAGTCCGTTTGTTCCATCAAACAGGTATTCACAAATATGCACAGTTTGTCTCTGTTTGGTATCCCTTCCTCGTCTGTGCATAGGATCAGTCCATGACATGATGATTTGTCTGTTTTGATTCTGTTTCTTTTTTTTTTTTTAAGTTCTTACATTTTGTCAACAAGGTGCTTCTTTATATATTGTTTCAGCACGACATAGCACAATAGTCACGAGAAAGAAACCATGTGTCTATGGTACTATTATTACCCGCATCAATTAGTTGGGGAGGGGGAAAAGAAAATGAAAGAAAGACACATATCAAGAGAGTAGATCAATTGAGAATAGATAAGACAGAGAGAACGAGAGATGAAATTAAAGATTATTTACAGACATTTCCATTGTGTTTCATGTGGATCACATCAATGTTTTTCTTTTCTTGTCTTTTTTTAATTTTTTTTCTGAGGTATGAAATAGGCAAACATGCCGTATAGTGCTCACAATTTGTAGGTGTGTAATGACACAGACCAGACACTGCAGGGCACACTGGGGGTGGGGGAGGGGGGACTAAGTGGGCTGCGTCTGTTCTCTGATTATCATAAAGAGGCAAACATCATTGGCACTCAGGATCCTATATTGTGACATTTGACCTCTGTGTTTGGCCGCTAGAACAGAATGCACCCACCTTCCCTCACTCCCTTCACTCGAGAACAACAGCTTTTTTTTTATGTGTGGCATGTCATCCCTGTTTGATTGTTCTTCTTTTTGTAACCTGAAAATAACCTTTCAAGTGACTATGCAGTCTGTGGCCGTGCAGCCACTCAGTGTATATAAAGAAGCAAACATTCAGCATGTGTGTCATTGGATGTTTGGATGAGTGTGTTTGAACCATTTCTCCTCCTGTTTGGTTCTCTGGGTGTTCAATCTGCAGCTGTGTGAGGAGCAACGCCAGCGCGCTGAGAACAGGTTGGCGTGTGGTTAGACTGGGCAGCAGATGGCGCTGTTACTCCGACGTGCAGCGGGCTGAGTGGCTGCAGAGGAATAGTCATAATAATAATCATAATAATAATAATACACCCCCACTGTGGGCGATGTGAACGTTACGCACAGGTAGCGGACGACCTGCGGAGATCGTTTCACATATACGTCACACATAAACGCATCTCTCAATCAGTCTCAGCGTGGCACTGAAACGCGGGTGTAGCTGATCGCAGGCCTACAGATACACCTGCTGCATGATTATTTGTGAAGACCTCTCCAGGCCGGCTGTCTTTAAAGCTACTTGTTTCCTGACGCAAAACCCTCTCTCTCTTTCTCTCTTTTCCATGTTTCCACGCACACCCACAGCGCGGTTAGTATAAATGGATGCTCTTTGGTTTTTCAGGATGATTTTTTTTTCCTGACGGCTACATGTGGTTGTTGGATCTTTGGTTTCAAGAGTCACATTTTGAAAATGCATGTTAGCCCCTAAGAGTGGCATTCGGGTCAAAAGATAACACCGAGAAGGTCTGATCCATCTGCACAGAGTCCTCGGTACTCTGAACAAATGGATCAGTTGAGTGGTCTGAAGCCACAGCGCTCGGTAGCTCTGCAGTGACGGAGAGTCTTAGCGGAAAGGAACCCTCCATTCTCTCTACATCCGTCCTGCAGACGTCAGGCCTTGGAGAAGGAAACAGCAGAGGAGGTACCGGGTTGGATTGGTGAGGCGCCGTTATTGTTGTTGTTGTTGTTGTTGTTGCTGCTGCTGTTTCCGTGGGATGTGTGCACGTGGCCGTGCGCCCCGAGACTGTGATCCTCTGCGTCCCAGCGCTCTGGACATCGGCGGCGTGAGTTCATGAAGAAGTTGGAGACGGTGGAGAGCTCCAGGCCCAGCTGCTGGGAGATGGTGAGCTGCATCTCCTTGGAGGGCCGGCGGTTCTCTCTGAAGATGGCTACCAAGGTGCGACGCTGCAGGTCGGTGAAGACCAGTCGCTGCTTCTTTGGCACCTGGTTCCGCTCCCGTCCTCGGTCCTCCTCCTTGCGTTTACATGCTGGAGAGAAGAAGGAGACGGATAAAGGGAGGAAGGGAGAGAAGAATAACATGTTATATATGTGTCACATATAGTGGAGCACAAAATACATATGATACAGATAATTTATACATTTAACATAATACTCAGGGAACAAAAATTTCCAAAAAAAATAGCAACAAAAAGCAGAGTGTAGAACCAAAAAGTTTAAAAGTGGTTATTTATGATCATGTTTCAGTGTGATGATGAAGTCCTGATGCTTAAGCGGAATGTGTTTAGGCCTGTATCACGATCCCTAATTGGCTATTTGAAAAGGGCACATTATGGGAACAGATTACTCTGTGTGTGTGAAACAGGAGCATGCGCAAGCTACAAAAGAAAGAATGAGAAGCAGGAAGACATAAGGAGAGGAGCAGATCGAATTTAAATGTTTAAAATGTGATTGAGTCTATACTACGGGCTGCCTTCTGAGTGAGAAGATATTAAACTATATTAAAATAATATCTAAACCTCACATGTTTCTGTTTCAGGTGGGGTTATCCTGATATCAATGACAGAGTTTTTGTAGATTTCCAAACTAATGTTCCGCATTTAAAATCCAATATTATTGCTATTTAGGTTGCCAAACACGCTCTAAGTGTTGAGATTGATTTCCGAACAGGTCTAGTTTTGTCCATTTAAATCACAAATTTAGCCAGGGTGAAACTTGTTAACAGCGGCCTTATCTTTAAGCTGTGCCGTGTTTTTCCCTGTTCAAGTCAAATTTGAGACTTGGTTAATTAAGCGGGGTTTTTCTTGCACCATTTATATTAATAACAGGACTGAAAATGAGCACTCAGATCTCTTACTGTTCCTGAATGCTACACTACATATTCTCGTTGGTTACTACCTGCTGCTGCAGCAGAACATAACATGAACAGTAAGACTCAGAGGAGTAAACATCTTGCTCATTGAAGTATCTCTAGACGTTTATTTCAAATGTGTGGTGACATGAGATAAACCGTCAGGCTCCGAGGAGAGGAGGAGAGGAAATATGTCTAAAACCTGTGCAGGCCTGAGTTATAACTCACCTGCATGCGGATTTGAAGTATTTATGTATGTAAACAATTTGGCTTGATTTGTGACTAATCGAGAAATAACGCGGTTATGGTGAATAGAGTAGTGTGATCGTGGATGTGTGTGTGCCTTGCTGAAACTGGTGGAGATGTGAAATGCTGACAAAGAAGCGGTCTGCCGTGCCTGGATGCACCGTCAGTAGGCTCGGCTCTGGCTGTGGAGACTGGAGGGAGTCTGTTCTGTTCTGCTGCCCTAAAAAGCTGCAATGATCGATTTTCCGCGGTTTTCTCCCGAACACGTGGTCCAGTAATCAGGGCTCCCTTCCCCACCCGATCGATCCCTATCGATCCGCGAGAACTCGGTGGTGTGTATGTGCGCACGCGCGTGTGTGTGTGTGTATTGGGGGGACGCGCGCTCGGGCTGGGGATTGTAGCTCGCGAACGCGCCTTGTGACAGACAGATGAGAAGAAATTGTTAATCTTTGGAAGAACAAAGAAAATGTGGCAGTCATCCAGTCTGGGTGCTTTTGAATTGGGGGGGGGGGGTCTCAGATAGGTCACTGATTACATAGTTTTTAGGCCATATAAAGTGTGTGCGAGATTGAGTTTGGGGATGTACCTTAAAAAGCGCCAAGGAATGATCACTGATATCTACACCAGTGCCAGTGCTGGATGATTGTCAGTGTGTGTGTGTGTGTGTGTGTGTGTGTGTGTGTGTGTGTGTGTGTGTGTGTGTGTGTGTGTGTGTGCAGGGAAAGAATGAGAAGAAGGAAAGGTGGGGGTGGGGGCAGAAGATAAATAAGACTGGCTGCAGTGTGGAGGTGGTGGTGTATGCAAATGATTGATGACTTTACAGCAGGTTTAGACAACAGCAGTAAACAGATTTGACTGTGAGGTGGGGATCAATATAAATGTGCACATGTGTATGCATGCATGCGCGCGTGCACGTGTGCGAATGGTCATTGTTCACGCTTTGTTACTGCAAGCAAAGCACAATTACCAAGATATTTTTCCTCAGCTGAATGTAGGTTATGTGCTCGTCCCTGCATTGTATCCTCCATCCCTCCTCTCGACTTCCTCAACTCTTTTCCTCTTGTTGTTTTTCTCAATTGTTTTAATTTGCCCCCGGATTGATAGCCCCCATATTGATTGATCCGCACTTCAGAACCATTTCATGGAACGTTTATTCAATTGGTTCAGGCCCAGCCATGCCAGAATCTCCTGAAGGCTCTCTAAGTGCTGTCTCAAACCAAACTCAATACTCCCTAATGTAATGACTGAATGCTAGTGCTAATATAGTGATAATTTAATATGTAATGCCTGTTTTCGAACAACTTGTGCTACCGGCCATTTTACAATGCCAACACCACTCTGGGTCTCCTCCATCAGCTCAGATGCTGCTCTGCAGCACAGAGGCCTGTGTGCAGTGCCTGCAAAACACATCTGCCGAGGAGTTAGCACTAGGCCTGGGCCCGCAATGGTCAGTGCATATCTCAGATAATCAATCAATTTCAAATGAGACTCCTTGAACGTCCCTCGCCGAGGTAAGAAACACAGGACCACAGGGAAGGAAAAGTGGGGGCTACTCATTAAAGCGACCTCTCTTGAGACAAGAACCAAACTGTTATTGGTTATCTTTAGTGTGTCTCATTACTAAATGGGCTTTTCTGAAGAGACAAGCAGTCTCAAGTGGCAGTTGCGCATGTCATCTCTTTCATATGTCCCTGGTGTCAGCGGTGCCAAAGGTATCAGGGCAACCGCCACTTTGTTTAATCTCAACCGCTTACTGATCCAGAGATGAACTCGCTGGCCGTTCGGTGTGTTAAGCTGCACTTGTGCCTCGTTTAAGAGCACCTCGGCTTTATGACTGTGGCTGCCGGTAGCTGCTGTCTCTGCTTTCCCTTTCAGTGTGTGTGAATGTGCGCAAGTGGGCAGTAAGTGTGCACACATGCGCGAACCTACACGTTTCAACACTCTGCTTAGAATAACATAAATAAATCGCCAATTATCCGATTAAAATTGATTGGACTGATATACACTCATTCTGTTTTGTTTCTAAACTTTAACTGCTTGACTTTAGAGGTCCCACACCTGTCACGCACACCACTCGTGACTGGCTCCCGTAGTTCCTGATCCTGTGTTAAAATGAGATTTAAGGCATGCATCTGGAAACTTTTTTTGCCAAAAACTCTGCACAGTAAAGGTCAATTGGAAACAACAAGAGGTAAAACACATTTTAGGTAGTCGTGTGTGAAAGCAGTCGATTAGAGATATTTGGTGTTGTTTTGTTTTGTTTGTTTGTTTGTTTGTTTGTTTGTTTGTTTGTTTGTTTATACCAGGAAACGAATAGAGTTTTCGTGTGAAGACTCTCTAGCTGGTGTGCATTGAAATGTTTAGTGTACAGGAGGAAACATGAGATCCTTCGATCTCATCAGCTTTATGTCCTCAAGCCTCGAGAGATGAAAGCCAATAAGTGGACGTGAGTTACAATTAAAAGATCATCTCTGGCCTGTGTTTCCTTTGATTTGGGAAAATGAAAATGCACAAGGCAACTCGTTTAATGTTACAGGAGAGTATTATGTGTCTTACCTCTGTGTGTGTGTGTGTGTGTGTGTGTGTGTGTGTGTGTGTGTGTGTGTGTGTGTGTGTGTGTGTGTGTGTGCAGGTGGGGCGTGAGGGGCAGACGGTGAACTAACCGCACCGTGCTGCTGCTAGTCGACGCCTGGACGGACGGATGAGATCGGGCTTTGTGTGCGGTGAGACGGGCCCTCTCCCGCCCTGGACGGACTACTGCAGGCGAGAAACAGTTTGGTGTCAATCACTCTCTGTCACACCTCCTCAGATGTACGGTTATTGATTATATTGATCAACCTATAGGCCTATTCATTGCATTGCAGGGAAGTAAAGCGCCCGAATGACCCCTGCTCCCACCACAACACTGCGCAAGGCTGAAACCAAACCGCCTCTTCGTCCTTTAAAACGGGCTACCCTCGATTGATTAGGATTGGCTTATTTGAAAGCTGTCGTTTATTTCTCAACTAAAGCCCGTGTTGTCCTGTTGAGACTAGTGATCGGCAGCTTTACAGAGTATTAGATCCTGTCTCGTAGTCCATAAAAGTCATGTAAGCCCTGTAAACCAAGTTTTGCGCCTCTTCGTTTTTCTAAGATTTGTGTTTTTATTTTAAAAACGTAAAAACTAAACGCAGCATTCTCTCCACGGAGCACAAGCCTCAATCAAATATTTCGACAGTTTTTTGAGACCCTGAACACGGCGAATAAAGGAGAACAAAACGAATAAATCTTTGTAAACTAAGCTACAAAGAAGCCGCTGGGAAATGTTCCCGAAACACTTAGAAAGACTTACAATCAAGCCGTTGTTTAATCTAGTAGAACTTTATTTCTTCGATGATGACTGATTCATTTGTAAACTTTATATTCAAGCTTTAAATATTGGGCCTTCAAAGTGATCTCTCTGTTTCTTTTTTCCTGTGTGTGTTTTTTTTAAGTTATTATCGCGAAAGTTTAATATAATCTCAGCCTTTGATGTAATAAAAACAAAGAAAAAAAACTGCACAACGTGCCTCTGATTTAGTAAGCAGTGTCCCGTCTGTAACAAACATGCAATAATATCGAACACAAACACACAAACACAAACTAACCAAAAAATATTTTTCAAGCACTTAAAAATACCTCGTGTACTGTAACTTATGAATGATATTATTATCTGGTCCCTATAAACAAGGACTATTTCTCTTCCCGGCCGTTTGGCTTAATGAACAAATTTTCTGCTCAAATTAAAGGGAAATTCTAGATAACGATAAAATGAGTTCTGGCTTACACATATCTCCGAGACAAACGCTCTCTGACACACAGAACATCTGCAGGGACTCTAAAGTCAAGTCAGTTTAATTTGTGATAACTTTTAAGAAAGAGCTTAAAAAGATTAAAAGGTCGGAGCTGAAAAGCTGTAATTCAGTCCTGACTAATGCAGTTTTATTGGTTGGGTGTTTGCACCTTTAACACCGAAATGCTGCTGTGAGGGATTAGAAGGAGCTGTCCTTTCAGCACCACCAGGCCTTTTACAAACTGCCATGAGCAACATAAGATTTAACAAAACAAGGTGCTGCAAATGGATAATTAAGAAACTACTAACAGATGTTTATTTATGTGTTTATTATTTAACACAAGTCCTGATTTCTACTCTAAAGAAGGTAAATTTGATATATTTCAACCACATATCCTCCTTATGGGCATCAGTTCTTAAACAAAATGCATCACCTTCTTATTACCACACATCTTTTTTCTATGTATTCTGCAACCAGCTCATTTTTATTACTTGTATGCGAATTAAAATATTTGGCTAGAGGTTGTTTTAAATGTTTATGAAGCTATATAGAGCTTCTTTTTGTGTTGTACTGTATTGCCAATCTAAGTCGCAGCACATTAAGCTGCAGTCATACAGTGTGTCAAAATATTTGACACCACTGTGCCAGGAATGGCTATTCAAAATGAGTTCTGTCTGTTACAGAGAGAGCAGGGATGAATTAAGGCTGGGAGGCAAAGACTCTGCTCTGCTCTGCTGGTACAGAGCCAGAAGAGAAGGAAGGGGGGAGGCATAGAGGGAAGGAGAGAGAGAGAGAGAGAATATGAGAGAGCCGAAGAGAGCAGAAGAGAGGAAATCAATACCGATTCAGAGCGAGTCAGATAAACCTGAACAATGTATAGTGCAGACGCACTCTATAACCCAGTCTTACACACACACACGTGTGCATGTGGAAGCATTTGCACAGACATACGCGCATGCATGTGTGCACACGCACTCAATGAAATGTGCTTGCAGGCCTTCCATAAAGATGCATTACAAACCCCATAAAGCATAGCAACCTTTAAAATCAAATGACATCACAACCTTGGATTGCTTTGAGGATTCGCTGACTTAAACAGAAAGCACTTACTCTGTCTCGGCAGGCAGCTGGATGCTCTGGTGCCCTTTGTCTACTGTAAGACCCTCCTAGGCTGTGATCTCTTTGTGTTTGTCTTTAGATATCAGCCTTCAAGCCCTGATTTCACTTGTTACAAATCTACAGTCGTGTTTCTTTTCTAGCTTCATAAATATCTGATTCGAGTTCTCAGCAGTGGGAGTCTACAGCATCCTTGTTGGTGTCAGAACTGTGCTATTGATGTTTCACAGGATGTTTAGGGTGTAAACAGCATTTTTGAAAACCACTTACACACCCTGTGCTGTGGGGTTTAGGCAGGAAGACTGCTGTGTGGTCCTCAGCTGTTAACCACAGATTTGACTTTGCTTACCTAGAAGATGCTGTTACAAGTGCTAACACAACCGCTGTCTGCCTCTCTCTTTCTTCCCCATCTCGCCTCCGTCTCTCTTAAACTTATCAATTATTAAGGTCGGTATTGATCCTTTCACTACCCTGCCTCTATCTGGCTGTTCACACAAAGCCCAAACCTGCCTGCCCTTACTCAATCAATGGCATCTCCCAGCTCCTGCAGCCCTTTTTTCCACATGTCAGTTTTGCTTTTCTTGCTTCTGCACTTAAACCAAGTTGACTGAAGTTTTGTCCATTCCAGTTTTTCCCATTTGGATTCCTCAGAAAATATGAGAAACAGAATACCGACATTAATCTCTCATGGCACGAGTAAGTTTGATGGGCATTAAGAGATGGCTCTGGTAAGAGGTAAGATGATAGAAAATGGCTCAGTGCATTGTTTGACTAGCTCTCATTTATCCTTTCCTCCACTGAGCGTTTTGTTTTTTGTTTTGTTTTGTTCTGTGGCGCCGAGCTCCTCGAGCCAAACAACCTGCCCGTCTGCCTGTTGCCAGGTTAACCACTGAAAGATTAGTGATATTATTGTCATGTGCTGCAGAGAAGAAGAGAGGAGAGAGAGAAACACAGAAGGAGAGCACCAGGGAGTGGGAGAGAAGGGGGTTGGGAAGGGGAAACGGCCTTATTGATCTCCTATGTGCAAAGCCAGGCAAACACTGAAAGGACAGAGCAACACTATTAATGACACTCAAAGCCTCAGCTTCTAATCCTCATCTATCTATCTATCTATCTATCTATCTATCTATCTATCTATCTATCTATCTATCTATCTATCTATCTATCTATCTATCTATCTATCTATCTATCTATCTATCTATCTATCTATCTATCTATCTATCTATCTATCTATCTATCTATCTATCTATTGTGCCCATTTTTCCTTATTGGATTGCATTATCTTGGCATTTCACTGATACAGTGAAATCTTATTGGTTTGGACAGCTATTCCTTTCAGTAGCACCATCTCATAACAAATATGTCATTTTAAAGGGGGGAAAGGGAAACATTTCCTATTTGTTTTGTTAGTTTTTGTGGCTTTCAGCTTCACAAACTCTATATTCTCTACATTTTCTTGTTTGTACTTGTCCACGTTATCAATCCCCGCCCCAGTTTACAATCAATATTTCATCAGAACAGTTTGTGCAGCTCAAGGTTGCTTTGAAATAGATCTGGTGATCACATCTATGGGCTGCAGTAGTATTTTTCACATATTTCATTTTTTAAAATAAATATTTAGGTCTACATGTTTAATTTTCTGAATGGACACCGGGTTGGAGTGTTAGTGATTCAAAGTTTGAAGTTTTAAAACACTGAAAATCACAGTTTCATTTTGCTGTCCTGAGTTAAATTTTTTTTAAAAGCGAACCCTGTATCATACCTGCCCCTGTTCTAAATGTAAAGCTCGTGCTACATGGCACTAAATGAAAAGCGGGAGAGATCTTGCGGTCATTGCGTCTTTCAGCTCCGATACGGGCATCGATCGGTGTGCCACATTTAAAAGGGAGAGTGGGAACTGGCGTATTGATCAGGCAGCCTGGGGTCACCCCGCTATTCTCGCGCGCAACTGGTTGGCCCCACCGAAGCGCGCGCGCGTGCGCACGCACAAACACAAGCTCGTAAAACAGGCGTCTTGGGAGGACAACTATTTCGAGGTTTTATTGTGAATCAATTGCGATTTGCTGTGTGTAGATCAAAAACTACAGGCCTGCAAATTTAGTTTACAACAGCAAGTGTGGTGGACGCAAATGTGCTCCAAGTAGTCGCTATCAGGCGATATAGTGGGATGCAAAGGTTTGGGTAACCTTGTTAATAGTCATTATTTTCCTGTATAAATCGTTGGTTGTTACAATAAAAAATGTCAGTTAAAAATATCATATAGGAGACACACACAGTGATATTTGAGAAGTGAAATGAAGTTTATTGGATTTACAGAAAGTGTGCAATAATTGTTTAAACAAAATCAGGCAGGTGCATAAATTTGGGCACTGTTGTCATTTTATTGA
Source organism: Aulonocara stuartgranti (assembly GCF_965226115.1). Lineage (NCBI taxonomy): Eukaryota > Metazoa > Chordata > Actinopteri > Cichliformes > Cichlidae > Aulonocara > Aulonocara stuartgranti. The sequence goes on from NC_138954.1 coordinate 22,261,890, forward strand.
TTCCAAAACCTTTAGAACTAATTATTGGAACTCAAATTGGCTCGGTAAGCTCAGTGACCCCTGACCTACATACACAGGTGAATCCAATAATGAGAAAGAGTATTTAAGGGGGTCAATTGTAAGTTTCCCTCCTCTTTTAAATTTCTCTGAAGAGTAGCAACATGGGGGTCTCAAAACAACTCTCAAATGACCTGAAGTCAAAGATTGTTCACAATCATTGTTTAGGGGAAGGATACAGAAAGCTGTCTCAGAGATTTAAGCTGTCTGTTTCCACAGTTAGGAACATATTGAGAAAATGGAAGACCACAGGCTCAGTTCAAGTTAAGGCTCGAAGTGGCAGACGAACAAAAATCTCAGACAGACAGAAGCGACGAATGGTGAGAAGAGTCAGAGTCAACCCACAGACCAGCACCAAAGACCTACAACATCATCTTGCAGCAGATGGAGTCACTGTTCAACCATTCGGTGCACTTTACACAAGGAGATGCTGTATGCGAGAGTGATGCAGAGGAAGCCTTTTCTCCGCCCACAGCACAAACAGAGCTGCTTGAGGTTTGCTAAAACACATTTGGACAAGCCAGCTTCATTCTGGAATAAGGTGCTGTGGACTGATGAAACTAAAATTGAGTTATTTGGGCATAACAAGGGGCGTTATGCATGGAGGAAAAAGAACACAGCATTCCAAGAAAAACACCTGCTACCTACAGTAAAATATGGTGGTTCCATCATGCTGTGGGGCTGTGTGGCCAGTGCAGGGACTGGGAATCTTGTCAAAGTTGAGGGACACATGGATTCCACTCAATGTCCAGGAATCAGTGACAAAGCTGAAGCTGCGCCGTGCTGGATCTTTCAACAAGACAACGGCCCGAAACACTGCTCAAAATCCACTAAGGCATTCATGCAGAGGAACAAGTACAACGTTCTGGAATGACCATCTCAGTCCCCAGACCTGAATATTATTGAAATCTGTGGTGTGAGTTAAAGAGAGCTGTCCATGCTCGGAAGCCATCAAACCTGAATGAACTAGAGATGTTTTGTAAAGAGGAATGGTCCAAAATACCTTCAACCACAATCCAGACTCTCATTGGAACCTACAGGAAGCGTTTAGAGGCTGTAATTTCTGCAAAAGGCGGATCTACTAAATATTGATTTCATTTCTTTTTTTGTGGTGCCCAAATTTATGCACTTGCCTGATTTTATTTAAACAATTATTGCACACTTTCTGTAAATCCAATAAACTTCATTTCACTTCTCAAATAACACTGTGTGTGTCTCCTATATGATATTTTTAACTGACATTTTTTATTGTAACAACCAACGATTTATACAGGAAAATAACGGCGATTAACAAGGTTGCCCAAACTTTTGCATCCCACTGTAACTATTCCTAGAGATCCGAGGGAAACACAAATAGATTTGTTCGCTGTCTTTACACAAATCATATTCGCTTCCGGTTGAAGGAATTGCGGGTATGGCTAATTACGTTGATGAAGCTGCTGTGCCTCTGCGCACCTTTGCTGGCTGAACTGTCCGTGGTGCTGAATCCTTCTATTTTATTTGAGAGGCGACGGTGGAAGACTGAACGCTTTTTATGTGAAGCAATAATGCTGAAGGGATTGTATATTACCTGCTAGCCTGAGAGCAGACATCCGCTGAAACTCGGGCTCCTGCAGCCACTTCCACATCCTTCTGAAGGTCTCCCGTCCTGACTTGAGCTTACTCCAAGGTTTGGGGTTCCGTAGCAGGTCTGAGAGGGTGCCCTGCGACCGGCTTAAGATCCTCTGGGCGAATATGGCCTGCGGGATGGAGTAGCGCTTCAACTCTGCTGTTATTCTCTGTGCCACCTCCTTAGTGTTGATCTCCTCGGCCTGAATGCCTGACCCTGATACTCCTTGGCTGGGTCCATGGCCGTGTCTCTCCCGGTCCCCCAGCATTACTGCACCGTTTGCTTGCGAGTGAAGGTGACCGTGCGGGTGATGATGCATGCCGCTGATGTTGGAGATCATGCCGTGGCCATGTCCCCCTAAACTCCTGGCCAGATGCTCTTGGTCACTTCGGGACAGCATGGATGCGTGGGTCTCGAAGCCTGACACCGGAGAAAGCATCTTGGGGTCGGCGGGGAGGTGCGCGCTGGGCCCGTAGGCTGAGAGCGGCTGCTGGGAGTTGTGCAGAGAGCCCAGCCCGCTGGAAAGCGGGGACAGCGAGCCGTGGCCCATACCGGACACGGACATTTCTTTAGAGTAGTGACTGTACAGATTGCCCATGGAGGTAAGACCACGGTGGTCGTCCCGCATCAGTGTGAAGCTCCCACTCACGTTCCCGGCCGAGAGTCGTTGGTGGGCGGCAGCATGGTGGTGTGAATGCGGGTGGTGAAACTTGTCCGCCACTGTGGATATCGGAGGTAGATGCTGCAGGGGGGTTAGAGTTGTGTATGTGTTGCTAAGGCTCATCCCGGTTTCGCACATGCTGATGGACGGGTGCAGGTGTCCGGACAACGCGGACGGGTCTGTCCGGTAGTCTCCCCCAGACCCCTCCAGAAGCGAGGGCATGCCGGAGACCATGGCCGACCGCGCGTGCGAGACCAGATTCCGGGGAGTAGAGCTGGGGGACGGCGATGGCCGAGCATGCGGAGAGTTCATGAGGTCTCCCGCCTGGGAGTGTGACGAGACGCTGTGAAGGTTCTCCATGGTGAGCTCCATGGCTGAAAGCATATATGTTCCCTTGTCCCACCCTCCCACCGTCTCCCCCTGTCTCTCCCTCTCACCGCTCTCTCACTCTCACTCAAACACACGCACGCTTTCTTACCCTCTAGCCCTACCGGAGCAATAAAAATACCAACCCGTTAGAATGCCAATCCATTGATAACAATTATCCGACCAGTCCGGTGAGGCGAGGACGAGTTCTGTTCTGTCTGAAGCAGACACGGGACCGAGCGCCTCAGCGGCGTCGTGGCGTTCATGTGGCTAGGAGCTCTCCAGGGCTGTATCTCATCTCTGGTCCAACAGCGCTTCCACTAAGAGCAGGCTGAGCCTCGTACCAGAGAGCTGGGAGCGCGCATCTGTGTATTTCAAATATTGGGCGGACACGAGCAGAGTCCTCCTCGCGGTCTACCTGTCCGAGTTTAAAACACAACGAGTCTAAATACAAAAAAATTTGAAAACAAAAAAACAAAATATCCGAGTTTTATCTGAGTCTGCATGATTATAGTTTGCAGAAGATTTAAAAATCCCCCATAGAGCAGAACAACCTTTGTCATTTGATAGCGCGTGCATGTGCGCCTTCACCTGTGTGCGCGTGGCAGACAGTCAGGACAGGTGAGGTCCAGTGACACGAAATTTGTGTAAAATACAGTTGGTATCTGTTTATGGACGCGGGAGTTCCTAACAGATAAACTTTGTTTTCCCACGGACTGTATGGTTTTGCATTTATGCGCTTAGTGATAAACCTGATCGAAGTATTGATTGACAGAGATTAATGACGTGGCACAGGCCGGTTAGGGTGGTGGAGGGGGCGAGTGAAGGAGGTCACAAAGTTAGGATCGCAACGTTGCAGACCAATAAGAGAAGAGCTTGCTCGTTTGTTCACCAAAGTTCAGCAAATTGGGATTTTCACCTCAGTGACGGATGCGCAAAATGACGAGATTATTTTTATTCCCAAATCGTTCGTCAAGATTTTACAAATTAAAAATTAAATAAATAAATGACAGTTTAGGTAAATGACGGGAACATTTTAACAGGTAAATAAATTTACAGAACCGATCAGAGCACAGCTTCTTGACTTTTGATCGCGTCTTAATTTTATATGAAATTAGTGATTTGAAGCAATTGAAAGTGAAGCTGTAATGTCTTTATTGAACATAATAATAAGAATAAGAACAAGAACAAGAAGGAGAAGGAGAAGAAGAATTGTACACTCATCTTTGCAGACATATATTTATTATTATTTGTCCCTAATTGGACACTCGGACAGTTTCTCGGTGCCGGTGACTGATGTTTATACCATCCGCTTCATTCAGCTCCGACCGATATGCAGATGCTGCCCGTCTGTGTGTGTGTGTGTGTGTGTGTGTGTGTGTGTGTGTGTGTGTGTGTGTGTGTGTGTGTGTGTGTGTGTGTGTGTGTGTGTAGGATGTTGTAGCTGTATATTCCTGGATTTTTCAGCCAGGTATATTGTATTCAGTGCAGTTTTGATAAACGCAGTGTGGATCTGAGAAAAGTCGCGGTTCCTGTTACATATACAGGGAACCCATTATAACAGAGCAGTAATAAATGTAGCACAACACAGGAAATGATTAGAACCAAATTAAATGTTTCATATGTAGCTTCTGGATGAAAAGAATCTGCTTTCTACAGTTCATCAGCAGAAAAAAATACATGGTTATAATAATACACAGTGCAGATATTTATCAAAGAAAGACTGACTAGCAAAACCAAAAATTTCAGTTTTAATCTTGTGCCAGATTTTTGTTTATTTATTTATTTATTTATTCATTTATAGTTTTTCGAGGCCAACGTGTTTGTATTATAATATTTTATGTATTTGTTTTGTTTTATTTTAGACAGAGAGAAGTGAAGAAACCACAAACCCACGAAAGAAAGACGTGAGAAAGACATCAGCAGTTTTAGGCCTCATCCATCTGTACTGCGGTTAATTTATTACAGAACATAAAATAGATTTTTTTTAAAGGTAGTGTGAATGAAGTCAGCCAAAGTACCAAATTAGGCAAGATACAGAATTTTAAAAATAAATAAATATTATTATTATTATTATTTTACCTTATAACCATTTCTGAAGACATTTATGATGAAAATTTATATTTTTTGTGACTGCATGCTGAACTTTGCTTGTTTTTCGATTATTTTTTATTCAACGTGGAGCTTTATTTACAGGCCTAAAAATAGGAATTGTGGGCTATATTGTAAATATTTCACACCTTGGAACTGTTCGAAAGTAAAATACTTATATGTGATAAGAAAAGCGGACACACACACACACACACACACTTGTTTTATTAGCAGAGGTGTGCTTTGCCCTCTGTGGCTAAGCTGTTTTTTTGTTTTGTTTTGTTTGTTTTTTTTGTTTGTTTTTTTTATTTATATTTGCAGATGTATTTTTATCAATCAATAATACTGATTGCTATTGGCAAATAATACTTTTTTAGATATAACTATAATATAGAAGGACTTTTTTTAATTAAAATTAAATCTTCCATTCCAACGAGTCTTTCTGGATTCCATAAAGCTCCGTGGTTAAGGCCCCCCCCCCCCCCAAGATGATATTGATCTCATCGCTCTATATATCGATCATCGATCATTTCAGCCTCCATCGGTGCTGTTTCCTAAACACTGAGGCATTTGTTTGAGATCGTTTCAGCGGTGACCTGTAGCGTGTGAATGTTTGACAACAGAAAAATGCTGAAAAATAAATGTCAGCTGTTTGTTTTCTGTTCAAGACAACAGCAAAAAAAAAAAAAAACATAAAACATAAATTCAGCGCGGTTAATAATAATATCCGCCTTGGCCTTTAATTTGGATTCTTGCATTGACGAGGTCCACAAGCAAGAGTTTTTATTCCGTTTTTATTGTTTCATTCGTTGTCGGTATGTGGTACCAAGCCGGAGCTAAACGATCGCAACACATTACACCACACTTTTACGCGCGCGTGTGTGATTGCCAGTGTTGGATGATTGTCAGTGTGTGTGTGTGTGTGTGTGTGTGTGTGTGTGTGTGTGTGTGTGTGTGTGTGTGTGTGTAGGATGTTGTAGCTGTATATTCCTGGATTTTTCAGCCAGGTATATTGTATTCAGTGCAGTTTTGATAAACGCAGTGTGGATCTGAGAAAAGTCGCGGTTCCTGTTACATATACAGGGAACCCATTATAACAGAGCAGTAATAAATGTAGCACAACACAGGAAATGATTAGAACCAAATTAAATGTTTCATATGTAGCTTCTGGATGAAAAGAATCTGCTTTCTACAGTTCATCAGCAGAAAAAAAATACATGGTTATAATAATACACAGTGCAGATATTTATCAAAGAAAGACTGACTAGCAAAACCAAAAATGTCCTCAGGCGCATCATTGGTTACCCCGCAGCCTATTTATTGGCAAACACAATAATGGCTTCAGAAACTTTGCTGTATGGTTATCAAAACATGTTAAATTAACTGCATTCTGTGCAAATCTATACTTATTGATTGTAATTTTGTTTCTGTGAGATATGCAATCCACAGCCAAAAATCTAAGCCGTCCACGTGAGGCAGAAACACGAAAGTTTACAAAAAAATATACAAATTTGAAACGAGGTTTTCAGCGTTTTTTAGCTGGTGTGTTGTCAGGAACTGGTGAACGTGCAGCATCCTGTTGGATAAATCCAGCACAGACATTTCACACTCACAGTTGGGGAGCAATAAAGTAAAAGAGTGCATGAAAGAGTGTATATAACGAAGGATTAAATGATATATATAAACATTTAAATTTATCATTTAATTCTTTGTTACTTTTTAAGTAAATGCGTTTTAATTTTCAAATATTGAGTCAGTCAGTGTCACAGTATATCTTTTTAAAATTCACATAATGAGAAATGCTTTGATAAATTTTTTTAACTTTCTTTGCTATCAGAAGAAACCTCTCTCAGTTTTTCTTACAACATGTGAGACATTGTGAAATTAGCATGATGTTGAAAACCTTGTTTGGAGTGAGGAAAATAAATGTAATCTCCAGTGTTCTGGTTTAAACCTGATATGAAACACTTTATAGATTCATTAAGCGGCGTCTGGGTTTTGCCTGTAACAGTTATATTGCTGTAGTCTGCATATTTTCTAAAGCCTGCTTCTGTCTATAGATAAATTAATTTAATTCGTCTTTGGGTGAGGGAACAATAAAGCCTAAAGACTGAAACTCTGTAGCCTCACTATAGAAATATGTTGGCCTTTTTTTAAATGCAATACGACAGAGAAAAAAATGGAATCATTTAAATATAAGATCCTCATACTTCTGTAGTGTTTGTAAAACAATTAAAAAAACAAACAAACATAAGACTTAAAGTGCATGTTTGCTTTTGCATGTTTTGGTGCTGTTAAGGACTGTGAAGGATCTTAATGGTTAAAGAAAATTAATTTTAATACTGAAATACAGAATACATATTTTAACTCTATATTTTAAATCAAGGATAAACTCCCTGCTTGAGATCCTGAGACCCCACTTTCTCTTTTATTTCTAACTCTCTTTTTTTCAGAATTTCCCAACACAGTAATGGCGACATTTTCATCAATCACATTTCTTTATCAAGTGAAAATGCACAGGAGTACAACTTCTCTAGCATCCATATCCTCACAGGCACCGGTTGCTAAGTAACAGAAGGAGAGATGTATTGAGATTGAGATAGAATAGTCAATCAATTCTCCTGTGAGGGCTGTGTGTGTGTGTGTGTGTGTGTGTGTGTGTGTGTGTGTGTGTGTGTGTGTGTGTGTGTGTGTGAGAACGCCTGCTGCTGCAGTTTGTTGCAGCCTTTAAGAAAAACACTGAGAACAAATGTGTGTTTTCACAGCTCAGAAGTGATGCAAAAGTATTTGAAATGTCTCTTTATTGTAAATAATGTAATCTTCCTAATGGATCACAAATGCTAGGAGAGACCACACTTGTCATTTTTAATCCACGAATATAATGAGAGCGACATCTTCAACCGCTTTATATCCAGAGGTCAAAGGTCACCTCAGCTCTCCTCCAGGGATTTGATCAGTTTTTCATCTGCCATTAGAGGCTTTTGGGGAAAAGTCTTATCTTCACCACACAGAAGTGAAGCAACAGCTTGTTAGGCAAACGTGCCACTGGAAAAACCTTGTGGCGCCCAAAAGGGGCGGATTGGACCTCATTTGTTTCTCCCAAATCAAAGAGCTCCACCAAGAAGAGAAATAAATAAAACATTCCTGACCTCGGCAGACTTTGTTTGTCCTGAAACCAATGAAACAGAACAAGACGCAACACATGACATGGAAATCAGGTGTTTGTGTTTTTTTAATTGTGTGTTTGTGGAGCTTTCTACGGATTAGGTGTGCTGATTTTAATACATGGTGAAACAAATAAGGGACTTGATGCTTAGAAAGGAAAATACTTTAAAGGTTCTGCAATCTCTGCAGCCAGAACCTAGTGAGTGCGGTCTGTGCCTGGGAAGATGACATGGAAAATGCACACGATTTTTTTGCCAAAGGCACCAAAAGGATTAACCCAAGAACTTCCTGTTTTATAAATTTGGGCTATAACCAAAACAACAGGAAAGTGAGGATGTAAACCTCTTTTGTGAGCCACCTTCATGCCTGCTTCCCTCAGGTCTCCTCCAGCAGGAGGCGAAGAAATATGCCGGTTTCATACACTCCATCGATTTTCCCCTCGAACAAAGACAGACAGGGAGAAAGAGAGAGAGCGATGGAAGCGGAGAGCAGAGTGAAAGAAATGAAAGATAGATGAAGAGCGTTTACCTCGATGGTAAATTTTCTTGTTTCGTCTGCCCGGTGGAATATATCTGGCAATTACTGGCAACTAGAGAAGGAGATGCGAGGATGTAGCTCTATTATTGGGCTAAATTCAAGGTTCTGTGTGCGTACTTCTGATGGGAACATACTCATCAAGCCGATGTCGAGCTCCAAACGTTGAAAAAGCACAGTTTAATGTGAGAGTGAGTGTGACACAGGGCAACACAAACACAGAGCAACAGGAAAGACGGCGAAGAGAAGTTGGGGGGTTGGGGGGGGGAGTTGGGCTGGTGTTAAGGTGATTAGTCTGGTGGGTTGGCGATAGAGAGAGTTGATCAATAACCTATCGATCGCCCATTGCAAGTGTCAGGGGGGTAGTGGGAAAGAGAGGGAGGGTGAGAGAAAGGATAGGGAGGGAGTCAGCCCTGGCTTGACTTTTAAAAATCCTTTACTCCGCTGATGACAAATAACCCATTAGACTGCAGGAGAGCTGGAAAATGTGAAAATCCCCCCCTGCTGCACATACACACACACATACATACACACACACACACGTGCACCTGCTTTGCCCCAATGTTGCAAATATTTCTCGGTTTCAAATAAGCGTGCTACAGACCGTTTTTCAACAAAGCCTGCGTGGAAAGGAAAAATCATTTCTGTAAGTAGTGTGGAGGAACTATTGAGCTCAGTGCAGAAAAGTTACTTAGCAGACCATTACTTCAAAGAATTCCTCAAGGCTGAAATATTCACTGGAGCACGGAGCACTCGATACCCACCCTAAAACCTTTTCAAATGTTCTGCAATAAGTCTGTTAGAAATGGGTGACAAATTTGAATGCGACCGAAAGCAGTGCAGAAACAGAGTGGGCTGTTTGCGCTCAGATTTTTCTTTAAAGTGAGCAGTGAGTTTTGAGTTGCAAAATTATGTAAAAATGAATGTGTGTTTTATCGGTGTGTGTCTTGTTTGTAGCTTTGGGGAGATAAATGAAATGAGGTCTTGTTAAAATAATGAGAGGTGCTGAGAAACGGTCTCTTGGGCGTCCCCTTTGAGCCAAGAACAGCGTTAATTAGTCTTAAAAAATGAACACAGAGAGAAATTTATTTTTCAAAAACTATTAGGACCGGGCTAATGAACCCATTTGACAGTGAAGGATGATACTGCATCCCTGTTTTTTACGCTCAAGTAAATGGACTGGTTCTTCTATATCTTATTTTCTACTCTTTTTAGGCAAAACATGATTTATTCCCTTCCCTCAATTAGATCTAACATTCACATCACTTGGGGTTCAGTATCTTGCCCAAGGATACTTTGGCATGCAGACTGGAGCAGCCAGGGATCGAACCACCAACTACCTCCTGAGCTACAGCCACCGTGTATGTGTCATGTATCATGTATGTGTGTCACCAAGAAAGGGGTCACGGTGTTACAAGGTTTGTTGCTCCCTGGTGTGGTCCAGCCCTACAGGATGGGGTCAGAGGTGAAGAGTCTCTGAGTACTTGGAAAAATCAGAGTATAAAGGACGGCAGCGGAGGACTGAATGGTTATTGAATAAGCCATTATTTTTTATTATCCACCGGAAGTCTTTCATGATGGGTTAAAGGGTCCGAGATTGTTGTCAGGATTTGGTGTGTGTGCATGACGTGTGTGCACGGAAAGAAAAAAACAACAGCTCTTTTCTCATCATGGCTCTCAGTTGTAAAACACTTTCTCTTTGCAGAGGCTTGGAGTTCTGATGGCAGACAGACAATAATGGATTCTCCTCGCGCTAGGCCTCAGTTCTCAAACAGCCATTATCATTACGGACCCTGCTGACTGCAGGGCTCATTTGGACAAACGGAGGGGGCTGTTGATATTTGAGGGAAGCCACGTGTAAGAGTGATGAGGAATACATAGCCTCTTTGCCCAGTTCCCTCTTTCTCATGCACACTCTTCTCTCTCTCATCCTTTTTCCAGCTTCCATTTGCCCTATTTTTTCCCGTTTTACTTCCCCTGCCTCTCTTTCTCTCGCTCTCTCCTTCCTGTGTCCTTGTCTCCTCTGTGTACCCCCCCCCCCCCCCCCCACACACACACACACACACACACACACACACACACACACACAAACGTGTACGCTGCCCTCTAAGACTGCCCTGCCCCCACACAGTGTCTCTCTCAAATTAATGTGAAGATATTGACAAGTGATGGGCTTAGAAGGTATAGATCATCAGGAGGGAGAGGAAAAGAGAGACGAGACCAAGCTGAACTGCTCCTTACTAAATGAGGGCTTTCCCTGTTGCTACCCAGCAGCTTAAGTCTGTAAGTGGTGGCTGCAGAAGTGCAGCAGTTAATCAGGTGTTTCTCATACTCGGTCTTCAAGAAAGCGTGATGGGTGGAGGCGAGAGGTAAAACAATGACTTTTTCAGGCTTACATACACAAAGTATAAAATAAAAGCCAGGCACATAAATATGTGTCACACTTGCACACTACTCTGTGCAAACTGGATAAAGCTGCTAACAATAAGCAGAGGACCACTTGGTCAATATGCCAGTTACCCAGATGAAGGTAAGGAAAGGGCAAATCATAGCCAATCAGTGAAGAGCTTTCACTGTCCTCTAGCAAGAGCTGACCCCCTGACCCTATTTGATGACCCTCAGGCCAAAGGTCAACACTCCAGGGGTCAGAGGGCATCGCCATAGACTGGCCAGAGAGGCACTGTCATGGCAACAGCACTGCCTAAAGAATGGTAAGGTGTGGCCAGCATGTGGATTGGAAGATGGGGATGTGATGGTACCTGATTTGTTACTAACTTAAATTTGAGGGGTTTTCCGTTTTATTGTTGTGTACATAAAATACATTTTATACCTCTGCTCTGGTACCTATGGAAATTTGTTAACCTGGGTTCTTTTCTGATGTCACGGCTCTCATGTCTTTGATTTGTCAGCGGTTTAACCGCTTCACTCATTTCCCTCATTCAAATGTGTGTTTGAAACTCAAGGGGAGTAAATAGACAAATTAATCAAATGTGTACACAAGAACTTCTTTCTTCCCCAATAAGTCATCTAAGTCATCCAAAGTCTGGTAAGATTAACGTTGCGACCCTTTACAAGGAGCCTGAACTTTAGCTTTAGAACAAGTGAATTGCCCCTTGTTACTAAACCCTAAGTAATAAGTGAGGTCAGTTTTTTCAATGCTTAAATCCTTCATATTTTAAATAAATTATTCCAGTTTACATAACTGGTATTTTGTATTGGACACAGCATTTACATACGCAAAAAAAGATTCTTTCCTCATGAAGTAAAAATTTTGAATAAAATGTAACTGGACTATATAGAAATCAATAGGGAAGGAAATATATAAATTAATACAATTCAAGGAAATATTCATGGTGTACCAATCGCATCATTTTCATTATACTAAAATCCATTAAATTCAAATACATTGTTCTTCTGTAACAAAATCACATAGAAAATGTTATATGTAATTAAATTACTATAAGTCAACAATATATATTTTAAGTGCATTTTTGGACTTCTGTGTTTCATATAAAGCCTGTTCTGGATGTTTATTTCATTCTGTTGCTTCTGTTAATCACCTGTTTTAAGAGCCGGTGTACCTTTTGTACCGGAATCCATGCTGGGTTGCACCATCTTGTGGTGGTTGTGCGCACAGCTCCTGTGGTATTGCTGCTTCTATTAAACTTAGCTGCTAGTATATCAAGTACAATTGTGTTAGTCCATTAATTCACTTATGGACTTTTAAGTTGGTTGCCAACATAGAGATGTACTTGTCTGGTTCCAGTGTAATATTAAATGAGCAAATGGTAAACTTATCATTACTCAATAGTCCACGTTTTTGTCTGGGTTCAACCTCACCTCATGGTACAAACAGCATGAAATAGAAAAACTGAGGGGTAAAGTTTTTCTATTGACCTTTCCTGCTCAGCAATACTCAGTTGAGTAAGCCTATTTGTAGGCTGTGTAACTCTGTAGAGGTGTAACATGTGGACTAAAGTGAAAGTAAATTAAAGTGAACAAAGGATATTCAAAAGTCCTGTCCCTAATTGTACACTGTAGCGCTGTCAAAGTAACTGCTGTTTACTGCTAACAGGCATGTTTCCAGTAGCGCAGAGGCATTGAAAAGAGAGAGGTTGGTATGAGAATTTGCCCTGAGAGCACAAGAGCTACAAAACTTTCAAAGAGAAATTGGGCAATGCTATTAGCAGTTACAGGCCTGCTGCAGCCGATCCCTCATCTCCCTACTTGAACCTTCACTCAGGTTATTCAGGTACAGTCAAGAAGGACAGCACATCACGTTGCTCTTTCTTTCCATGTGTGTGTAGGAATATACATTACTGTGTGTACAGCTACATAGGTAATGCATATTCAGTTCAATTAAGTTCTGTTTTATTTATATAGAACCAAATCACAACAAAAGTTGCCTCAAGGTGCTATACACTGTAAGCTACACACCCAACAATAATACAAAGAAAACAGAGAAAAACACGATGACCAAGCCCTTAGGCGACAGTGGGAACGAAAAAGTCAGTTTTAGCAGAAAGAAACGTGCCACTTGTAATTTCATTGTACCTGTGACAACGACAATAATGACATTCTGATTCTGATTCCAGCAGAACCAGGCTCAGGGAGGGGCGGCCATCTGCTACCACCGGATGGGGGTGAGTAGGATAAAGGAGCCTCTGTGGAAGAGAGCCAGAGATTAATAATAACAAATAATTAAGCAGCCTACTCCTATTGCAGCATAACTAAGGGAGGATTCAGGGTCACCTGATCCAGCCCTAACTATATGCTTTAGAAAAAAAGAAAGTTTTAAACCTAATCTTGAAAGTAGAGATAATGTCTGTCTCCTGAATCCAAAGCTGGTTCCACAGAAGGGGCCAATAAAGAGAAGTTAATATACAAGAAATAAGCTCTCTTTTTCTAGTATCTGTCAATATTCTCGCTGCAGCATTTTAGATGAATTCAATTTTCAGGGAGTTTTCAGAACATCTTGATAATAACGAATTACAGTCCAGCCTAGAGGTATTAAATGCATGAACTAGTTTTTTAGCGTGACTCTGAGATAGGATTTTTCTAATTTTACAGATATTGCGCAAATGGTAGTCCTATTTGTTCAATATGTGCATTAAAGGACATATCCTGGTCAAAAATAACTCCAAGATTCCTATCAGTGTTTCTGGAGGCCAGATTAATGCCATCCAGAATGGACATCTGTCTAGAAACCGCATTTCTAAGATTTTTAGGTCTTTATGTCTTTAAGACATTCCTGCAGTTTAACTAACTTGTGTGTGTTATCTGGCTTGATCCACAGATAGTCATATGAACAACAACAATAACATAAAATGTACATTTAAAAAAAGTTAAATTAACATAAAATAATTTGATTTTTTTTTTAAATAAAAGTTATGGCGCTGTTTATAAAAATTAGTAATTATGTAATTAAATAAAAGGCAGTGACAAACAAAAATAAACAAACAAAAAAAACGTGTTTAGTCTGGATTTATACGAACTGAGATTTGGAGAGCTGGTGTTTGATGCACGGAGCAGGAAAACTGAGAACAGAGTGTTTCTCTGCGTTCACAGTCAGTGTTTATGGTTTCTAACCCTGCGGCAGCATGTGGGAAGAGAAGTTCCTGGCAATCATACATTTTATTCCGACGTTGATGTGAACGCTTGTTATGACTAACTAGGCTTGGTATTAACATTGACAACTAACAGATTCGTTTATAAGACAGCTGTCCGAAATCCCGATTGATCATCGAGCATTCAGCGAGCAGGGAGTTATCAGTATGTGTAAGGGAAAGAAGTAGTCTAGTGGCAGATGGTATCCTTACATAAGCCAAATACGCTTGTGCAAGCGTTAAAAGCTGCCCTTGCAGTTTTACCAGGAAGGAAAAGTGTGCTTTGTGGGATGAAAGGTTCAAAAGCAATTCAATGACTGAAGAGTACAGTTACAGTCTGCAGGTGTCTGCTTTTCTTTTTTCTTTTTCTTTCTTTCTTTCTTTTTAATTTCTAACACGTCTATGCACGGCGTGTCTGGTTTGACATGTTGCATAAGGTATCTTAAAGCAACTCTCTAGAAACAGTTCGCTTGCGCTCCTCCAGGTTTTTTGCGAGCATGTCAAATGGAAATATCAGAGACTTTGACGAAATCACGTCTTTTCTGGGCGACTACGGGCTCTTTCAAATTCTCGTTATGGTTCTGCTCAGTGTAAGTACAATGCCCGCAGGATACATGGGTGTAATTGTGGTTTTTGTTTCGGATACACCCGAACATTATTGCAGAAGCCCAAACAGCTCCTCGCGCAACGGCACAGAGTGGGAACAGGAGAATGGTTTCCATGACAGCTGGATGGGACCGGGCAGCTGCTCTCGATACAAGCTCAATGAAAACTGGACAGAAAAAGCAGCCGGCTTCAATGACACAGAACAGTGTTTGGACGGCTGGGTTTTCAGCACTGACAAATACACCACCACCATCGTTTCTGAGGTTCAGTACTGCCTAAATGATCACTGACAGTCAGCCTGTAGTACACGAATTGTTTCGTATGGCTGTGACATTAAAAGACTTCGAGAGCTAAAACATGTAAAAATTGCTTCATGTATTCGAAATAAACTCACTTTATTCTATTATTTTTGTCTGAACGTAACCCGAATAACCATATTCTCTCCTTTTAACTGAAGTGGGATCTTGTGTGCGACAATGCATGGAAAGTCCCTTTCTCCACCTCTTTCTTCTTTGTGGGGGCACTTATTGGATCTTTTATTAGTGGACATCTATCAGACCGGTAAGTCTGTCATATAAAAATATGTAATCAGCCTTTGTTTAAAAAACGTTAAGATAAGGAGGCTGAAAGATATCGTGGCTTTAACAAGTAGCCTTTGTCTTCTTTTTTTTCACGAGGAAAGGTTAAAAAAGTTTTTTTTTTCTTACCTGGGTGAATTGAAAAAAAAAAAATCATAAAAAGCTTTTGATATATGATTGCTAAAGTGACCTACAAATAAAACTAGTTGCTTTAAAGTTTTAGGAGGAGAGTTAAATTGTTTTCAGAACAGATAAGTCATGTAAAAATATTTAATACTGCAGTCTGAAAGATGGAGGAGTGTGGCTCAAAGAGGCTCCTAAATTTAGGTCTGTGTATTAAATGTGCATGTTCTTTTGTGTGAGTATGTATTTCCTGGCTGAAAACTATCAAAAGTGTATTTAGAACTCTGCAGGTTTGAGGTTGAAGCCTGCAGAGCTGTTTTCATGTCATCTGAGGCTTGTGTTTGTTTCCAGTTTGGATTCTATGATCCGCTTGTCTCAGCAAGTTGTTTGGTAAACGGATCAAAGATCTGGAAGCAGATATTCAGTCTAAATATCCAGGTAGTGGGCAACAGAGCAACATAGTGTACGCACTACTGTGGTAGAAGGGAATCTTTTTCTTAGTTCATAACAAGCAGGCAAAGCTACAAGTAAAGATTGTCTCTTTCACTTTTAGTTATTGGTATTTGGGTTGTTTTTTTAATTTTAAATTTTTTTTTATATATATATATATTTACATATGTATTATTTGATGAGCTGAAACCAAACAATTTTTAGCAGTGGTGCTGACAGAAAACAATTAAAACCCATACCATCTGAGAGAATCAAAAAAATAGAGAGAAGTAAAACTGATAACCAGCCCAAACTCACTATGATACTGTTATGTTTTCATGACATTACATCTTTACATCTCTGTATTCCCTATTTCTGCATAACTTTTCTTACAGATTTGGTAGAAAGCCAGTATTTTTTTTCACTATGATCCTACAAACAGTCACCGCCTTGATCCAGGTCACCTCCGTCAGCTGGGTCATGTTCACTATCCTCAACTGTCTAAGAGGACTTGGCCAAATTTCCAATTTCATTGCATCACTCGTACTCGGTAAGGCAGCCCATTTGCTCCTATCACACTTCAAGAAGTCTCGGCATGTATTCTCCAGGGCTGAAACAAAGTGTAGCACAGAGCCATGCTTCTGTTCCTCAGCGTGGCGGTGGTTCAAAACCCATTGAAAGGTTGTGCTGTACCAATTCATTTTGGGTCTTAAAAACCTGGTTGTATTGTGTTGAGGCAGTTTAAAGAAGCATTAATCACTATTTCTTGTCTTTTTGTTAAACATATCACATTTACCTAACACAGAGGAGACACACGTTTCTAGTAGGGTTACATCATCCAGCGTAAAAAAAAAAATTGTGCCAAACACGTTGATCCTTCCGCTGTGGTGACATTTTATAAATAAAAGGTCAGCCAATAGAAGCTTTCATGTGAACGAGCAGAATTAAAGTCTACATAAAAGTTTCTTTAACCCCGAGAGGTCTAATCAGCATCTGTGGTGATCCTAACCATAATTTATTATATTATTTAATTTCTTCTGACTATGATTGCCGACTCCTGTTTGTCTGAACAAAGCTGTATTTTTCAGCTCCAGAGGTATCTCCATGAAATCAGATAAAGTGCCTCAAGCATTGAAGGAGCATCCTTTTGATCTAAGGCTGTGCTCCTTGAAAGAAAGGCGTTTTGGCTTTTTGTAGCTTACTTTTCATCTCCAAGGCTCTAGGCTAAAGTAAAATACTCCTTTAAGCCATTGTCTCAGAAAACCAATCCTCTCATGTTTCCTTTCATTAAAGCCCAATCCTTCATCTTTGTCTTGTCCAGGTTCTGAAATGCTGAGTAAGTCTGCCAGGGTGACCTACATTCTGCTGGGACACAGTCTTGGGTTTGGCTTTGGTTATGCCTTATTGCCCCTCTTTGCTTACTTCATACGTGGCTGGAGGATGCTGCTGGTTGCTGCTGCCCTCCCAGGCTTCCTATTTATTCCAACGTGGTGGTAAATCTAATGGATGATGATTCATGTAACCAGTGCACAGAGAATTTTATTAGGACTTTGTGCACCCCTGCATTTCAGTGCATTAATCCGATATTAGCAATGCAATTTTAGAGAAACATGTCAGTATTCGGGTTTTAGCATTCAGTTAAAGGTTACGTAAAAAATCTGAATGGGGAAAGATTTTACCATGATATTATTGTAAGTGCTATTGGCTGTTTAAAAAAAAAAAAAAAAAAAAAACATAACATAAGAGTCTCTTGGGTTAACTCTAATAAAACATATATAATATTGTGGTCTGATGAAAATGACCAGAGCAGCTGGAGCTGATACAATGACATAGCTAACTCACATAACTGCTGTTTATATTTGTGGTGTTCACGACATGCCCAGCCTTGTCAATAAGTAGCTATAGGTTCCTGTTAAACAAAACTGGAAAACTGAGTCCACAGTTACTTGTTAAACTCAATTTCCATGTGATGCTGCATGTGGATGTCTCATAACAGCAACTTTGCTTCTTGTTATGAAAAGTATAAAACATATTCACATACATTATAGAAATATTTGATCAGCGAGTGGAGACCAACAGACGTGTTACAGCAGGCAACATCAAAATTTGTGCATGTACTATTTGGTTTCACTGTGAAAGTAACTCTGGAACGTTTGATGAATGCAGAGTTAGAACAGAAGTTAGTCAATGCCTGCAAGATAATGTTTTTGTTTAGTCAGATACATTACATGTACATATTCTGTCACTCAGCGTAAGGAATTAGAATATTTTTTATTTATCCTTCAATCTAACCAGCCAAGCTAAACGAATCTATTTTTTTTTTGGTTTTATTTGTCTTTGTGTTAATATATAACATAAAAAACTGTTCAAGGGCAAGTTGCATCAAAGCAAACCAGAAGATTTCTGAAATAATGCCCTTTAGGCAGGCAAGGCCAAATTAGGGAAATTTGAAAATAACCTATCAGCACAAACATGTCACGCCAACTGTCAGGCACGGTGGTGGAGGGTGGTGATTTGAGTTTGTTTTGCAGCCACAGGATTTGGGCACCTTGCAATCACTAGGCCGACCATGAACACCTCTGTATACCAAAGTATTGTTAAGTCAGATGTGAGGCCAGCTGTCGGACAAATAAAGCTTCATCCAAATTGTGTCATGTAACAGGACAATGATTGAAGCCACAGCAGCAAATCTGCGACAGAATGGCTGAAAAACAAAAGAATCAAGGTGTTGCCATGGCCCAGTCAAAGTCCAGATCTCACCCTGACTGAAATGCTGTGGCAAAACCTTAAAAGAGCAAATAAACGAATGCCCACAAACTGCAATGAACTGAAGCAACATTGTAAAAAAGAGTGGGTCAAAGTTCCTTCACAGCGATATGAGAGACCCATAAAGTCATGCAGAAAACTTTTACTTCAAGTTATTGCTGCTAAAGGTGGTTCTACAAGCTACTGAATCACAGGTTGTACGTAGTTTTCCAAAGGACTGCTTAGAGTCAAAACCAGTGAAAAATATCTTTTTGACAGGAGTGTATATATACTGGAGGAGTGTCCACCACACAGACAGAGAGAGAGAAAACAACAACGGACCCAACCCAGTACAGGATCTAAATAAACAGGAATAATGAAATAAAACAGATTAATGAACTTAATTAATGAACCTCAAAATTGTTCCTCATATATACTCTGACATGTAGATTTAGTTACATCTGGTATCACACAGTATATCAAATCCGTACATTACTGAACTGGCGTTACTGAAAACTGTTATGCTGTCAAATCCACTGAGGGTTTTGCTGAGTGATGCAATAAGTCTTTCGTTTTCTTTTAGAAACCAGAATGGCACACACATAAAACAAAGTCCAGCCTCACTATCCTTTTTACGAGCGCATGAAACTAATTTCTCAAAAGCAAAGTTCACTCACGATCAGTTCAGACAAGATAACACTGTTGTCAGTCAGCCTGGACGACATTTGGGTGACAGTTGTGATAGATAACACGTGTTTTCACTGAATCTGGAAAAATCTTGCTTTGAGGTGCATGTTTTGCTACACGCTTTTCACTGCTCTTGTGTGTGCAGCTTGATTCCTGAGTCGCCTCGTTGGCTTTTGCAGAAAGGTCGAGTGGAGGAGGCTGAGCTTGTCATACGTAAGGCTGCCCAGTGGAACAGAGTCCCCGCCCCTGAGGTCATATTCAGAGCTGGGGATTGCTTGGAGCTCATGGTACCATTTTTTTTTTTTATTTCCTTGAGCTATGAAAGCCATTGTGCTCCAGTATAAAATATAACTTAAATTGTAGAAATCACACAATACTTTTCCACCATGCAATCTGAAATTATTATATATTCAGTGTGGACAGACGACTTTGCTCTATAATGTTCTGTTTCTTTCTGTGTCTAATTCAGCAAAATAAAGATGAAGAAGAGCAGACATACACTTACATGGACTTGATGCGCACCCATAACATAAGGAACATAACAATTTTAGGTGTTTTCATATGGTAATGGGCTTTCCGGAAACATACAGTAATGCCAGATATTGTGTTGCATGTTTTAGTAGCAATAATTATGCTGTCTAATGTAAAACAAACTTGTATTGCTGAGTCTTGATTATGCTTTTTTTGCAGGATGTCTGTGGCCATGGTCTACTATGGGCTCTCTCTCAATAGCAGCAACCTGCATGGAAACATCTACCTCAACTGCTTCATTTCTGCAGCCATTGACATTGTTGTGTATGTAGCCACCTGGCTTCTGATTGATAGGGCTCCACGGCCCACTTTACTCTTCACCACGCTGATGTTCTGCGGTATCATGCTTCTGGTTATAAAGCTGGTTCCTGAAGGTATGTGTACAATATTAGCAGTGCCAGGAATTAACTAGAACACTCGGTAGATTAGCACTTTGTTTAAACTTTTTCTAATCACTGCCTTTTTCTTTCCAGACATGCCCATCATGGTCCAGGTGTTGGCTTTGGTGGGAAAGACTGGTGTATCTGCTGCTTACTGCTTTATCTACGTGTTTTTCACTGAGCTGATGCCCACTGTGGTCAGAAACATGGGCTTGGGGATCTGCGCCACAGCTGCACGAATAGGAGCTATCATATGTCCTTATTTACTTTACATGGGTAAGTGTGCTTTCTTTTTGTTTTTCGGTCAGAGAGCTTAGGGGAGGTGCATGGGCATCAAAGCTGAAGCAACAATATCCATGTTCGGGGCTAATCTGGCATTTTAGTATTTCAGTTAGTGTTTCACTTTGATAACAGGGGCAGTGGTTAGCATTGCTGGCTCACAGCGAGAAGAGTTATATCCATGTTAGGGCATTTCTGTGTGGAGTCGGTACATTTTCCTCATGTGTGGGTAGTCTGGCTCCTTCGTACAGTCTATAGACATGTGTGGGGTTAGGCTAACTAGATGTGAAGCATCTATGGTTGTCTGTCTCACCCTATGATAATTAAGTCTCCCAGCAACCCTAAAACGGATAAGCAGAAGAAACTGGATGGATGGACTTTGATTGGACAGCCTAACATTGCATCCTGGTTTGATCATGATTTCTGTAATAGGTTTGCAGTTCATGAGCCTGAGTGAAGGAAGCCGTGACAACAGAATTGACCTTAATGTGTAAAATCAACAGAGGCCACTTTCAAATGACAAAGTCCACTTTAGGATTGACGGTTTAATAAATAACACTATACATGCAGTTATTATCAGAGGCCTCATCCTCATTTCTACTGTGACCTAGAGTTGTCATGTGTGATTTAAGTGGTTTGATTAAGGAAGTCTGTTTTCCACCTCTCTTGAAATTATTTTTAGTTGGTTACAATTTTGTATATTCATTTCCCCAATGGTTTTCTCATCTTCTCTGGACTCTGTATATCTTTTTATTTCTGAAATACATCTTGGTAACCTGACCTCCTTCCATTATTGTGTACAAGAGAATGTGCTAACACCATTTTTCCCTTTTTCCGTTTTGTTTTTTTGTTGCCAGTATATTGCGTTATTGATCTGGTTTTAAATGTATTTGTAAATGTTGTAATATAATTCTTAATGCTTGTGTATTGTGCACATCTTCATGATGTGGAAATCCTTTTAACAGTGAAAAGATCTCTCATCGTTCCATTTTAAATGCCTTTTATTTTTCTTGCAGGTCTATACAGCAAGATCCTTCCCTACATCATTTTTGGCACAGCCAGTATTATGGCTGCTGCCGTTAGCATGTTGTTGCCAGACACCAGAAACAGCAAACTCCCTGACCTTCTCATCCAGACCAAACACATCAGACGGTATGCTGTTGATGGACGTACCGAGTTCAGATTTCCCTTTTATTTTAATGGCGTAATGTTTGTGGATGGGAGTACACTATAACCATGACCTGAAATTAAAGGATCCGGCTTTTGATAATAAGTCTGTTACTAATGTATTTGTATTATGCAGTATATATAAACACACTGGCTCGCATCAGAAAAATCTTAATTAAAAGGAGCAAAAATTCTTCAGAGCCAACTGAATCGCAGCATTTTTTTTGTGTGTGTGTATTTTAGCCATTCTTATTTATCTGTTCATTCTGCCTTCGTTTCTCTTTATATCTTTAAGCTTCTCCTGCTGTTCAAAGGAAGCTCTTTCAACCCGACCTGATGCAACTGAAGGCTTCAAAGAAGTGAACTAGAGTGCCATCTACTGAAAGGAAATCACACAGCAAGTGTGGAAGGACCACATGCATTTGAAGATGAACTACATGTATCGTTAGCTTTAAGATGTGTCTGTAGGACTGTGAGAGGTTAATCTGAAGAAAGTTAACTGAGCTTCTTTGTTCTTGTCATGCAGAATTAGTGATATACTTAAATTCCTGGGTTTACACTTTCTCCATCCAGAGTCTTAAATGGTGCTTTTGTTTTTGGCCTACTTGATTGTTCGTCTGTTTGTTTTTCAGAATGTATTTTTATGCACTCTTGTATTTACAACATTTATTAAAATAAACTGCATCTCACAATGATGTAGACAAAAAATAAATTGTGTAGATGGTTTTGAAATAGATTTTCCTAATTTGATAAGTCTTCATGTCTGTCCAGTTTTTGCTGATTTAGAAAAACACCCCTCATTTCATTATATTGTGCTAGGAAAATCAGATTTATTGAAACGTGTGTAAAAATACATTCGGAATACAAAAATAGTTTGCACAATTCTAAAGAGCCTGAAAGTGGTACCACCCTTATTTTTCAGTATGTCCTGAACTCTTTTAAGCTTTCTTAGGAATAGTTCTCCAGGGTTCTTGAACAATATTCAAGCTCTTCTTTTTTGTTTGTTGGCTGTATTTTGTTCTGTTCCCAGTGCTGTGGTCCAGATTCTGATGAGGAAAATCCATCACTTCCAGTGTTCCACTAAAGACATGATTTTCAGATTGTGTTCATTTGTTTCTTCAATTGTTTTTCTCTGAAGAACACACTGCACACCATGCTGACATGCTGTGTTTGAGCTAATAGCTCTTACAATGTGTAGACACTACACTGGTTTCAAAGTGCTTTTTTTTGCTTCCATAATTCATAGGTCAGTGTTAAATGGCTTAATACCATAAAACAGATACATAGTCTTCTGAAAATGGTCAGGTACAACAACTTGGCCAAACCTGTGTGAAAAATCAACCAATGTCCAAAGAAAAAACAGAGGGTCTTTCGAAAGTCTGGAGAATTATTGCCCATGATAACTTAAAAAAATAACAAAAAATAAATAAATACAAGAAAGGCTGGCAGCTTGGAAGGATGAAATAAAGAAATGAAGGCTGGCTTGAGACCTTCGCACGGTAATGTACATTGGTAATCCGAGAAAGAAGCGCAGTCACAATAGAAAGTCTCAGGCCTCCGTTTTGTGCTTCAGGTGAATGGATGAATTGTTAGCCAATCAAACAGGCAGCTTGGAAGGCTATAGATCCGAAAGACTTTCAAGCAGTACCATCAGCTTCACGATTATTTATTTATATAAATAAATATTTGAAAACCCTGCATTCCGGATAGTGTTCTAAAGAAATAAGTGTTATTAGTGCCTTCAAAGATAGATCCATATGTCTTTGAAGGCAGGTTAACAAATAGAATGAACTTTAAATCTTTTGTTTTTTTATTATTTTACAATATTTTTTACAACTTTGTTATTTCCCATTTTACAAAACAAAAGGCCCTCACAGCATGTATTCGCTAAAGTCCTTTGTACAAAAGGTTGCACGTTTTAAAAAATGTAATGTAAATACACAAGTAGAGCGATAAAATAAAATACGTTTTTTAAAAATCGAATTAAATTTAAATGATCAAATAACGAGACTAATTTACGGGTTTTGTTTAATTATTTTTATTTTTCCTTTTTTACTAAAGAGTTTCATTTCATTCGGCCATCTGTTTACGTATGCTTTGGTATCTGTTGGAAGCATTAAGTATCTATATAAGTCAGCGTTCATACCGTCGATGGTTCATACTGCTGCTCGCGCAGCTGTCTAAAATATCGCGAGATTGCTACTCTGGACTACTTAAGGCTCAGTCTTGACTGCACCGCGCCCCCGTGATCGTCCCTGCTGAAGACACTAGACCCCGGTGTCTACAGCAATAACACACCTACCCCGCTGAAAGAAGATATTGGGATAAAACAGCCAGTTAAGCTAATGTTTCTAACTTAAACAAAGGGGGAAGTCACCGGAAGAAAAGTGAACAAACATCCGCTTGCTTTCGACTCGCGTGAAATGTGCGGCTGTCACGCAACAGCTAGCAGATGAAGTTAGTTAGATAGCTAGCTAACGTGTATGTGCTGATAGTTATGGCTTTAGCTTTGAAAATCTTTTTTTTGCCTTTACGTTGTAGCTAGTTAATCCTCGATTAATTGGACATTTACATTTTGGTGCAAGTGCGGTGACCATTATGCTAGTTGTCGTGCTACGTCTACTCATCTAACACTAACCTAGCTAGCTAAGACTGGTGTTATATTACCGTATTTGTATTCATAATTTGATGTGTCGCTCTTGTAGTAAATTAGATTTAAGCTGAGTCACAGGTTAAGCCGGCGTTGATTTGAAGACACAAATTAAGTAAGTTTAGCCAGGTTAACTGTCCTACCTGGTAACAGCTAAACAGAAAACGTCAAGTAGATAGCATCTAGTCTACAAGACAGTGTTTGTCTATTATCTAACCTCCCAAAGTTGCACGTGGTAATCACAGGCCCCTTACCTTGTCAGCAATTTCTAAATCATATAGATTACAGGATCTTATCATCTGTAGCTGTAGAGGAAAGTGTCACTCAGTCCAAGTTCATATTTTACCCTCAAATAAACATGGCTCCTAAAAAGAGACCAGTGCCCTTAAACATTGCTCCTGCTAGTGATGGATTATCCACCTCCATGAATACAGAGATTACATCTGAGTAAGTTGACCTGCTGAGTTAAAATTTTGCAGTTGTTTGAAAATATGTTATTCTAAACTGTCTCTTAATTTTATCAGGGCCAATTTAGAAGCGCTGAAGAAAATACTGGAGGAGCTGGACCTGGATGAACAACAAAAGAAAAGATTAGAAGCTTTCCTTACCCAGAAGGCCAAGGTTGGCGAGCTGAAAGATGATGACTTCCATCGTATCTGTGAGCTGGGTGCAGGCAACGGAGGAGTGGTCAACAAGGAGTGCCACAAACCTTCAGGCATAATCATGGCCAGAAAAGTGAGCTTTTGCAATTATAAAACAAAAAGCTGCTGGGTCTTTTATACTTGAGTTGATCTTTCTGGTATTAGTGTTCACCCTTTGATACCCATTTAATATAACACCTTTCTTCTGTGTTTAGCTCATACATTTAGAAATAAAACCTGCAATAAGAAACCAGATCATCAGAGAGCTTCAGGTACTACACGAGTGTAATTCTCCCTACATTGTGGGTTTCTATGGAGCTTTTTACAGCGATGGAGAAATCAGCATCTGCATGGAACACATGGTAAGAATTAAAAAAAATTGTATTCCAGTAGTGTTTTGATCCCAACAAAGATATCATCTTTTCTCTTATCTGTTGCTGAAGATTTATAGAGAGGACAACTGGATTAAAAAGTGTTTTTTACCCAAACAATCAAATGATGTTGTCTAAAATCCCTATCCATTTTGCCCAATGTCTTTGTAATTGAATTAATCTGGTGGGTGTGGGTGTGTGTATATGCGTGTATGCATATGCAGCAGTAATTTGTTGGAAGTGGGTTAATGAGGTACACAAACTGTGTTAATTCTTTACAGTATTCACAAAAAGGATAGAATAATCTAGCCAGTCACTGGCTACATTAGTCGCCTTGAGTTCTTCTTTGCACCTGACAGTGCCTTCTTCCTTGTCCCAAGATATACACTCTCCATCTGATATACTTGTTCCTAATCCTGCCAATTCTTGCCAGTCTCAATGTACATCTCAGTTCAATCTTCAATTGAATTCCACCTCATTTTCATCATCAGCCCCTTATAGACGCAGGTCTGTTATTACTTTTGCGTAACTGTTTTTAAGAATCAATCTGTTGGCATTTTCATTTACTTTCTGAATAGGGTCTTTCTGAATAAGGTCTTCAGGCTGCCTTCTGTTATTTTAGCACTCGTATCATAAGTTGCTGTAATCTCTCTGGTGTAGGATGGTGGCTCTCTGGACCAGGTGATGAAAGAAGCAAAGCGGATTCCTGAAGAGATTCTGGGCAAAGTCAGCATTGCTGTAAGTATATTATTTTTTGCTGTCATGTTCTAATGTGGTAGTAAGTGGTAGACATTAATGAAACAATGTAGTGTTTTAATTTAATTAATTGAGGTGTTTAAAAACAAACAAACAACCAAACAATCACATTCTGTCATAGTTATGTTATGATTTGTATTGAGATTAGGATCAAAATAACCATACTTGCTTTGCACAAGTGCATCTAAACACTTGTCACTCTTAGGCTACGTTCACACTGCAGGCGAAAGTGCATCAAATCCAATTTTTTTTGACCCTATGCGACCCATATCCGATCATGGTATGACAGTGTGAACGGCGCAAATCCGATATTTTCAAATCCGATCTGGGTCACTTTCGTATGTGGTACTGAATCCGATACATATCTGATGTTTTAGAAAGTGACTGCTGTTTGAACGGTCAAGTCGCATTAACTCCGCCTTTTACGTCACCGACACAAGACTGAAGCCAATTATCAGCGCCAGAGAAGACATCGCGAACGCTTCCTGGCCATCCAGTGTAGATGTCAGTGAAACTGTTGGGAAGACAACGTAAACATTTTATTTGTACTGTATAATCTGCAGATTCTGACAGAAATCTGCAACTATCCTTTGAAGCACCGCTCCTCTCTTAAACAGCAATAAGGATCATTATTAGGTTATTTACATTATTATGTAAATAACAAAATAACTTAAAGCAAAAATTGGGAAACGTGAAGTCCGAAGTCTTTATATTAAGGGCCATCAGTCAAACAATACTGTTGCTCTGGGTCTAAACAGAGCGCGTTGTGTGTGACATCTTCTTTTGCGCATGCGGGCCGCTTTGAGCGTTCACAGTAGAGCGCGTTTGCTGTCGCATTTTATTTGTAGCGTGAACGAGCAGACAAAAAAATTGGATTTGATCAAAAAATCGGAATTGAGCATTAAGACCTGCAGTGTGAACGTAGCCTTAGTTCAGGATGAGTTCTGTCATATTGTTTTCTGTAGCATCAAGCCTGTTTAGCGTCATTGACTTCCTTAATTTTTCTCCGCTTTGAAACAGGTTTTGAGAGGCCTTGCCTACCTAAGAGAAAAACATCAAATCATGCATAGAGGTATCAGCATTTTCATTAAGTTTATGATTGTATCTTGAATAAATGAGTTTCATCTGCAAGTAGGATGTGGAGCAGTTTCTATTTACAGCCTAGTTTGATCTCAAGTGGGCCAGATTAGTAAAAGAACTGCATAATAACATCTTACTATAACGATCATTGTGTGCGTGTATGTTTGTTCCCAACTCCTTCTAGACCCCGTTCATTATTAAAATAAATTAAACTTGCTATATACATTTTTTGGAACTAAACTATAGGGTTTTACTCTTTTTGACTGAAACAAGTTGTTGGGATAGTAATATTTTCCATACAGATTCATTTGGGTATTAAAACTTTCATCATTTTTCCCAGAAAAGCAGTGTGGCTTGTTGAAAAAAAATGAGGATATTTATGATTTTACTACAACTTTGACACTTTGCAAAGCCATCCAGAGAAGGGCTGGACCATATCATACCATTCACGGTAATACCGGTGTAATGTTGGGCAACGATAAGAAAATGAAATATCGTGATAGAATATGGGTAAAACGCGCATGCGCAGTGCCTTTGTTTTCATACGCACATGGCGGCGATGGAGAATGAGAAGGGCGAAAGCCAATCGTTGAATGAAACGGATGAACCAGAATTGGTTTGTAAAAATGCTGCAACTTCAGTGGTGGAACTGGTTTGGCTTTCGTCCGTCAGATACAGAACAAAACACTATTTTCGGTAGAGCATGCTAGCTTTCCGTCGTTATTACCGTGTTTTTTGGAAAATACGGCACACTTAAAATCAATCCTTTGATTTTTCTGAAAATCGACAGATCCCCTTATAATCCCGTGTGCCTTATGTATGAATTCTGGTTGTTTTTACTGACCTCGAAACGATTTTATGTGGTACACGGCGCTCGAAAATCTATCAAATGTTTTAGTACGACTTTGCTAAGCCACGAACCCGCACCGCTTGATGGATTGTCGGACCATTACGGCTATCGTAGGCAGGCGCCTCGCAGAGTGATACGTACTGTGCTTCAACATAATAGAGATTGACAGACCACGTGACTTTCGCGCATTGCATGCCGGGAACTCGTGGCAAAACAATCCAAGTACCTGCATCAAATGCAAGCATTTGCAGCACCGCAAAACGTTCATTCTTCGGTTCCAATAAATTCTTGCTTTTTCTTTGCCCCCCAAAAAGGTATGTACAAAACGAAGGAGAACAATGCCGGTCCGTACAAAGACAGACTTGATGAAAAGTCAAAGAAAAGATACGAGGAAAAAAATCAAACCAGTGAAAGGGTCAGACCCTTACGAGCACACAGAGGGACAAAATACGTTAGCGTGCTGCCCAACTTTCACCACGCTCATATTTATAATCATACGGTTCTTGGAGTGAGTGCATGCACTCATGAAGTTTAGTAACTTCAGGTCACTGCAACAAGCCCAGGTACAGTTTACCGACGGATGGGTACAGGACCTTGAACTGCACCGTGTAGAACGAAAGACCATCGTACGTATCATAAGTTTACCAGTCTCACAAATCGTCTTCATAAATACACATTCGTTAACCGTTTATTAATAGGACCTTTGAGCTCAATGGTAATTAATTAGTAGTGGAAATAATTTCTGGCAGCATTACAGAAATGTAGCAGTGACAATAATATTGTATGCTGTAATCGTACTGGGCAATTAGTGATACAAAACTGTTTTACCCTGTGAATAAAAGTATATGTTTTTGTCAGTGTACCATAATAACAGAAGCGAAACGCAATATTGTGTCAGGACAATTTACTATTTATGCACAATAAACAAAGGAGCATAGCGCGACCATTTCTGTTCAACGCCAGACTTGCTTGTAACCTATATCACCAATTATGTTAAGAAAAATGACGCATTAACTACAACAGCAGACTGACCTTTGTGGAAATGCTTGGAGCAGACTAACCTGTGAGCTGGAGGGTTCTGGGACGTTATATTTTGTCTTTGAATGGCTGCAATCCAGTCGCCTCTTTGTTACTTCGGAAACATGGCTCGAACAATTTCTCTTCAACGACGTAATCTGATAACAACCGATCTCTTTACCCGTCGGCTTCCCGTGGCTGTCATGCGACCGGCTATTGCAGTTAATAACACAACAGCTTCTTGCCATTTTTTGTGTTTCTTTTTATTGCTGTATAACTGATTTCAATTGAAAGCCTGCGTGTGCTAGTACCTCTTGCCACGAGTTCCCAGAATTCTTTGCGATTTTACCCCTGAGTGACGTCACATTTTCAATCTCTATATTACCGTATTGTTTGTGTATAACTTCTTTTTAAGTTTTGTGGATATTATACATGGTTATGCTGAGGACATGTCGGCCAATTCCCACTGGAAATGCCTTTTGGTTAAACTGTCAGCAAGGAATTTGCATTTGCACTGTAAAATTTTTATATAACTTTAATGCACTTAAAAAACAGCTGCTTGTTGAAGTGAAAATACATTGATGAGCTTTTTATGCACTAATAAAGTTGTGGAGTTGTAAAGTATTTTGTCTAGTGTCAAATATATCGTGAGTTATATCGTTATCGCAAATTTTCAAATGTATATCATGATGAATATTTTCGGTCATATCGCCCTGCTCTAATCCAGAGGATCTTAGTGCATCCTTTGGTGGGCTGATTCTGGGCCTCAGGCTGTTTGACATCCATAGTATAGAGATTCAGTTGGATAACATTTTCATGTAATTTTATAAGTAATAAAATGTCCTTTTTATCTCAGATGTGAAACCCTCAAACATCCTGGTAAACTCACGCGGGGAGATCAAGCTGTGTGACTTTGGTGTGAGCGGGCAGCTCATAGACTCAATGGCCAATTCCTTTGTTGGAACAAGATCCTACATGTCGGTATGTTTGGGTCTGTTTATGAAACCTGTGGACAAGTTTGTTTCGCATCAATGTTCATGTAATGTGAGAATCTTTTTAACTCATTTTAGGTCGGTAACTTGAATAACAGGATTCTTTTGTGCTAATTTTGATGAAGAGATTTATCCACTGATACATATTTAACTTGAGATTAATGCTTCAGCTGTTTGAACAGTGTTCAACAGTTCCATATTACTATAATAAAGAACTGATGATTGTTTTGTGTGTTGTTTATGTTTGATGTCTAGCCTGAGAGATTGCAGGGGACTCATTACTCTGTGCAGTCTGATGTGTGGAGTATGGGCTTGTCCCTTGTAGAGCTGTCAGTTGGACGCTTTCCCATCCCCCCTCCAGATGCTAAGGAGCTGGAGGCCATATTTGGACGACCGATCTTGGATGATACACAGGGACAGACCCACAGCACATCCCCTAGACCCAAACCTCCGGGTAGACCTGTTAGTGGTAAGCTACACAATCATCTGTGTGTGTTTCAGGTGGCTGGCTGAAAGTGCAGTAGGCAAACCTTGCATGCAGACTGCTCCAAGTTTCCACATGAGAAATCACGTAACTTGCTGATATCAGTGAATTAGACACTCTGATTTATGAACCTGTCAGCTCCGTGATTGCTCGATGCCCCAAAGGAATGTTTGCCATGTTTTTAATTGAAGGTTTTTTTCTGATTGAGTTCTCACTTGTTTTGTTAAACTGACTTCCCCAGGCCACGGTCCGGTAATGGCTATCTTTGAACTACTAGACTACATTGTCAATGAGGTAAGATTATAAGAAGTTATCCAAAGCAGCATTTATTGTCAACCACGTAAAATCACGAATGAGTCACTTTCTGCTGTTTATACTACAACATTTTCTTTTAACTTTCAGCCACCGCCTAAACTACCCCATGGAGTATTCACCCCTGATTTTCAGGATTTTGTGACCAAGTGGTAGGACATTTTAAAACTCAACATATTGCTCACCTTTCCTCACTTACACATGTTAAGCGTCAAGTAGCATGACAAGTAATAGTGACATAACATTGGATTACATGTTTACTAACTTGATGGATTATCTTGATCTTCTTTGTGTCCAGTCTCATCAAAAATCCAGCAGACAGGGCTGACTTAAAAATGTTAATGGTAAGTGTCAGTTTGACTTTAAGTTCCCTATTTTTTTTAAACAGATTATCACAAAGTGAAATATGTGACAGGCCTAAATCACTGTCATTTTTATAGTAAAAAACTTCTCAACTAAACCGGCAGTGCTGTTTAACTTGATAGCAACTATATATTTAGTCAGCTGAGTTAGTGTGTTGTTAATATTTGTGCTTTTTCAGAACCACACGTTTATCAAGCGGTCTGAAGCAGAGGAGGTGGATTTCGCTGGGTGGCTTTGTAAAACAATGGGACTGAACCAACCCAGCACTCCCACACGCACTGCAGATTGAGCTATGTATATTCACTCAGACATTATGTAAAAACATGAAGACACTGCTGCCTAAAACTGTACATTCAGATATACTGTATACACCTTGTGTGACACATCCTCCCTCAGGTGGATCCGTAAAAGCTTCATCTTCAAATCAGCTCTATGATATTTTATCACATAATTCACATCCCAGGATAGATATTTAAAAAAAACACACACAAATGATTGTTGGAAGTGTTGACAGCATAGAGTATTAGAGATTTATTCGGTTCAGGATTTTGACTCATTAAGCCACATATCTGGGCCACTGATGCACTATTATTTTTTTTTTTTTTTTTTTTGCCCCCAGTAGCTTTTTGACATACAGCAGATCGTACATATACTGTATAGAATTGTAAAAGACTTGCTTGAAAAGGTTCATAAAACAGAACAAAAGAAATAACCAATATTTGTAATTTCATCCCCAGCCCCCCTAAATCCAATGCAGTTTTCCAGCTTTCTTGTCTGAAATTTTCTGAAGTGCTCTGAGGCTTACGCTGTTTTCACACATGCACTGGAAAATGTTGAAAGAATCCAGTGTGGATACTCACCCAGTTACTCTGTATGGTCTCCCTTGCATGCGGCTCCACTGGGTAATGTCCAATTAAGGGCTGCAGTGCATGTTTGAAAACGGCATTACAGTACAAGTATGCCAATCCCAGTTATTACAATCATGGCTAGGCTTTGTGTGTCTACAGAAAAATATACTTATGAGTTTCTTTATATGTCTGTTATGCAAATACACTGAGAAATGTAAGGATTAGCTTATTTTACTGAACAGGTTGCGCGCATCTGAGATGTTTCTGAAGTTTCTTGCTTTTCTTAACATGGGAGATTTCTACTAATTTTGAGATGTCTTGAGGTGAAGCACAATGTTTCATGCTTTACAGCATGACCCTCATGTCAAAGCCAAAAATAATAAAAAAGTGTTTTTACAAACGTTAAAAATAGTCTGTTCTCTGTTGCCTCTCCGTTATAGGGTTATGTTTTGTTTTTAAAGTTAAACATCTCTGAATTTTCCTTCTGCAGGTTTCGTATGTTTAGTAAAAGACTTCCTTTGCAAATCCTGGAAATTCAGCCCTGGGCAGATTCTACTTTTAAGAAGGCTGCTTTTATCCCTTGAATGAACTCCATCATGGCTCAATGGGCATTGTCAGCTTAAACAAATTATCATTTTTTTTGTATACCCTCTAATGTAAACAACAGGATGTGGATTGGCCATGTGCATCCTGCGTTAGGGCATTTTGACTTTGTGTCCTGTCACCACCAGTTTAAAAACATAGTTTGGGGTAAATTCTTCAGAAACTTGATAAATCACAATGCTTTGGAGATGAATAAATGGTATGCACTGTGACTTCCAAGCATGATGGCTTCATTTACTGAAATATCACATCTGTCTTACACTTGTTTTACCAGAAGGGGGAAGCATATTGGGTGCATAGAACTGAGGACCTCCTGAACAAATACTAAAAAATAAAGTATAAGATATAGTAGTCTTCATATCTAAATATATCTGGGCTGAGAGATGCATTGTGAGGGCACTTCTGCTACCAAGTTAACGTTTGCATAATTGAATAAAGCTTAAGCTTGATATTGACCTGAGCCACTACCAGGTGAAGAAGGAAAAAAAATCCCCCCTTCCTTCCCTCTTATTTTGCACGGACAATGAAAACCTATCTAGTGTTGATTAAGCGCCTTCTCTTAATTGGGTGTCAACTTGCAGGATTAAAATGTAAGACACTGAGGTGTGAGAACGATACAGTGTTGCAGTATGCGGGGTGGCTAAGTGTTGACGGGAGGGGGACTAATGCAGCATAAAAACAGCAAAGTCTGCAGTCATTAATATGCAAATATGCAAATGAGAGGGTAATTAAGCTTGGGCGTTTGTCAGTGGCTCTTTGATTGCTAATGAATTCCAATCTGCAAGAAAGGGGGAGGGGATGATGAGCTAAAAATTAGGAAAAAGAACAGGATGACATTGTGCTCCTCTCTCTTTCTTACAAAAATAAGGAAACGAGTGCAGCATGAAGGCTTACCAAACATTGCAGTGTTTTTTTAGCTTGCGTCAGATACTAAAAAGGCCGTTGCAGTTGAAAACATGAAAGATACCTCTCACTAGAAATGCTGGCGCTAAAAATCAGTTTCAGCACGAGCAAACATCTCAGAAAAATGGGGAGGGGAGCGTGTGCCAACGACAATTAACCATTCACGCCGTCGGTGAGCAGTCAGCATGGCAGGCTTGAGCCACCGCAGGAAGGTAGAATGATTTCTGCTCATTAAGAGTGATGGGGCTGACCCCTGTTGAGAGATGCTCAGGTATCTTGGTGGGAGATGTGCACTGCCAGCATGGTGTGTGTCACAAACAGTGTTATTTTGGCAAATGGGGACCTGCAGTGCACACACACATTCACACACACTGCTGTTATTGCTGTTTCAGTGGTCCCCTGACATTTGTACGTCTTCCTCTCTGTGGCATGTGAAATGAGAGGACGTATACGTGAAATAAAAACAAATTAGAAGAGAATAATAGTGTAAGACAGCTGCTCAAAAGGTGTAATTCTTCATCAAAATACTACCACTTTATATATTTCAGTTGGCTACAGCTATGATGCTGTGTCACACAAAAAAATCCCACTAAAAATCTGGATGAATCTTCTGTCAGTGAATCTAATCAGCAGTGTGATGTTCGGTTTTTGTTTTTGTTTTTTTGTGTGTGTGTCTTACTAAATACTTTCCCAAATTCTTGAAACAGGATTACAAGTACAAGAGCTCAAACTAATCTATTTGAAATGGTGTGTTAGCAGCTGATCAGAGTTTTGCTCTGTTTGCTGCATGAAAGACTGTGTTTGTGTGTGTGTTAGGAGAGGGGGGGCTGTATTTTTTACAGGAAACAGGAAACCAGAAGTCATAACAGGATGCCCCAGGTTTTGATACTGTACCTGATGCGTGGGTGGCTGCATGGGGGTAACCCATTTACAAAGCCTTTAGAGCCTGTGACTAGAAGAAGAAGAAAGGGCCCAGGAAAGAGTAGGTGGTAAGGAGGGTATACGCTTTGGGGTTAGGAAAATGGAGTTCCACTCTAAATATAGCCCTTTTTTTCTTTCTTGCACCATACCGTACAACTTTAACGTCGCATTTCCTCAATTCCCTTTGTCCTACTTCTAAAAAGGCAACAGACCAAAGAACGTTTGATGTTTGGCACAGAGCAGCGATACGATCACTTCCATGCGAATACGTGCACCAACTTTCCCCAGGTGTATTGTAGGAGCTTTGCACTGAATCTGTGACATAAAACTGGTTTTGTCACAATGAGGTTGATGTGCTCACACTGACTGAGCGCTCACGCTGCAAAAAAAGCTAGAACTGGGTTTATGCCCTTTCTGCATTTACCCATCTAAGTGCATGTGTCTTTAACAAAGCAGTTCTGAGCGTGGATGGTCATTTCCTTTGGGCAAGTAAACAATTTGGTTGTAATTTTTGGGGGATTTTTTGCAACACTGAAAAGAAATATTAGGTCTACTGAAAACCTCATGTTGCCTTGACTGTGTATTTAAAAGACAGCAACATAACCAGTCCCATGGATAATCACATACAGGTGTGTGCTTGAGTTGCATGCGTGCAGGGCATGGTGTGTGTGTGTGTGTGTGTGTGTGTGTGTGTGTGTGTGTGTGTGTGTGTGTGTGTGTGTGAGAGAGAGAGAGAGAGACCACAAAGTGGATGGATGAGTTTTCTCGTAAAGGCCAGCACAGATGTTTCTTGGGGTTTTTTTTTTTTTATTTCCCCCTCAAACCGGTTGAGGTTTTCTCTAGAAAGTCGCAAAACAAGTTGTGTTTACATACCCACCAAGGTACAACTGATGAAAAACACCAGCCAGGCTATTTTAGTGAGTTAGACACTGGCCCATGCTATCAACTTGTAATTTCTGTTTGACAAAAGGAAGTAGCCATGTCATTCCTTTTCCCCTGCAACTTCTGAACTCGACATGCAGGAACATTTTAGTTAGTTTGTTTTTTTTATATATCACTGAAAATTAAGTAAAACTATCGTACCTTAAAAAAATTTCAATATTCTCATAGGTATCATAAGGTAATCTGTATACAGATTACTGTACATATGCACGTGCTTTTTCTCACTTCCTGCGCTATAACACCTTTACCCAAACTGACGTTGACAATGCTATTTTATATTTAATATTTTCACACATATGTGATAAGTGCAATTAATTAATGGAAAGGTCACCCCGCAGTTTAGCGTCTTAGGCCACGAATTCAAACAGCATGGCCAATTAAGACAAACTTTATTATATTCTCACCCATGTTTACCTTTAGAGAGGATGGACTCCCTCAACTGTTTGACACTTGGGATCATTTTTCGTAGCTCGGGCGCTATTTGAGAACAAAATTAAAATGCAGGGAAGCCCGTAGGCAAAATGAGACAGCCCCTGAAGTCGATATTGAAACATATTTGGACGGCCCACATGCCAATCAAAATTTCCTCGCATCCTATTGGTCCTCCCCCCGATATTATCGTTCCATCTTCTGCTCGTCTAGTCTGTTAGGCTTTCCGCTGTCCCCATCCGCCAGTACACATAGACCCCCTCCAAATTGGTACTCAGATCCTTTTCTGTTTCGTTCGCAGCTACGAAAAGGTGACATTTTGCGGTGTGTACAACCAACGCTGCATCAGTACACAACAACGCTACTGAAGCGTGCTTGGCTCGATTTTTTTTCCCTTTTTAGCTGAAATCGGACACCGCTGATGTTATAGCGTCAGTGTCCTCCCGCAGGCTGCGCTGCGGAGTGATATTCCATTGGAACCGACAATGTGGAGGGTGTTAAAATGTCTACTTGGAAAATGAAATGGTTACAGTTTCTTTAACACTGAAGAAACCGAGTAACACAAGAGTTATGGTTCGTGGGACACACTTGTGTTCAGCTTCGTGACAAAAAAGACAGCGAGTCGAGGCGACAGAGGAGCGCTTCATATTCTCTTTCCTCATCTTCATCAAGCCACAGTCCGGACCACGGGGAAAGGATCCTATCCCTAACTTTGTTTTTTTTTTCCTCCTCTTTTTGTACTCCAGCCGCTAATTTCTCTGTGTTGGATGTCACATTGTTAAATTCAGGTAAATGCGTGCTAATATACATTCATAACAAGCAAATGCATTTCAAACAGAAGTGGTTCCTCACGTTGTTAGCGGAGTAATAACCAAGTTTTTAGCGCATCGTTGAAGTTGTGCTGTGAGTGCCACAGCCGGGAAAAGCGGGGTCCTTGTTTTTTTCGGCCCGAGCGAACTTGCACTGTTATTAGTAAGTGCCAGGGGCTTGTGTGGGCTGAAAAAGACTTCTTTGTTCACTTCAAAGAGCTATAACGTTAACGCACATTAGCATATGACCAGACTGAGTGAGCTCCTCCGGGATTTTGTTGTCTGTACTGGTAGTGTGAGGTGTTTATGGACGCGAACATTCGCCGTGAAGCGTTAACGCAGACAGGCGGTGTTGGCTGCTTTTCTCTACTTGTGGGAAATGCTAAACATTTCCAGCGCTTAGTGAAATGAATTTTATACATTTATTTTAAGTTTTATTAATTTATCCAGGGGCACGTTTATAAACCACAAAATTACGTATGTAAAAATACCCCAGTAAAAAAAAAAAAGTATTACTTGGGTATTATTCATCCCCCCTTCAGCCTCTCAACCGTTAACCACAGCAAAGAAGCAGCGATAAGGTCGCCAAACGCTTTAGTTTCTCTTCCCCACTTATTTTTTAACCCCCCGATATTATTTTATAGCGTTTTTACATTACTTATTGTTTTATTTAAGTTTCTACCATTCATCTGAAACTTTATGAAAGAGGGGGGGGGGGGGGGCGAGTCTTTGTGTGCATCAGTGTCTCATTCTGCTGCTCGACGTCAGGGCAGGCAACAGGTTTTTAAGTCCTTTTAAACGGCCCGCAGGATTTTTAACCGAGCGATGAGCCGCCGATGGCTCTCTTGTGAAGCCAGGTTTCACCACTTGCATTGCTATTTCTGCCGTAAAACTTTTTTTCTTGACACCTAAATGGGCAGGCCAAAGGTG
Organism: Aulonocara stuartgranti; assembly: GCF_965226115.1. Lineage (NCBI taxonomy): Eukaryota > Metazoa > Chordata > Actinopteri > Cichliformes > Cichlidae > Aulonocara > Aulonocara stuartgranti. Next base: position 22,299,405 of record NC_138954.1, read on the forward strand.
GGGGTGCTCAAGACAAGCGTATGCAACTTCCATTTGTTAGGAGGGGCTGAGCACTTATCCCCCATTTTGACCTCAGCTCACTGAGAGAAAATGCTAGATTATATACTGTCAACGCATTGTTCCTGCACCAACAGTTTCTCCCTACTGGTAAGTCATAATGCTGTTGTGTCAGTATTTATCCGGCCTTTCACCATTGTTAGATTTAGTGTGCGCGTCTTGACTTCGGGGTAAAGTAGGTTTTATTGGCTTTATTGTTAATATCTATTGTTGACAAAGTACTAGGGTAACTCGCAGTATTTCCAAGTCTGCTGTAATGGATATGACAGTGGTATTCAAATTACTGATATTTTAATGGGTTGGGCAGTGCAGTTGTAGTTGCCATGCATAACTAAAATTAACTGGCTTTCCCCCTTTCTGGTGTATAGTGTTTAGAATAAAAGCCAATCTTCAGTCGTGGCATTGAAATGTTTTTGTTGGGTTTTTTTTTGAAAAAAGATCAATCATAATGAAAAATATATTACAAATTATATTAAAGGCCGGCAAGTGTACATCCCACCCTAGCCTTATTGTTGTTGTTGTTGTTGTTTTTTGTTGCTAATTTTAGTATTTACTTATCCTGTTGCTGTCTTCACTCAGTGCACTATGAAAATAACCAAAACATACAGGTTTATTGCTAAATAAAAGAAACGAAAAACATTTTGAGGCACACCAAGGAGGTCTGGGCATCTCTCTGAAGGAAAATCATCAGTACTGTGATTAAAATATAGATATGTATTTTTAATTTTAATAACTTAAAAAAAATTAGGTTTATTTTTTATAATCCAGGGGAAGGAAAAACAACAGAAAAATGCACTTTCTGTTAAGTAAGGTGGTATCAACTTTAGATGAACACCATTGGCGATTATGTGCCTAGTCACCCCCCACGGCCCATTTTAAACCAGGAAAAACCCTGACATGTAACACTCCCAGTAGATTGTAGACATAAGGACAGCCTCCCAGTGGTTGTCATTTGAAAATTCCTGAAGTTTATTCAATATTACACTGTGCAGATATTTCAGTGTTCTGTTTGCAGTATGTACTTTTCACATAACCTGTTATTAGTGTTGGCAAATAAGGACCCAAAATTCTACTGTTGCTGGGTCTAATAAATTAATTACCTGCTCTTTTAATTTTACAAAATATCTTCAGGTTGCTTTTAGGTACAAATGGGTACGTTGGTACAAAATATTTTAAAGTGGCAAGTTTTAAAACTTGAAAATGTCTTTATGTCAGTCATATTGCCGCCAATCGTTTTTAAAGATTGCTAAAGGCTGGTTATTTGTGTTTGTTGTAGCCATACTTTACTTTTGCTTACCGCTAATGATCTCTGAGTCGACTCTGAATTTAATCGACATCTCTGACGCAAAATCAAGATGTGATTTCCTCCAGGTGGCATTTCTTCTTCTTCTATTTTTCTTTCTTCTTTTTGTTTGTGACTTTGTCCACAGTGTGTAGAAATGATTCTTCTCAAGGTGTTTTCCCCACTCAGACTGCATTTGCTTTGATATAGGCTGGTACTGTTTAGGACTCCAAAACAGTGTGTTACCACTTTGTAAATTTTAGTGAAAACAAAACTTAAAACATGTTGGGTTTTGAGGTTGGAGGGAGGAGTTTGAGTTTAGTGCCTGACTGACAACAAGTGCAGTGTGGCCTGTGGCCAACCATGGTCACTCATGTTAGATGTGGCCTACCAAGTTAAGATTTTCATAACTTGGTCAGTATCTCGCCTGCTTTATGGCATTTGAATGGTAAAAATATAGAGCAGAGGAATTTGCAGCTTATGTATATCTACCGTTGCACTATGCTGTTTAATTGACTTCCCTCAGTGCTTTTACGATGCCTGCATTACTACAGTGTGAGAATTCTATTTCATATGGACATTGTAGTGCAGATCCATATATCTGAATTTTTGTAATGTTACTTTATTTTTTTAGAGAGAGAAAAAGAGGTTTTGATCAGCCTCAGCCATTTTTACACACACACACACACACACACACACATCATTTCTGCTGATTGAGATTACATTTTATTTAAAATCCTAACATTTTTTTTTGTGTCTGTATGTCTCAGCTTTTTAATTGGGGAATAACATGTCATCCTTACCATTAGGAGTGATGAATGGCACGGTGAAAATGACACCGTATTTATACAGGTGAACGAGCTAAATGATCAAATTTCCTGGAAATCTGAGCTGAGTGTAATAAGCAGTAAATATGTTTGTCTGGTTACTATATTCATATAAGTAACGTTTTTATAATTTGACCATTTCGCCTCCATTTTTGGATTAGATATATTGCAGAAGGCACCAGTTGTCAGAACAGTTAACCATCTAACAAAGAGGCAAAATAAACTTACACGCTCCTTACCTTTGCTTGTAGTCGCTTGCTGAGACTGAAAAGCCCAAGTGAAGAGCAGCAGCAGAGAATGGCTGCAGTGGAAACAGACAAGGAGCTCAGCGACTTGCTGGATTTTACCGCGGTAAGATTTCTCCAGAGATTGCTTGAACTTGTTGAGTGAGCATCTCATACAATTCATCATATTCTCACAGATGGCAGATTTTAACTTTCATAACAGATTTTGAACACTTGTCAAGTAGATTGAAGTATGTATGGCATTCATGTTTGAGCAGGAATTGAAGGACTGCAGCGGGTACATGAGAAGGTTTTATATGAGACTCTTGTTGTCTGTTTAATTTGTGGTGTTAGTCAGGCAAAGCTGCATTGTGGAGATTGCTTTATGCCTGTCATACCTGCTGGTTAAACAGGATAAGATAAAGGATAGGGTAGTATAAATTATTATCTAACTATCCTTCCCACAAATGAGGAGGGAAAGTCTTACACTGAAATCCAGTGGTTTGTTTACAGTGTCGTTCCTCTCTTTCAGATGTTTGAGCTTCCAGTTTCAAATGGCAAAAACCGGCCAACAACTCTCAACAGCCCTAAATTTGGAGGTTCAGGTAAGAAAGAAATCTTTTAGACATTTGTTTTATCTCTGAGCCTTATGTTTCAGGTCAAATTTCCTTTAAAGACATAATGATATAAATGCCAATACTGAACAACCGATACCCTTCTCATCTTTTCTCTCAGCTAAAGGTAGTGAGAAATATTGGGGTTTTTTTTGTTATTATCTGAACCAGTGAGGGGCTTTTTCCAGTTTCAGTATCCGACCTTCGCACACTCTGTGTTTTGAATTAAAATAGAATAGGAGACAGTTCCTTCTCACCTTTGCTTCTTATAAACGGTTTTTCGATCAGACTTTTTGAGAGAACTTCAGGAACAATTGTCATCTTATTTTACATTATGCAGAACAAGCACCATCTTCCTTACACTTCCTCATCCTCACCTTCTCAGCTGTTGCCATTCAATCACGTAAGGGCAAAGGCAGAGGGTGGGGGTGGTGGAAGCAGCCCAATTAATCTCCTGTGCTTACTCTGTGAAAAAGTGTATTCCCTTGTCCTACAATCTTGCACCCTACTTTTTTTCTCCACATTTTCACTTAGATCTATTATCTGTCCCAGTCAGCAACCCCACCAGGCGGACACTTGCAGTCAACATTAAGGCGCATGTGTTGCTTGCAGTGTAAAAAAAGAGCCTCAGAGATGCCTATGACATTGCTTTGAACATTTATCTGTATGTGTATTTCCTACAGTAGGCCTGCCTGGGTTATACTTCATCAAGTTGATTGATAAGGAACAGCAGTTGTCATTCAGTATGAGTGGGCAAACAATCAGTGTCATAGATGGAGCTAAGGCAGTTGTTAACTTGTGGGCCAGAACTAAAGAGGAGATATAACTGGATTCATTTTCATTACACCCTGACATTAGTTTGTTTTTACTTTTGCTTTGCTTCACTCTTAAAAGCCTAGCAAAACCAGCGTATCTACAAGGTTGCACATCAGTGTTGGCTTAAAAGCAGATACAGCAAGGTGACAAACTTTAGCAATTTAAAGACAAGATTTCAAGTTGATCATAGTGATTCTTGGCATGACAAACAGGGTTAACTCAATATCCTTTGCTTACACTGGTTGAACTTGTGAGACGCTATCAAAGGGTTACTGATGTATATTTGGGGCACAGTGTTATGTTCTTTCTGCTGTTAAATCATGTATGATCTATACTGTTCTTTGAATTAGAAAATGTTAGGTAGTTAGCTTAGTGTGGCATCAAATTTAGAAGAAAGAGGGAAACATTGTTCCAAAGTTTAAAAGTACACCTTTGAAAGCTTAAAAATTTGATCAAATCTTGTCAGTCTAAGAGAGTGTGACTTCTGGAGAAGGTGTGTGTGTGTGTGTGTGTGTGTGTGTGTGTGTGTGTGTGTGTGTGTGTGTGTGTGTGTGTGTGTGTGTGTGTTTTATTATTTTTTTTTCTTCTTCTTTGTACGAGGAAATGACTTCCTGAAGTCGTGTCATGTCAGTGATGTTACGAGGTCTGCCACCATCAGCCTAGCCACAGAGACCTATACTAAACCGACCATGTTTCTGCAACAGGCCAAAATACTGTTGCGCAGATTGATTGTTTTCTCTAATCAGGAAATGAGACACATTCTTTGTTGTTGTTTGTGTATCTCAGTGTGTTAAAAGATCCTTGCATTTCATTTTTAGAATGAAAGCTTTGTTTCCTACATTGTTTTCTTTCTTTTTTTTAATGTAGTACTAAATTGTACTGTTTTCTGACTTTTGGGGATTAGGGATGGGTACCGAAACCTAGTAGTAAACAGGCAGCAGTGCTAAACAATTAAGACCTTAATACTGACAAATGTCAGTTTTCTTTTCTGTACTGGAGAAATCATGTCATATGCTATTCCTAATTCAGAAGAAAGCTGTTCTGCGCAAAGAGCAGTGGCAGCACTGGGTACCAAACACACAAGTTCAGCAAGTACCACGTTCAGTGGGGGACATGAACAGTCTATGGAAACATGGTCTAAATGCATCACATGAGGAATGCATGGTTTTCATCTGCCTGGCTCTTTGTTCATCTCTCAGTGACCCATGCATGTAGTGTTTGGTTTCATGGTTTAATGATTAACAGCAGGCAGCTGATTGGGTGTTTCTGAATTCGGTCTGATATAATCATGTCATCACTTGTCATTCTGATAGTCACGGTTTCGTTTTCAGAGCACTTAGAGCTTAAGCAGATTCAGTGATAAGATCCATGATTTGTACAGTTGAGATAAGAAAATAAAACTCCAAAACAAAAAAGGTACTGTTAAAACACTCGGCCAATAAGCAGTATCATTAGTAGTAGTGCTGTTTAAAACCTAACAGTACAACTAAATATGATTTCTTTTGCAACCCAGCTTACCTTTCACTCGTTTTTTTTCTCAGTGTACTTTCATTTTTTTGGTTGCTGGAAACTGAGAATCCTAAAATATATTTTTAAACTTTGGAGAGAAATGCAGAAGAGAAGGAGGTAAAAAAAATTTGCATGAAATGTTTCATTTTTCAAACGTGTTCGTGATTCTCAGATACTGAAAGTCACAAGTTAAATCCATCCATCTGCCAGTACATTTTCTTACCCACTTAACCAACTTGGAGGCTGTTCCAGGTGCCACAGGGTGGGAAGCAGATTTGATCTTTAACATTTTAATCCCTGGCACATATTGCTGTTAAAATTGTTTAAAAAAAACCCCAAAACATCACCTGGTTTCAGGTCCTGGTTTAATGTAAAGTTTTAATGTAAAAGCACTATATGGTAGTAGGATAGGGTGGATTGTGTTGTGTTTGAGAGGTTGTCGGTAACTCACAGCTTAAAAACAGTCAGAGCTTTGCTATTGTACATTGTTCAGTATTTCATTAACAGTGTTCACTCTCTTGAGATTTATCTGACATCATGCTTTGTGTCTGTGTGACTCACTTTGCAGAGGGAAGGAAGAAGTTGTGTAGACAAATGGCGCACTCAGTTATAGGTGCCTGGGGCAGTGTTCCTGTAAAAACGAAGACATGTCTGCAAGTTTGGTCAATGTATGTGCCTGGGTTTTGCTCATGAAGCCTATGACTCAGGCTGGCTGTCTGTTTCCAGTGTCTTTCTTCCTGTGTAATTATAGACTAGCCATGCTTAAAGGGGCGTTGCATGCTGGGAGGAGAAGTGCATTGGGGTTCTCCAGAGACTTTGTCTGATGTTACTCACCCTTCTCTTCGTTTTCTCTTTCCAGTTGTGGTAATTTGTCTGAATAGCGCGCTACTCATTATTTTCTCACGAGTGTAGCACTTCAAATGGCGTTAGCGGAAATGTGGTCTGTAGAGAGCTATATAATTTTGTCCTTTTTTTTTTTATTTAATTCGTAGCCACACAATTGCTCAAAATCCTGTGGATGTTTATGTATGATGAGGTTTCTTGCAGTGTTGGCAGTTGGCAGTTTGTTAAAGCACTCTAAATTTTCCTATAGAGCTGGATGAGCATAATTTCCGAAAAGGAGGATGTAGATGAGTAACACATTACAAAAAATGATTTGTCAGAAACATGAAGGCCCTGTTGGAGGTAGTGAGGAGGAGAATAGAAATACATCCAGTATGTGCTTTTGTCAGAGAGAGGGTCACATTCTGTGGTTTTGACAGATTTAAACAGGGTTATGACTGTTGAATTCCTTTAAATATAGAGTAAGTACACATATTTATCTGTCCATATGAAATGACACAAGAATCCTGCATGAAAACAAGATGATATACTTTTGAGAAAATGACCAGACATCACAGTTTTTCTGAATCAGATTAATTTCATTCATTTTTATTGCATTGATAGTAAGATTCTTTTGAAATGGTAGTAGTTCAGAAAGGGTAGGTTCTGTTATAACGATCTAATAAGTAATGTCACTATTTTAATTACTTCATCAAAGCAGTGCAACAGATTTGATTACTTTTTAAATAACTTTTCTAAAATGTTTAATTGGGGGACTGATTCTGGTTTTTAGTAAGTTATATTAACTTACATAATTAAATTATGTAATGCCCTGTAAATATCAGGTCACAAACCTTTTACTTACTATATAGTGGCAAAAATCAGGACAGGTGTGTGTTTTGCATAATATGCTGAGGTTGGAGAAAACCATTGGGAAGCAGCAGCGTAGCAAGAACAAAAATCAAGCTGTTTTGAAAAGGTAACATTTCTTCTTCTTCTTTTCTTTTCTAATAAAAAAGGTGCATTTATATAAGTTTTAATTTATTAATTGATTTTTTTCATTGATTTTTTTTTTTTTTTTTTTACTTTTGACTCTTGCTGTTAAATTTGCTTTTACCATCAATTACAACATGAGTTAATCCCAGTAAGTGCCTTGAAGAAGGACAGCTACCTTATACAGGTCTTCTAAAATGACAGGATTTCTAGATGTTTCTGCAAATCAGACCCCATGAGAGGTTTTAGTTTTCTTGCTAGAAGGTCTTCTAGCACAGTCTAAATCACAGGTTCTCCACATGGATTTTGTTGAACATATGGTCACATGATCCTAAATGTTTGTGGGGTTTTGTTTTGTTTTTGCTGCAGAGATGTGTAGAAATATTAGTATGTACGTTACATAGAGAGAGTGTGAAATGAGCGTTGCCTCCTGTTTAGTTGCAGCATTTATGGACAAACATGGCAACAGTGACAGTGTAAATGAATACTTTCAAAAGCACAGCACTAATTAACCTCACCCGTCACAACGCGGTGGGGTTGATTAGAGCCTTAACAATAACAAAAACATGAAATATACATCGAGTTAAATTGGATATCAAAGTTTGATGAAAGTGTAAACAAATTAAAAAGAACATAACGATATGAGAGAGTTCATTACAGCAGCTAAAAGTTAAACACAACTTATAACCATGTAGCTTAATTAAAACACAGTTATATATAGTTGATGAAATACAATTTGACAAAGCAAATGTAAAATGTCAACTTGCACAAATAGCTGAATAAGTGGCTGAGTATATTCACAGTCCAGGAAATCTGTTTTCAAAATCAGTTCGCAGCTGTTCTTTGTCTGCCAAGCAGTTTTTGGGTTAACAAAATAAGCTGAACCTCTGAGTTACACAGTGGGTCCAGTGAATTTTATTTAAATTGTGTCACTATCAATCACTCTTTTGCCTAAATTAGTAAGAGTAGGAAAGCATGGACAACACATTAAAGTAGTTTTGTTTTTTGTTAAAGCAATGCGGCGGTGTGGAAAAACAGACCACTTGGTAAATAATACCATCGATTTAAAAAAAAAAAAAAAAAAAAAAAAAAGATTGTAGATTTACCATTACAAATCAGGTTTCTCTATCTTCTACGTTGCTATTTCTATTCCTGTCGAAGAAGAGAAGGTGCCACATATTAATGTCCTGCTAATTAGCGAGATAGTTGTGTTATGGTGCGTGATTCTGAATGTGCAGTATTCATGTCGATCGGTCAAATAAAGCAGCTGAAATACTCCACTGCTCTGTAAACCCACATTTCATTCTAATATGCTAAATCCGTGAAGTGGAAATTTGATTCTTTAAATAGTTGGTGTATTTATTTCATTTTTTAAAAATATTTTCAGAAATGCACTTGTTATCCATAACAGTGTAAAATAGAAAACACTGAATTGAAGCCTTTTCTTCTCTCTATTGTGGGCACTGATGATTTACAGCAATAGTAATTCTTTTACACATTTTCTTTATCATCTTTGATTGACATGAAGAGTGACAGCCAGCCATAGAGAGGGGACAAGACATTTTCTCCTTCATCTCCTATTCTGCTGCTGCTGTTTGTATAGATCACAGTTGTCACAGCAATCTAGCAGCTCTCGGCAAAGTGGACCCATCACTCTGCCGTACTGCTGATCCTGTCATGATTCTAGCCCCCCTCTCCCCCCCTCCACTTTTTAATTAGACAACAAAACAAAAATATGAATATTCATAGACCTGTGCTTCATTAATATGCACAATTATGCAAATCAGTACGCAATTAAGCTTCAGCTTCCCCCCCAGAGATGCCGTGTTGCGGTACGAGAGGAGATTGAGAGCAAGGGGACAGGCAGGAATTTCTGCTTCACCAATCCTTAAAATCACCCCTTTCAAACACATTCACCTCTTTGAACGCTGAGGCGCTCCGGCCAGGGATGACTTGTGCAATTTGTGCGAGATTGAGACCTTGAGTCTGTGTTAAGACGAAGGTGTAGGCCAAGTGTGTGAGAATAGATGAGCTATGAATGACTGTTGCCATGGAAAATGTAAAAGAGTGGAGTGGGAGAATGAAGAATGTTGAGGATGATTCTGGGAGCCTCACACTGGGTGTTAATTATTCAAACTTCCTACAGCTCATATCCACGCTATGTGACAGCACTGTCACTATGCTGTCTCTGTGTGAGCTGCGAAGTGAAGCTCCTCGGTGGAGGTTACTTCGAGCTGCCTGAAAAACTTGTATCAAAGCAAGTTCGCCAAGTTAGACATTTCTTTGCAAAGTGACACTGTAAACCTGTGACAAGAATTTAGTGGCTAATGGCTAACCCAGTGCTTTGTCTTGCAGGTATAGATGAGAGGAATGGGTCCAGTCCCTGGGGAACAGGGGAACAAAACAGTCCATCTTTCAACCAGGGAAGGGTATGGCTCATTTTCACTTATTGCATTAAGAAAAAAAAATAAACCCTTAATGTTACAGCCCAGGTTCCTGCCATTCTCAATAATGTGAACAGCCTAAATTAATTTAATTTAAACGATGTCAGAACTGATCTGTAAAGTCCAGCATGGTGTTGCATATTAATTCTGAAGCTTTTTATGACTTTTTTTCACACCTTATAAAAGGTCAGTACAACAGTACTGGAGTGCTCTACAGTGCTGTAGAACTGTATTCAGGGTTTCTAGCATTGAAGTTGTTAAGCTTGAGGGTAGCAGTAGACTCATAAGCTGCATCAGCTTTTATCTGAGATTGAAAAAATAAACAAAAATTCTCAAATCTTTAGGCCCAGCAAGGGGTCTTTCTTAGGCCCATGAGCTGGGAGCTTGAAATACTTTCGCAGAATACTCTACTTTTATCTGCAGGAGTTTATTTTCTTACATGGTAGCTTTGGTCTTTATTTATTTGTGTTTCTATTCCTAATACCTTTTGTTTTCTTTCCCTCAGGGTTATGGAGAAGAAGGCCTTTACAGTGAACAAGAGGCCATGGCTTCTGCTCCCATATTTGAATCAGGGATCGTTGGTAAGGACTTGTTAACTAAACTGAATAAGGCACATTGTCCATTTTACAAACCAAAGAGAGTCGGGGAAGTGTGAGGCAAATGTTGATGAAGATTATAATCGTACTTAATTATGGAAGAACACTGACTGAAAAACACAAGTCTATATGAATGGGTAGTGTGACTGAATCAGAACGAGGAGTTGTTTGGGGGACAGAGCAGCTATTCTTAGGTTGGACACTAACATATCAGTTTAAGGCAAAAGGTTTTTAATGGATGAAGTGTGAGTAGGGTAGTGGGGAGGATGTGGAGGAAGGGTTTGTTTGTGTGCAGTTTGTGTGTTCAGTGTGGGAGGGGTGCGGAGTGTAAAGGGCACCCATGCACAAACAAGGCTGTCCCTTGGGATTACATTGGCCTATAGCTCCCCTCTGTTAACTGGCAAAGGAGGGGGGTGTTTGTGAGCACAATTGCCCCAGAAGCATTTATAATGGGCCAATTTGTCTTTTTTCTTTTTGCTGTCCGCGGCCATAAATACCGCAAGTCTTCATATATACTCACATAATGGGAGGTACCCAAATAGAGAAAAGGGGATAGACAGTTTGTAATTTAACATAAAAATACCCTCTACATTTTTAGAACCTTAACCTGATTTCATGTAATTTCCCCTCAACAGGGAAGGCAGAACAAGGACCATACTCGTCACTTGGAATGCAGGTAAATAAATTTGAATGGTGCTTCATCCCCATTCGCTGAAGCTTCTTTTCACAAATTTTGACTCTTGGTCAGTTTTCTTACTTTCTTTTTAATTTACGTCTCATATTTTGCACTCTGTAGCCGGGCTTCATGACCAGTGAGATACCCATACCCAGTCCTGATGCCCTCTCTCCATCTGGCACAAAGCCAAACTCTCAGTTTTATCCCTCCTATACAGGGAGCAACCCTCGCAGGAGACCCTCACAGGACCCCATAGGTAAGGGTGCAAATTATTATTTCAGGCAGGGTGTTGAACACTTAGAAACCGAATCTTCTGTCACATTTATCGTCTTGTTCTGATCTATTTTAAGGTTGTGTGTACAATCACTTCTCCTGTTGAGGTTTTTAAAAAGTGTCTGAAAAATCTCACTTCTTCTTAGTGAGAGAAAATGAAAATCCTGAGCTCCCAGGGAAGAAAATTGGTCAATAACATCACCTTCATTATCTTTAGATTAGACATTAATGAGCAGTAACAAATGCAGATTGATGGATCAATTCGGCAGGAAGAATCTTTGATTGTATAGTTACTGGTACAATAAGGTCTTTTTGTGTAAGCTGGCTGATATGATTTCCCCTCCTGTCTGCCTCCCCACAGAATCGCAGGCAAAAAAGATCAGGAAGGTGCCCCCTGGCCTGCCCTCCTCTGTGAGTACTTCATCCATACTTCAGCCCCATACTGTATCTTGCATTCACTCCATGCGAGCCCAGGTTTTAATGCTTTACGCCCTTTTTCACATTCCATTTGGCATCTGAAGCCGCTCCTTGGCTTGCAGAGCAGTGTAAAAGCTGCAGTACAGGACTTCCAGCTCTTACAGCTGCGCATCTGCACCACCAAGTAAAAAAGGAATCGGGAAAAAGCCACTCATTCACCCAGTCCCTCATTTGCAGTATGTATTTATAGTGTGTTGTATTTGTAGGCCCTTTACTTTATGACCACATTTCTTTCCCGCTGCCAAGTATACTCGTTAGATCACAGAAGAGAATTCATACTGGGGTTTGATGCTTCTTACTCATTTTTTTCCCTCCCACTCTCCCTCTCTGGGCACCCTATTTCCTCATTTTCTCTACCCTCCACCCCACCCCACGCCAGCTCTCTCTCTCCTTCCCCCTCCACCGCCATCACCCGCAAACAACAGCCCTCCCCTTTCTTTCTCCCTCCCTCCCCCTTCCCTCTATCCCAGCTGCCAGAGAAGTTGGCCGCCATCCAGGATACGGCAGATGGTTCAGTAATTAGGAGTGCATCTCTCCGTTCCCTCTTCTCCTCTCCCCACTTTTTTCTCTCCCTTTTCTCTGTGTAATCAAATTATAGAAGAAAACTTCAGTCCATTTGGATTTGAGACTTTCAGACACAGTTTGATACTTGAATTTACAAAGAATGGCCTTGATTGAGAAAGTTTAGGTGCCATCATAAACGTACCAAATCCAGCTAAAGCTTCCATTATATGGTCACATCGTCCCATCCTGTCTGTAAACTATTCTCAGCATGTTTCTGTTTAACAGGTTAATATGTAAAAATGGTGGACAGGGCCCATAAAAGTGCTGGCATGATTCATTCAGTACACACTACCGCTCTGTGCTCATGCCTGTAAAAATGTTGTAATCCTCTGTTTATTCAATTTAAGTAGTAAAACCAGATAGAAAATAATAGATTCTAACCTTGGATTGAACCCATACTTTTAAGGGCTGTAATCAGGTACCTACTGCATATGTTATTTTAGTTTTGATGTTTCAAATACCCCAGAAGCAGTTATTTTTAAGAACATAGTTTTGCTTATCTACAGAATTATGTTCAGAGAATTTTCCAGATGAAGTTTGAGCAAACCCACTTGTGTGTTTTAAGTGTTTTAAGACAAATGTAAATTAAGTTACTGCATGCCATGCTTGCAACAAGTCATCATATAATTTAGCAGTTACTTAGCTTTATCACACTGAGCATTCAAGGACTGAGCTGTTTTTGTTTTGTTTTTGTTTTTTTTGGTAGGTTTATACATCAGCCTCAGGGGAGGATTTTAACAGAGACAATGCTTGCTACACAGGCTCCAAGACAGGAAACGTCTACCCACCACCATTCTTCATGCAAGGTCAGTTGAAACAACATGTTTTGAAATCCCCCCCCCCCCCCCTTTTTTTTTCTTTGTGTTGAGTTGAAAAGTTCAGCCTGACTTAAACACTTTCATAAGGTTTTTGTGAACTGAGAGGTGAATCGCTCACCTATGTAGAAAACAAATATCCTTTATTTTCCTTCATAGCTTTTACAGCAGAAATTAGTTGTCTGTAGATGCTGTCACTGTATGCCAGTAAACACGCTGTGGTGCCGGGGTGTTGAATGGTGCATCACGGTTGAATGAAGTGATCACAGTAATGTGACATGTCTCATATGTAGCCTTCATTGTCCTTTTATCTCTTGTGGCTGGTTTTCTCTCGGCCTTCTTGCTTCCCCCCCCCCCCCACTCTGCTGGATGTCCCCTGACAGAAGGCCTCCACCCGCCCTCCGACCCATGGGGCTCTGCCGGGTCGATGGTTCAGCCTGGTTATTCTGCCATGCTGGGCAACTCCCCCCATCTGAGCCAGCATGGTCCCTTTACTGCCATCAACCCCCAAGACAGACTGGTAAGCTCTGCAGTCACACTTAGGTTTGTTGATGAGGTCAACAACACACATTAAGACAAATGCATCATTAGGAGCTTCTGTCTGCTTTTCTTTTTAAATGGTTTTGTGTGTTTGCTTTCAAGAAACGGCAGCCACTGCCCCTCTCTCCTCAAAATTACCCCCTGCATGCCAGTGAAGTGAGCGGGGCTCATCCTTCTGGCTTCCACTCTGGCTCCAGCAGCTTTGGAGTCCCCAGCCACACCCCCCCCATCACTGGCAGCGAAACCATTATGGGTAAATCCTTTAATGTGTGCTCCTTTATTTTATTTTATTTTTGAAAAATGCTGGTGTTGTCCTAATTTAAATTATCTGCTATCCTAATTGATGATTATTACTCCGCCCCCCCCCCCCCCCCCCCCATTTAGCAAATCGGGGTGCGATACCCAGAAGTTCAGGTGATGAGATTGGAAAAGCTTTGGCATCTGTAAGTAACAATATATTATAATCACATAGTTTTAAATATTAAACATGATTGCTCTGTTTCATAATACATATAAATTGTTATATTGCATTTCATTAAATAAAAAAAAAACCAAAATTCTGTGTCCAGATCTATCCTTCAGACCCAAACAGCAACGCTTTCCCTCAGTCCCCTTCAACCCCCTCTGGCTCTCCTCAGGCTTTATCAGGTAAGTCAGTGACTGTAGTCCTTTAATCCTGAGGCCTCAAGGTCAGCTGGGCCTCAGCTGGCTGTTTTGTAGCTTTGTTTGTTCAAACCATGTATTTGTTCTTTCCTGTGCTACTCCGCAAGGCCATGATACATACTTTGAAAAACCTGTTGTTTTCACTATGGCGATGCATGAACAGTTTAAAGTGACAGTGCAGCTCCATCTGTTGGGTTAACATGGAAGTAATGCATGTTGTTCAAGCCTTTAATTTTGTGTAAAAAGGGATGTTAACTTTCTTATGTTAAGTTAAGCCATGAACTGTTTCAGTGCCATCAATAGATTCCAATACTTCTCATTTCTTACATTACATGGAAAACTAAAAAGCTACCTTGGATATATCTTGTGACCTGCTGGACTTTTTTAATGTGGAGTACTGTTGATTACCAGTTCAAGTTAGAAACATAGATGGGAGTAATCTTAGTTCATGAACTTTTGCCATGTGTCATTGAGTTCATGAAGGCCTTTTTCTTGCATTGGCACTGTACAAACATAGAACTGAGATAAGTTTGGCATCCAAGATTATCTTGACATTTAGGTCATCAGATTTGGCTGCACGTTGGTAGTAAGGAATGGTTCAGTTATTCACCAAGCACTTAACACTACTTTTTTCATATTTTATTAAACCCTTGCTGTAAATGCAGGTGTTTCTGCCACAAACAGGGATATTTTCTCTAGACGTACTGTAACTGGGGTGATATAACTACCCCATTCACAGCTTAACCTTCACTTGATCTTTCTCACACACATACACCAGCCAAATATAGCTTATGAGAGAGGAAGGGAAAATACCGTAAAAATAAAAAGAGGGTGGGTCGCTTCCTTATTTGTATATGCGTTCAGTCCATGCATGAGCTCATCACCACCTAATTCATCAACACTTCTGTTGAATTAAGAAACAAAGTAATAAAAGTGATGCGTATTAGATTATATTGGACAGAGAAATTTCTTTGAAAATTTTAATAAGTTTATACTCAATATCATTCCATATCTATTGTATCTATATCTTCACATTTACTTGATGTCTCTTTCACATTACAGCAGTTTCACGTGTTGAGTTTCAGAAAATTACAGCCCGGTTTTTCTCAGTTTCTCAGCAGTTGATGGTTGGCCACACATGACAATGAACATGATTGGTCCACTTACAGTGAAGGCAGTGAGTCTGTGTTACCTTATTCACTAGAAATGTCTGCATTTCTTTTTGAATTTTGGCCATTTAAACATACATTGCACTTAAATGACTAATAATAACCATGGTGAACTGCGATCTGTTAATGGCCATTACACTTAAGAGACGATATTACACATGAGCCATGTTGTTAAAATTAACAACTGTTTGAACAGTGAGTTCAGATCGTGCTTGTTGTTTGTTCAGCAGTCTGACGTTATGGAGGCGGAAAAAGGTGGGGATGGTGGCTTTTGCATTCCTAGTGGGTAGCAGTTCATGTTATGGATCAATGTTTTAGCTAATAGTGCTTTTTGGGACTAGTTGTCAAATTAAACTATGTAACTTGCAAATTGGTTCTACAGTATAGATGTGAGTATAATGCAATAAAATGTAAACATCAAATGAGTTACAATTGCATTTACATTAGACAAGTAAAAAATTTCCTCTTGGGAATAACCCAAAACAACTTTAGTGGGCAAAAATGAAAAATCTAACAACAAAAGTAGTTTAAGTGGCACACAACCTAACATATGAAATGCAATCTTAAGTATGCATGTTATTTCCACTTGGCCACTGTCACATGACAGTGACGTTAACAGAACTTCAATTTTGGACCTATGGGTCTGTTCCTTTCTGCATGTCTGCGTCAAGGCTCGTTGTGGAGAACAAATACTAGAATATTTAAAAGCCTGATTAACGACATTCACCGTGATGATAAACACAGTTGGAGAAGGTAAAGAAGATGCTAAACAAGTTGACTTTGATAATTTAGCTTTGAGTCACTAAACACGTGCTAAACAAAATCAAACGTATGTATTGTGCAAAAATCTCTTTGTATATGATGCTTTGCATCTAGGTTGTTGAAGCATCTTGCGAACTTGCCACAGTTATACTGCAGATTTAAGCTGCGTCTTCAGTCGCATACTGGCTCAGTGGTGTTGAAATCGGGGCTGTGTAGGGGCGTATCAGGACTTCCTGTTCTTGTAGTTGAAGGTGGTATTTTTTATTTTTTTTATTTTTTATTTTTTTACTCTCATTCAACGTTGTTGCGCATTGAACTCGGGAAAGATCAGCGTTAACCTTCGACTGAAAGGCCAAAGCTACAAGGAATGTGTTCAATGCGTCACTGCTTTTTTCTCTTTTCTTTTTTTTTGTCCTGTTTTCAGGAGTATACGAACATATTTCCTAATGTTAACAGAAAAGAGAACATAACCATCTAAGACAGGATAAAACTTTAGCATGACGACACGACTGTTTGCACAGTGATGCAAAATGTTTTCTCTACATATGAATATCTCTAAAGGTAAACCTAATAGGCCTTTATGCAAGACAAGCATAACATGTAGCTAAACATTGTATGGAGGCTGTTACTCGTTACTCACTTTAAAGTACCCCAGGTGCATCAATAATAAGAGAGAAAACTTCCCGCTGACAACTACAAATTGTAGGGCTTTTTTTTCTGAATAAACTTGTGATCTTTGTTTCTCAGGCTCTGCATCCCAGTGGACTCGATCTTCTGGTCAGGCCACACCTTCACCTAACTTTGATGGGGGAATTCAGTCTATGGTGAGTAGGTTTTTCACTCTTGATTTTTATTAGAGATTAGAGTTGTACAACCCTTTATGCCTCGTCTTGCCTCATCATTCCACTGTTCTTCTTTCTCTGTTGCAGAGTAAAATGGGGGACCACCTGGATGAAGCCATCAATGTTCTTCAGCGTCACGCCAGCGGGCCAGGGCTTGCTGAAATTCATGGCCTGCTGCAGTCGGGCTTAGGGTTACCGCCAGGCTTGTTGGTTACCGCTGGCAGTGCAGCTGGACTTCCCAGTCGCCTGCAGGGAATGGTGAGATTCATGAATAGTGTGAAAGAAAAGCTGAAGAAATTTAATATTTTAGTTTAATTCCAAAGTACATAGCGAAAGTGGTATGCCCATTTTTGCTACTGTTATGCCAGTATTAAGATTAATTTCTGTTTCAAGGTGTCTGGTCACCACGAGGACTCTGCTAGTCTGCCATCTAGTGGGGGACTTTTGCATGGGCACCATGGCTCTGCATCTGTGCCACCACTCTCTCAGCATGAAGGCTTTACAGGTGCGACTTTCTTTTCATGGTGTCTTCCTGTTTTGTACAGCATGTCTTCTAATACTACACCTCTTTTTGACTGTGTATTGTTTCTTTCATTGTTTTATAAAAATATTGTTCCTTAGTAACCTTTGTTTCTGGACTGTGTGTAGGGCTACCTGGTAACATAAATCGCCCCACTGCTGGTATCAAACAAGAGCTGAAGGACGACGATGAGAACTGCTCCATGACAGACAAGTCGGAAGATGAGAAAAAAGAAATGAAGAACCGCTCTCGAACAAGGTGCACAGAGTCTTAAACCTTATTTTATTAATGCATGTAATCCCGTTTGTTAAATCTTAGTCTGTATTGTAAATTTGACAGGGACTCAGTCTAGTTGTTACTTACTGGTAAAGCTTTTTAGCTTTAGCGATGGTGTCTTATATCAGATGTACAACAAGTGAACTGTACCCATACTGTTGTTTCCTACCTCCTCCTCTACCATGACTCCTCACTAGTCTGGATGAGGAGGATGACGATGAAGATCTACCAGTGGAGATTAAGGCTGAGCGGGAGAAAGTGCGGAGGTTGGCAAACAACGCCCGCGAACGGCTACGTGTGCGGGACATCAACGAGGCTTTTAAGGAGCTGGGCCGCATGTGTCAGCTCCATCTGAACAATGAGAAACCACAAACCAAACTGATCATACTGCAACAGGCTGTTAACATTATACTCAACCTGGAGCAGCAAGTTCGAGGTCAGTGGGTGTCCAAGGAGGAAGGAAGTGGAGGGGAAGGGCATCTTTACAAAATAAAACATCCATATGGCTTCACTTTCCAGCTTCATGTCCTACTATTCTAATATTAAAGCCATCTTGTTGGGATGGTTGTTACTCCATCCACAGTCTTAAACATACCGACTGGTTTTAAACGTTAGTCTTTATGAACCATTTCCTAAAATAGCCAATAAGAAAGGACATGTGAGTAGTAAGTCAAGCTGTCTGGTTGTTTTTAAGACAAGCCCATTCTCCAATAAATCGTAAAAGTTTAATTTTCCTGTAATACACACAGGACTGCTGTGTGTTCTGCAAAGCCTCAAAGCTAGTTGCTTGTTTCAGCGAAAGTGCTTACATGTCTGTCTGCTTCATTTTTGGACAACATTAACAACTTTTGTCTGCTCTTTTTTTGTTTTTGTTTTTTTGCTATTGTCTCATTATGCTTTTATTCACCTATTAAGTTATTTCAGCATTTTAATGTCTTTAATCTCACACAGTGTCCTTTATAGCATGCAAGCAGGGCTCTGTGCTGTGTATTAACCCGCCTTTGTATGCGTGTGTTGCTCTTTCAAGCATTTGAGTCTCTAGCTTTGCTTTACTGTTTAAAATAAAAAGGAATCGTTTCGCCAGTCATTCTCCCATCCCCTTTTATTTTCTTTACAGATGCCAACCGCGACCTATTCTTCCTCTCATTCCGATAAATACATCTCCAGCTGCTGATGTATTTAACATGACACCTTCAGTGTATCTCATTGTGTGTTTCTTCTGTGTCTTTCTGCGTAATGCATTTTGGCACAGGGTGTTGCTTCCTCTCTCTCCTTTTCTGTCTCACTTGCCATAACTTCTCTCATTCTGCTGGACAGTCACAATAATCCCCTCAACTTCCACCCTGGACCCAAATGACCGAAAGCTTTTTTTGGTGATTAGGTACCCTAAAAACACCCTAAAAACTAATGATGCTGGTCAGCTGTAGCATTTTGATCCAGTTCGGGCTTGAAGCCCCTGAGTGTTGAGTCTTCAACCTAAAAACTTAAGTGATTTTAACTCAAGCAGATTTATGTGCCCATGCGCACACACTCCTGCAGTACAGCTCCGCTGAGATCTTCATTGGACGTTTAATTGGTCTCTTTGTGGGAGTTTGCAGTCAGTGCGAAGGTCAATTTTTTCCTGGTAACAGGAAATTAGCTTTAATTTTTTTTAAAAGCAGTCTAACTGGAATTTTAGTGAGACCACCTTGCCTAGGTTCAGTGAGGGTTGTGATTTGGGTTTGTTAACCAGCCCTTCCAACCCCCCACCTGTCCTCCCAGCTGCAGCCTTGTCTCGGTGACCGATGAGAACCTGACTGCTGAGGAGAAGGACCAGAGGGAGCGTGAGCGCCGCCTTGCTAACAACGCTAGGGAGAGAGTGCGTGTTCGTGACATAAACGAAGCCTTCAGAGAGCTGGGCAGGATGTGTCAGGTCCACCTGCAGAGCGACAAGGCCCAGACCAAGTTGGTCATCCTGCAACAGGCTGTCCAGGTCATACTGGGTCTGGAGAAGCAGGTGCGAGGTAGGTCAGCCAATTCAGAACAATCTGATTCCAACAGGCAGCCAGCCATCTCTCAAACATAGCTGGACATCAGTCGCTAGGTAGTCACCCAAAAGACATTCTCTTCTGTTCCTGCTGAAAGTGTAAATTGCAGTTTTCTCTTTGCCTTTATCGCATGCGTGTTGTTTTTTTGTTTTTGTTTTAAAGTGGGGGGGGAGAAAGGGAGAGCATCTGAGGAAGTAAATCCCTGCTTTTCTGCCAGACACCTGCAGCTTCTGCCATACTTTCCATTCTCACGTCTTGCTTTTCTCTTTTATATCCCTCTTCTGTAATAAACCATTTGTATGTTCATAACTCTGCTGTGTATGATCTGTAAGGATTTCTCTAAGCTTAACAAGTCCAGTTTTGTGTGTTTTTAATGAATACATCTTTTTTAAATTTTTGTTCAAGAGCGTAATTTGAACCCAAAGGCTGCCTGCCTCAAGAGGAGGGAGGAGGAGAAAGTGTCCTGTGTGGACCCCCAGATGCAGCTTAGTGGGGGTCACCCAGCTGTAGGAGGAGATGGACACAACTCTGTGAGCCATATGTAACTCTTAGGTGAGTTTGCAGACTACGTGGATGTCAAACTCATTTTACACTGTGGCCCACATACAGCTGACTTATTTGATGTGGACTGGACCGACAAAACTCCACTTTCTGTTAGTGGAAAGAAGTTTAACTACACATTCAATCCCTGAGATGTCTTAACATAAGAATAATCTGTCAGCATGACTGTTTGGGCATAAATTATAAGAGGGACATGTGTAGAAATGTGTGGCTCACTTGCTTAACGTGTCCTATAATTATAATACAGAATCTCCAAAAGTTGAATCTGTTCATCTGGACGTAGCGTTTTGTGGGAGAAACGTTTGGTCGCTCATCCAAGTGACTTCTTCAGGAGACTGAAGAAGAAAACGCTACGTCCAGATGAACAGATTCAACTTTTGGAGATTTACTTTCCTGGATGATTGAGAATGCATCAAGACATATAAAGCAGAATCTTTGTAAATTCACAGAATTGGGGAAAAAAGGAACTTCTTTGTTATTTAGTTGTGTATCTGTTACTTAATTACTTTGATATGGTATGAATGGCCATGGTGGAGGTCTTTATCCACAGGAAAAGATGTAAAACTTGTAAAAATACATTTTTAAGTCCAAACATCTATGGCTTTCTTTATAAATATCCAAAGCCATCCAGTGGGCCAGTTTGGAGTCTTTACCAGGCTCATTTTGTCCCCCAAACCTTATGTTTGACACCCCTGACCTACAGTGAGAACATCTTGTTCTTCCGTCTTATGTGTTGTTTGTTTTCGGTGCTTATTTCAATTTGTAGAAGAAGCAATTTTTTTTTCTTCTTTTTCCTTCTAGTTCCTGTCGATTGTACAGCCCTAAGAACAAGAAGCCTTAATATTTCATAGTCATGGATCTCAGCGTGTTAATCGACTGTTGGAAAACACACGCACACACCTCATTACTGACGAAGCAGGTGGCCACATTCCTGACGATGAATCCAAGAATAACAAGCACACTGATACAAAAAGCGAAGAAGAAAGATTTATTGATCTCCACACAGAAACGCGTTGAACTGAGGGCACTGGTTTAAAGAGAGTGGAAACTGGACATAAGGACATTCTTATGATCATCGTAGTTTTGTAAGACATTTAAAAAATTTCTTTATGCTTTGGGAGCAAAACTTGTTTGGATCAAATGAAGCGTTTGGATCAATTGCTCATGAGAGCAAAGTTAGGATTTGTATTGATGGATCATTATCGCCATTCCCATCAGAAAAAAGGAGGTCTTACATTCTTCACAAGAAAAAAGGGTGGATTTATCTGTTTAATTACACCAGAAGTGGGCTTTATGCATAGTGTTGATGAAAATAATAAATATTCTCTTGACTGAATTGAAGAGGCAGCTTACACCTGCCAGTGGAAGCTGACTGCTCTTTTTGCCATGCTGGTAATCCGGGCTGTATTTCCTACATTTATTAAAGCGGCTGAGAAGGCGTCGCACACTCGCACTGGGTTCATGTTTGCTCTTTAAGTGTGGAGCCGACCTGAAAGTCCTACACATCTGTTACTGTCACTGCCATGCAAGTGGAATGGAAAGACGAGAAGAGACAAACACATGACTGTGCAGAACCCACAGTGCTGTTGAATCAAACATGCACACCGACACGCCAACCCCTGTCCGCCCGTGAGGACTTGAGCATCCTTCTCAGTTTCAGCCGCATCAGCCTGCCAGCATCCAATCGTATATAAAGATGCTGTTACAGCACGTAAACCTTACTTAACACAAGTCTCAGAACAGTTTGTGTTGTGGTATATTACATTTTGCTAGAAGACAGAAATAACTGAGTATTTAAAGGGATCATGAGTGTTACTGCCACCTTTTGGAGAATTTATTGCCACTGACTGACTTGTTTTGGTTGCTCGGTGTTTGGTGTTTTGTTTTTTCCCCCTCTCCTTCTGAACAATTGCAGAGCCTGTTATAAGGATCTTCCTTTTGTAGAACTGATTTGTCATTGTTGTTTTTTTACTCTGTATGATAGTTGTAAGAGTTTTGTTTGTATCATTTAAAATGTTTTTGTTTGTTTAAATTGTTTTGAGTGTAAGATGACCCCGTTTAGATTCCAGGAACAAAGTGAGGTGTTTGCTTTAGTGCCAGATGTGGGGGGTAAAAAAAATATTAGAAATGGCTGCAACATCACATGTTGTGACTCTAATTTTTTATTTATTTATTTTTTTTAACTCTTTGAACACAAAAACCTGTCAGGCCGTTTGTAGTTTGATTGTTCTGCTGTTTGACAGTTTCTCTTAAAATGAAATTTAATGGGTTTTTTCTTTAGCTTACCCCCTTCTTCTGCTTCCCCTGATGTCAGACTCTTTGATGAGCCTGTTGATTAGTTTCTGAGGAAGGTGCAGAAGCGGAGGTCTGCACAATCTGCAACAAAATTTGCTGTTTCATATTAATATGAAGCATAAAAAAATAAAAAAGGGTGGCCCTGGTCATTTTCCTTACCATGGGAGTTTTGATATTGGTTTCTCACCAGTGCCTGAATATGTCTCTGCTACACGGTGGATAATGTTGCATTTAAGGATTTGTAGGTTATACCTTTTTTCCCCCCCTTAAATAATAGAGATGTATAAAAGCATATGCACTTCAGCAAAACCGGTCAGTGTCTCAAACACCTAAATGAAGAGTCACTCTCTGTGACCAGCTTCTGTGTGTGTGTGTGTGTGTATGTCTCATGAGATGTAAGATGACTTATGTGGTCTACAACTTTGATGCTGAAAACTGTACTTCTTGTCTTTTGTGTTCAGAATTTTACTTATGATTTTGTTCTGAACTGGCATGTGCATTGATACATATGTACAGCTGTATGATATGTCCTTATCAGCTTTATCATTGCAAGCTGATACTGATTTGTAACAGTATTTGTCATTATTTCACAAAGTTGGCCTGTGGAGAAGCCCCCAAATATCATTTTCTTTGCCACTCACTCTGGTCTTTTTCCCTCCACAATAACGTGTGTGTGTGTGTGTGTGTGTGTGTTTGTGATGTGGTTTATTGCTACTGAACACTTTGATTTCTTTACATGAAAGATGCAGTAAATCTGTATCAAACACATGCACCTGACCCTTTCTGCCCACCACAACAGCTGACCTGCTATAGATCTGTCTTCACTCATGTTTGAGGACAACATCTATGTAGGCTATGTCCTCAAAGTGCCTCCAGTTTCCTATTTTTTATATATAAAGTAGATATTGAGAACTGTTGTGTATATAACAGTAATGTAGCAATAAATGTGCCATTTTTATTAACAAAACCTTCCCCTTTTTAGTGTCTTGGTTTTTGAATATACTGCATTACCTGGGTGAATCAGGATCTGTTTGATCTACTCAAATGTTTTCCAGCCATGTTTAAAGATGTAAAAAAAAAATTATCTGCTGCATTTTTATACATCTTTATAAAAATCTGTTATGTCAGCTATCATTTCTGCACTTTAACATTCAGTTTATCTGCTCACACAGTTTTAAAATCAGCACATTTTCTGTCATTACAAATCCTGAATCTGTGACTGCCTGAGACGTCCACACGAACCTTCATTCTTAATGTCTCTGCAGTGCAGGCGTGTATGTGTACAGTTGGGTCCAGAATTTGTTGGATAAAGAAAATTTTTTGCAGTTTTGCTTCTGTGCACCAAAATATTTAATATAATATTTAATTTTAAATGCAATGATAGCTCAAGTCCTGATTTTCAGCTGGGCTGAAGGGCTTTAATAAAACATTTGCATTAATTGTTTAGGAGTTGGAGTGCCCAATTTTAAGAGCCTCCATATTAACTGGACAACACAAAACTCATAATGTAAGTTGTCAGGTTTTTAATGCTTGGAGTTAGTGAATATCTGCCTGAAGTCGAGTACAAATAGGCTTCACCAAATGCTGTTTCCTCCATTCCTCCAGACACTGTTAGTACTTGTTTGTTGGACTCTGACTTCTGTTTAGTCCTCAGTAACTGAAACGGATGCACTGTTGGGTTGAGGTCAAGTGACTGACTTGGCCATTGCTTTTGTAGTTTCCTTTTGGGTCATTATCTGTTTGCACTGCCCAATTAGTTTTGCAGCAATCTTTACAGTGAGTACACTTTATAATTCATCCTGCTGCTTCTATCAGCAGTCACATCATCAGTAAACACCAGTGACCCAGTATCACTGGCAACCATAGATGCCATGATGGTGCCTCCACCATTTGGGACAGATCGTGTGGTACACGTTAAACTTGGTTTCATCTTCAGTTGTCTTCTGTGGTCTTGCAGGGTTTTTTTAGTGTTGCTGAACTGACCCAGTGCATTTCTTCTTTTAAAGAACCTAATTGCTGATTTTACATCTCCTGTTAGATTTATTTTGTTCTTTCAGTCTAATGATGGCCTCCTTCACTTCCACTGACATGTCTGTGGCCCTCGTGTTTAAAACGACAGTGAAAATCTATTGAATGCAAATTTAAATAATGCAGATTATGCAAATTTAACACTTAGAATCGGTTTCAGATATCACATCTGCATCGTTTGTTGTGAAATAAGGGAACAGGCCTCACCCACCCATGAAACTGCTCATCAGCCAATTTCCCCATTACTTTTTAACCTCTGTAAATGGGGACTTTGTATACAAATGGCTGTAATTCTTAAACTTTATATTGATTTATTGATTATTATATTGATTTTTTTTTTATTTAAAATATACTGTGGTGACAAAAAAAATTGTCTGTTCAACAAAGTATGGCCCTAACTGAATACAGCGTACATTTTATTTTTGAACTGGAAAAATCAAACCAGTCTGAGAACCAGATCTGAGCACACACGTTTTGTTTTCTTTGGCCCCCACACAGAGCCAGGTAAGTCTCCATATGTGCTTCACATTTGCAAGTAATACCCCCATACTTCACTAAAAACCTTACACCTTAAACTAATGAATTCAAAAAAATCTTATATACACACGCTTCTCATCTGTGAAATTTGAAAACATTTTTTTTTTTTTTTTTTTTTTTTTTTGGCCTGTCCCGTTTGGCTCTTTTTGCCATCAGAATTGTTGTCTAAAGGCAAAGAAAGATGCCCAACGGATTTACTTTACCAAATTGACCATCCCAGCCTTGCCGTAATGGTCCATTTGATTCACCTTTTATTGTTTATTTTATTTTCACTTGCTGAATACGGGACAGACTTGACTGGGGGAAAGAAGGGGAGAAAGAAAGAGGGAAAGAGAAACAGCTGAGAAGAGGGACGGGGGAGAAGGGCAAAAGACAAAAACCAACAGAATGAGCAGAGAGAAAAAAATGCATAGGCCTATATCAATCACCTGGATCACCTGCTGAGAAAGGAAAAAAGAAAACAAGCAGAAGAGAACAAGAGTAATAGAATAAACAACATCACAATGATATATGGGAATATGACAGTAAATACTAAATATTAAACATTATTGTGCAGCACATAAGATCAACAGAACACAGTGTGCTTTGAGGTAGGAGCCAAAAAGGATGTAGTTTGTGGGTGTGATCACCCGTGTGTACACCTGTGAGCATGGACGCGCTTGTTTTTTTCAAAAGGTTCCTTCCAGTGGCGTGTCCAGCAGGGTGGCCTGGGGGGGGGGGGCACAGGCCACCCCCCCAACCAGACTGGCCACCCCAGGTGCCACCCCAAAGGCAAAACAATAAAATTCAATCAAATATCCGATTATGTTTTCACGGTGAAGCTCAGATATCCGAGTGTAAGTGAATGCAGCATCGGCTTCTGCGCTATGTGCATCACGTTAGCAAAGGTAGGAGAGCCAAGCACGAAAGACAGCACTGCAGGAAACAATTTTTCGGTGAAAGAAAATGAGGAGAGAATAAATGTCCCGGTAAGTAATATTAAGTTTGTTGAGTTTAGTAAACTTCGGTGAAATTAGAATACCAAAGAAAAAATAACACTTAAAGAATTATTGCAGCCGTGGAATATTTCAGACAGTATGCTACTGAGGGGAGCTAACATAAGAGTTATGAGTTATAAGATATAATCTAAGTCGTAACATTGCTGTATGGAGCTGCAGATTTGGTTGCAGGTTAACATAGCTGGACTGGCCATCGGGCATATGCCCGGTGACTTATTTATTTATTTTTTTGCAATGGCATGAGGTGGTGGATTGGCCAGATGCAGGTCGATGTGTAAAAATAACTCAGTTGTTTGGTGGTGGCTATGGTGGGGCTTCCACAGAGGCCAGCAGGTGGATGAGGGAAGGGGAGGCAGGAGCAGAGACCCGAGGCAGCCGCCAGTCCGAGAGTCAGGTGAACTGAACTTCATGTAAGAAGTTATGACCTGCAGTCTATCTGGGTCAGATATAAACCAAGTTTAGGTGCAGTTTATTTTCGTTGTGCTGACTTTTTACCCTCAGTTGCAATAACTCGTACTGCGTTCTAGCCAGCTTGACAGAGTTTTTATACAGCTGGGTGGGTGCTATGATGTTACTGATCCATCCATTCGCTTCCGCTTATCCTTTTCAGGGGCGCGGGAGCCTATCCCAGCTGTCATAGGGCGAAAGGCGGGGTACACCCTGGACAGGTCGCCAGTCTGTCACAGAGCCAACACATAGGGACAGACAACCATTCACACTCACATTCACACCTAGTGACAATTTGGATTATTCAATTAACCTATCCCCACAAGTTGCATGTCTTTGGACGGTGGGAGGAAGCCGGAGTACCCGAGAGAACCCACGCAAACACGGGGAGAACATGCAAACTCCACACAGAAAGACCCCGGCCTGATGGTGGAATTGAACTCAGGACCTTCTTGCTGCGCGGCAACAGTGCTAACCACTGTGCCACCGTGCTGATGTTACAGATAGTGAACTTTATTTTATTCATAAGGTTAGTAGAGTTGCCAACGGCTCCTTAAAAAATGGAATGGTCCCTCATTCAGAGAAAATATTACGCGTTTCGTATTGAGCTGAGAAGAGACGCAGTTTGTCCCGTACTTTCGCTATAATGAAAAAAAGACACAAAGCTGGAGTTATTCTATCGTTACGCTGCACAGCTGCCTCTTCTTCTCTCATTCTCTCCCCTGCCTCTCCTGTTGCTACTTCAATCATGAAACTGATCAATGATCAGCTGATCGGCTTTTCTCTCTTGTTTATTTATCGCCCACTTTGCGCCAGAAAGAGGAAACCAGCAGATGTCGCGCTAAACAACAGCAGCACGTTTAAGCTTGATCAGCTGTTCTTAGAATTTATTTAATATTAATTTCTACTATCAGCTGATGTTTGCTGGAGCCACAGCTGTAAAGCTGCTGGTCATGATGTCGGTTTGGATATGTGGTGAGAGGGAAACATGAAGATGAAACCAGGAGATGTCCTTACTGAATCATCAGAGCTGTGATGGAGAAACAGGTTTACCTTTTAGTTCACATGAACGAGTTGAAGGGAAGTTATGAGCTGTTTCTGAGAGACAAATAACACCAGGAGCCTTTTTTATGTAGCTGACAGCTGGTAACTGTGCAGGGGCGGGTCTAGGAAAGTTTTACCAGGGGGCCAGGTAGGGCATTAACAGGGAGAGGGGGGCACAAAGAAATACTTTTCTTTCTTACTCTCATTTAAAATATCTAGCTTTTATTAAATAATTATCTAAATCTTACAACCAAAGTTTTTATCTGATGTAAAATGTATAGAAATCATACATATACCAACAAGACTGTACATCACTGTCACAACAGCATTTGTTTTCATTCAGTCTTTATGGCTTTAATACCTGGTGGGCCGGTCTCTAGTCAAAATGCCCGATTTTCTGTCCCAGTCCAGCCCTGCAGCTTAATACTGGTAGTGTCACCATGCCAGCTGACTGGATTTCATCATCAGCCAGTGTTGTTCTTGATCAATATTACCAAAGTTTACCATAAGGCAGCATAGCAAGTATTTACTTGCTTTCAGGTTTTATTCAAATGTTAGTCTTTTCAGTTGTTTCCCCACTTTTTTCCTGTTTCAAAATCACCAGTTTGTGAGAAGATTATCTTCTTTTTTTAATAGGCACAAAGTTTTGCATTGGCATTGGCTAAATTTCAATTGTTTGTTACAAATGTTCGTATTTTAATATTCAAAAATGTTTTTGCCCAAAACATATGTGTCAGTAAAAATACTGACATATCTCCTTGAATGCTGAGTAAACACTGACAAAGCACTGATTGTATCTCTTGTACTTTATCAACGCAGTATCTAAAAACTTTGCACCATAGTGGTTAAAATCTCATTCTAATAAGAGTTAAAAGCGCATTCAGTTATTAGGTTTACAGGGTTATTGAATTATGGTTAACGGTTGGTAGAAATTTTTTTTAAACATTATCTGCCAATTACATCAGCCACCCTTCTCCAAATCTGTGCCCCTACCTGGCCCCCCCAACAAAAATTTTCTAGACACGCCACTGGTTCCTTCATGTAATGATCTGCTAGAGGGTGTGGGGGGGTCACAGCCCCCGTCCTCCAGGGCATGAAGCAGGTATGGAGGAGATCAAAACTCCAGACATCCAGAGGCCCCCAGAACACAGGAGACCAAGGAAGACCAACAGAGGGGCAGCCGCGCCACTGTCCTAGAAAGAACTGAGGAGAGTCCCAGATGAGGGCTCACTCAGCAGCCGCGGAGCAGAAGCCAGGGGGAGTTGCAGTGACGCGCCCGTGAGCTCCGCCGGCAGCCAGCTGTGCCTGAGTGACCGAGCCCCAGGCCGAGAGGCCGGGGGCACCCCACCTCCGAAGTGGCCCGAGCGAGCCCCAGGCTCCAGGCCCCGATAAGCGGCCGCCAAGGAGTTTGAAAATTTGAAAACATTTAAAAGCACAGTAACACCTGAAACCAGATGCAGTACTTTTTTCTCAGTCCACTACGGTGCAGACATGCGCTGTCAGCTGTGTCCATAAAATCCGCCACTGTCCTCTCAAAAATTACACGGCAACTTGTGACAGAAGTCAAGAAAAACAATACAGGTGCTATGCTGGATTGCTGCCTTGCCCCTGATTTTTTCTGTGCAACTTGGTACAATGCACGATTTAAAAAAACAAAAACAAATAAAAAACAACACTTTTCGTTGCAAGCGCCATATAAAAAAGTCAAAAATGATTTTGTAATCGAAACGGGACTCATTTCATGAAACATTACGATGTTTTATAGATTTGCCACATAAAATCGTTACTATTTTTTTAGGTGCTTTACAAGCGCGTCAAAAAATGTCTGTCTTTAATTATTAAAGGCTTTTATTTCTTAAGTAAGCGGAAGTACCTCTTGCGCTTGCGCACTAGGCTGCCGAGAAACTGGGAAGTGCTTCCAATCTTTTAAAGTGGCACGTCCTGCGTAAGGATCACAAAATTCAGCCAAAATGATCGGTAAAGTAATCGGTCAGAAATATGTGGCCATTGCCAAGTCATGGTAAGAAGTTTTTACGTCGCGCCTGTGAGAAAAAGCGGAAAGAAATCGGACCTGTGCTTAAAAGAACCTCGATGTGTCCTTAGCTAGCATTAGCCGTTAACACAACTGAGGTCATAGTCGTAGGGACATACTGACTTTAGACTGTCTGTTGAAGATGTTATGATTTTTATGTATTAAAGCGAGTGTGAGCTATCTTTTCGTTATTAACTCTGCCTGTTCACAGAGGAGATTGGGAATCGCTTTTTTAAATACATCGAGCTAACAAATTAAACCATGTGATCTCGGGCGAAGGTTTTTAATGTTCTTAATAAATCTGCCGCAAAGGCTGCATTAAACTTTATCCCAACTGGATTAAGGTACAGGATCCCCTCTCCTAAACAGATAAAAGTAAAATGCTCTGGCATATTTTACCAAACAGAAGCAGGTGCAACAGATTTATTTGGGGGGGGGGGGGGGGGGTTAGTTACTTACATCATTTTCCAGCATGTTTATAGCTTCAGCAGATAAAAAGGCATCAACCCTTTTGTCTTCTTCTAATAACCGAAACCACTAAAATGAATATTTGGTTTTACCCAATAAAAATGTATTTCTCTCTTCGGTTTCATCAATCGATGCTGAAATTAATAGAAACACAACGGACAAATTTTCACTGTCTTCTCTCCACAGGCTCCCAACTATGGCAGTATGGGGAACAACTGGAGGTGTAGCCCTAGTGTACGTCACAGACTGGCGTTTGGTTTTGGATTATGTCCCCTATATCAACGGCAAATTCAAGAACGATGACTAACATGTGTCAGGTTAGTCCAAAGAATGGCAGCGTGAAACAGTCATTCGGGAGATTATCATGCACCGTTGAATAATAAATAATCATTTAAAAAGCAGGAACCTCATCCTAAGTTGGACTGACAGTGCTTAACAGAATAACAGGTGGCGTAAAGGTAGATCTAGGCTTGAGACTTCAGTGAGGACCAGGCATCCCCCGAGTCAGTGATGATAGTTCCAAAGACTTTACAAATTGTAGTGAATATATAATTGGTTTGTTAGCGATGACCAGCGGCCCATAAACCAACGGGGAGTCCTTTATGTGAAGTTGACATAGCTGCATGAAAATGAGAACAAACAGCTTATCATGAAGCATATAAAGTGATAGAACATAAAGGGTGTGGGTGTGTGGGGGGGGTTGACCCACTCCTGAAATTCAGAGAAGTTCTGTCTAATTCTGCAACGTAATATGCAGCTTGTTGCAAAAATAACTGATCAGGCTACTCAGTACCAGTTTTACTTTTATGTTGACTTTAAACTTGTTTGAACAGGCAAGAATCACATTTCTCATGTGTGGCATTGTGTAACACTAAATGTTTTCAGCTATCTCTAACAGCACATGTGCGTGATGCTCAAAACAAACACATTCAGAAATATTTTGTTTTTTAATAATTATTCTTAACATCTTTTGGGATAATTCAAACTGCTCAAGTCTAGCTTTGGTTTTCAGTAAATTTTCTTGACATTGTGGATGTCCAGTCTACAGAGGGATGTATGTGACTTTAAAGAAAACAAGTCACAGTACCACAGTCACGGGTTTGTTGGGGCCAAAAGTCGAGTCTTTCAGCATACTTAGGTCTTCAAGCGAACAATTTTGAGTCAAGTGAAACACAGACTCATTTCTTCCAATGCATACAGACCAATCATGAGTACTCACTCCCCAAAATCAAATTGTGAGCCAAGAAAAACCTACAATATTACATGTTTGTTGGGCATAGATATATATGTTTTTCCTGTTTACTGACCCAGCACACAGGCTGTCTATATAATGGTAACAGTCATGCCTCAATCCAGAGGTAAAAGCATCACTGGGTGGAGTATTAGCCCCCCGTTTCCCAAATAGATTCTTTATTAAGTATTGCCTGAACCGCATGACTCAACCGAACAGGATGGGACACTACATTAATATCAAAAACAAACAAGCAGACATACTGTGATTTCCGAAACAAATGTCCGGAGTCGGAGCTGAGATTGAAAAGTCTTCAACTGATGGGAAGGAAACAATGAAGCGGTTTGTCATGATGAGCTCTGTAAGTGCTTGTCGTAATAATGTGAAGATTGAAAATGTGATTACTAAATGTGAGATGTCATCTGACACAAAGCTGCCAGGCGATCTTTTGGTTTAATTTATTTCTCAGTTACAAAGCAGACATTCAGAAAGGCAATGAACAAATTCAGGAGCTCATTATGGTCAGTCACTGGAAAACCCTAGTCATAAAAAGACTTTCTGGTCTGATCAAATTAAAGGGCTTTAGCATGAATTGTGCCCTGGAAAAACAGGGGCACATTTCATCAGCTTGCTAAAAGAAAGTATTGACAATTGTGGCGACATACTCATTGATATATTTTATTTTTCTTTCCAGTTTGTTTTTGTATGTGATTTTTGTTTTTGTCATATTGTATCTTGTTGTCCTTAAAGGTTTGGTTGCTTTAACATAGTAATCTGCAGATGTTTGGGATAAATAAATTAATAACTTAAATGAAACTGGACAGTTCAGAGAGGACACAAGACCAGAATTAAGGAAAGTGGCCTGTTTGAGACTGTATTAGGCAGCTTCTAATGAAAAGACTGTGACCACTGGAAATTTAAAACTCATAGGCATTAACTTTGAATTGGTTCATTCAGTTGATGTTGATTCAATTTTGAATGATGGTTTCAAACGAGAAAAAAATTACAGTTAATAAACAAAAATGCTTTAATATTCCATTAAGTTTTTCTTTTCCGCTTGCCCTCAGCATCCAGCTTTGATAATTTCTTGAACACATTATAACACATGTACCTTCCTCCTCCTCAGGTCAGCGCTGTTTTTTCTTTTTACACAAGGACCTACAGAGAGACCACACACTGCTGCAGCCAGGACCTTCCACTGCATGGCAGGCCACCAGAGACCATCATTCTCACCCTCCAGCTCATTCAGCATTGAACTGTTGACTACCAACGTCCAATGAAATGATCCTTGGGTTTGGCTTTTCAGCGTTCTTCTGCCAGTAAAAATATGAACAGACGAAGAGGAAAACAGTAACGATTTAAACGTGCATTTGGTTTCTTTCCCTGTTCAGATTAAGGACGTGTATTTATTGTAATCATCTGTGGTCTGTGGGTCAAATTTGATTCTTGATTTTTGTGAGAAGTAAAGTATCTGTGATTTCTCCTATATTATGGCTGTTTATGGATTTATTTAATTTGCTTGTGTTCCTGCTGAAGGTAAATGTGCATGAAGCAAATTTAAAAACAGCCTCTCTTACTCATCCTCATAACTGGTCACAATGAAAAGTACTGACAGTTTCACTCTTTTGTTAAAAAGCTATAAAATATCAAGGCACTTAATATTTTTTATTAACAGCTGGGTAATTTTTTAGAAAGCTTTTTTTTTAAAACTTTTTCCATCTCCTTTTACAAAACGTGGTGTAGTAGAAAATACTGGTCCTACACATTAATACATTTTCAATTCTATACAAAGTGAATAGAAAACGTATTAATGTGTAGGTAACAGTTTAACAATTAAACAAAATAAATAAAGTCCGTTAAACTTGGATTTTAATCTAGCTGGCCTACCTGTTACAGCATCAAACTAGTGCAATTGCATTATTGTATTGTGTCATTAGACTTTAAATACAGACCGTTTATCCAGAAATATCCAGTTCACAATAACTAAAAACAAATATCATTTTACAATTAAGTAACATATTTTCCCATAAATGCAGTTTTGAGTACAATTATGAACACGATGAAAACGTTACAGTGTCAAAACTCTGTCATAGTTACTTTCCGCCTATGACACAGCCCACGTGAGACCTGCGCGAGCTTTACTTTCGGACTACTTTACAGCGTGTGACGCATAAGTTACTAATACGGCGGAGTGATCTGTACTCGAGATCTGCAAGATCTCGAGCTGAGACGGACAGCTAGCAGACAAAATTCATGCCTGTGGTAATATTAATAAGGTAGTGAAGTTTTTGTCGTTTATTAGCAAAAATTAGGGGCAGAAATATTGAGACAGCCGGGACCATGGAAAGAAAAAGGTAGGACTTTGTCATGTTTAACCGAGTGAGTTATTGTAATAACGAGGAAATGCACGCACGCCTGCATACATCCGTGGGGCACTTTAGAAACGCTCATCAGTAAATGAATCGATCTGGGGAGGTTTAATTAATTTATTTGCAGCATTACTTTTGTAGCTAAAAGTTGGCTTTAAAGCGGGTGGAGTTCGTTTGGTTTAAAATACTGCAGCTTCAAGCAACAATTGACACGCTATTTGCTACGACTTTGACGTCCCGGTGCTGCTAGCTTGATTAGCTAGCTAAGTTTCATTGTTTACACACGCTTGACTTGCAGTGCGCAGGCCCGTCACAGCTACAGCAGCACGAGCGCTCCAAACTTCACGTGGGGCTCACCATGAGTACGCTTCAGACACGCTTCAGTTAGAGACGGTCAAACAAAAACAACCACGTGGATATTATCAGCTACTGCTGGTCAGACCGCTTTTAACCACAGGGTGGGCTACAGAGGTGCCTGAATGACGTCTCTCGACTTGTTGTCAGCACACCTGTTGGGGTCCCGTGCTCGACAAGTTATTTTATAATATTTCTTTGAAAATATCTTTTTATGTCATTGTGTATTTGGAGTTATAGGCTATATGAGTCTACGTTATTGTGCCTACTCAGTGTTTACTTAATTTAAATTGCAACACATCTGTTTTGTTAGATGTGTTGCAATTTCTGATTCCCTTTTGATTCCCTTTTGGCCAGGCCTCTTGAGAAGGTTGTACAAAACCCTTAAGTACTTTCTGGATCAAAATGGCTCGATGTCATTCATGAGAGATTTCATGAGGAATTTAGAACAGTTTAAATATCAGTAGTCAATTTTTGACAGATGGTCACTAATATCTGACAAATCGTTTCACTTTCTTTTAGTGTAAAGGAGTGTAAATACACATTTAACAAATCATTCATTTGTACTCCGGTCATGATTACACAGTTGTCTTCAGAAAAATAAGTGCAAGTTTAACAGTGCCAATGTAGTAAGTCAAATGAAGCTAAATGCACAGCTGCGTTTATGCCCACCTTCACAATTTTCATGCTAACAAAAAAACAAAACACATCTACTGGGGTGGCCCCAGATACCATTTCGAAGCGTGGCTCTGTCAAAAAGTTTATTCAAAAAAGTAACTGAGAGTGTCTGTGGAGTACTAAACTCTTGGACATCCCAGTTAAAAATAGTGGAATGAACCCAATGACCCGCCTGAGTTAAATGCAATTTTTTGTTCTAACTTTGTTTCTACACAGTGTTCAAATGTGATTATAAAAACAGCTGTGTTGATGCAGAAGAACTGTGTATTCAGACTTTTTTTCCTTTGATCAGGAATCAGTTAGTAATGGGCAAGCGCCTGTTTTTATTCTTGTATATAATGAAGTCTTTATTGTATTATGGATACAGTAGAATTCATTGAGTGTTTTTTATCTGACTTATTAATATTATTTCCTATTTAATTGAGCTGCTTTTGTGGTTTTATTTTTTTATTTTTTTACACCGACTTTAATTTTGACATGTTTTATTTATCTAACTATTTTACTTTATTTAAGCTGTTTTGTTATATGTTGGGTTATATGTTGGGTTTAATGTTTGGGCTGCTCTCACACAGGACTTTCTGAGCTTGTGGGATAAATATTCAAGTACTTGTTGTTTTATCTTAAAGAATTGTACCTGCTATAAGCAGAACTGATGTATCTGAAATACTGTTGATCCCTGGTGGATGCTTGTTTTGATGGTTTTTCTGTTTTTCTTTCTAGTCTACCTGTTAAGCGTATTCTCAACAAGCCGCAGATATTCCGCGGCAGCCCTCACACTGATGTGAATGCTGGCCACTCCCGGGGCGAACAGTCACTCCTGATCAAGGGGCAGCGCAGCAGGCACAACCATCTCTATGACATCAGCCATCAAATAAGGGTAAGACAGTTTGGTCTCTGGTGTTTATGAGGCTTAAAAATGTATACCTGTAAGTTTAAGTTGTGCTTCTTCATATTTAGTTTAACTGCATACATCTGTCCAAAAAACAGAACAACAACTAAACCCTTTGATTCTATTTGCATATGCCATATAAAAATGTCATTTTTTGGAAGAAAAAGTTTTCTTAAATGCAAAAATATTATAAATGATCTCAAGTACAGTCAAATAAAATAAGATGCGTATGCAGCACATCAGTTTCATGCTGTTGGAATCATGTTAAACTGCATTGTCCCTTTTTAAATAAATAAATAAGAAAAAAATATATTAAGCTAAACTAAATAAAAATTTACTATTACTCTGTCTTCCTTGAAGGCTTTCTGACGTTAATAGGAGGCTGTAAGGCATCAGCAAGTTGTATAGTTTAACCAGTTTGGTATCAGTTCAGCTGCATATTTTAATAAAACTTCTGGAGGCTTACTGCAGATTTTTTGCTGTATATAATAACGGTGGAGGATGGAGCAGCTACAAACTTCGCTTTTCTTCACATCAAGTTTGTTGATCAGGTTCTTTGATGAAGGACTCCCGCTAGCTTTTTCCCACTAAAGGTTTAATGGTGATTACAGGAACAGCGCTCCTCTTTTGAACGCTGGAAACATGTTTTCTTTCAGTCAACCTGAGCTCACCGTCTCCGTAACAGCTTGGCTTCTTCGCTCTCCACGTTGTTTAAACAGACTCCGACTCCTCGTTAAAGTGTGCCAGCATCATCATCACTGCTGCTGTTGTTTTATCAGTGCTTACGTTTAAAAACTGGGGTCGGTGTCTAATGTTGTCAAACTTTTTATTCATACGCTGCTGCTGAGTACGTTTCTATTGCAGGACTGTTTAGTCGCAAATGTGGGTGAAACGCTCATGTTTCCATAGTGACATAGTCATGCATTAAAAGAAGTATCGAAGTAACAAATTTGTGTTGAGAATTTTTTATAATCAAAGCTAGAATTTTTATTCTTTGTGGCTAAAATAAGAGTAATTTCAGTCCTGAATTATTAGCTCCAAGTCTGATTTTTGCCACTTCATTTGAGTGTTTGTCATAAACATCATAACCAAAAGCACAGCTCATCAGGCTGTACACTGATCACACTGTCTGCCTGAGGCCTTTTAGCAAACTGTGGTTAAAATTTCATGACCGTCACAGGAACCTCTCTGTCATGAAGCCATCACAGATGAATTGCAGTAAAAACAGACTTGAGTCTGACGTGCTCACTTGTTCGCTTTAACCTACGTAAGGAAGTTTTTCTCTCGTGAATTCCTAACCTGAAATATCCAATTTGCACATGATTTTTGGATGGTAGATTATTACCTCTTGACATTTGAAACCTGTCGTTATTTCATAGTTGCTATAGAGTGCATTGTGTCCTTCACCAGTAAACCTCCCCCAGAGATGAGGTTTTATGATTGACCGTTGACCCTACAAGTGGTAAATGTTGTAAAATTAACATCATTACAGCCTTTTATGTCTGCTGTTAAGCTGAAGGATAGGTGTTTTCCTTGTAGCTATTTACTGCATTTTTGTTTTCATGCCACATTGTGTCATAGTAGTCATTCCATTGCCTTGTAATGTTTTTATAGCCTCTTCACAATTAAATACGGGATGCAGCAGCCACTGCTATACAAGACTGACAGCAGTAAAAATAAAGCAGTAGGATAACTGTTGGCTTTAAAAGTGGCTCTTTTTAAGTGTCATTAAAAAACAAATCTGTTCATATAGTAGAAAACTAACTTACAGTTCTCTCTTAAAGGCTAAGCCTGATTTAAACACAACGCTGCCAGTTCGACAGACAGCTTCCATCTTCAAACAGCCAGTGACCAAAGTAACAAATCACCCCAACAACAAGGTGAAGACGGACCCCCAGAAGGCTGTGGAACAACCAAAACAAGTAAGTCAGAAGCAGAAAAGGTGTGTCAAGTGTTTGTTTGTTTTCTAATGGTAATTTAATTTTGTGTGTTTGTGTGTGTGTGTGTGTGTGTGTGTGTGTGTGTGTGTGTGTGTGTGTGTGTGTGTGTGTGTGTGTGTGTGTGTGTGTGTGTGTGTGTGTGTGTGTGTGAGTGACTGACTGACTGACTGACTGACTGACTGAGATGTTCAGTTTTGGAAACACTGTGCCTAAAATACACAAAAGGTATCTTCCTTTTTGCTTCACTCTTTAGCTGTTCTGGGAGAGGAAGTTGAGCGGATTAAATGCATTCGATATAGCAGAAGAGCTGGTCAAAACGATGGATCTCCCCAAAGGCTTGCAGGGTGAGGTTAACCTTTAAAACTTATCCGTCACATATAATTCAAACAGAAATAATTCTACCAGGTTGACCCATACCACCTGATTTTCTCTTCTTAGGGGTGGGGCCTGCATGTTCAGACAAAACGCTGCTCTCTGCGATCGCCAGCGCCCTGCACACCAGCCCGGCGCCCATCACGGGACAGCTCACTGCTGCGGTGGAGAAAAATCCAGGAGTCTGGCTCAACACTGCGCAGCCTCTCTGCAAAGCCTTTGTAGTGACTGATGATGATATTAGGTGAGATACTTTCATATTTAACACAAAGGAGCTCTGATTTTCTAACTGTAATACTAAGTGATATTATTCATGCATAGGAAACTGATGAAGGCTTGAGTCTGCTGCTGGTGGCTTCTTCTGTGAAGGGTGTCAAATGTAAATCAAGTGCACTCTAAAAGTGCATTTCAACATGTTCCACCACTACCAAGCAGTGAGGTGGTGTTTCTTTTTTCTTGTTGGGCACATGCTGCTGTTTTCAACAATCAATGGCTTGACTGTCAGTGACTGTTTTCTGTTCTCATGTAGCGTACGCCACCACAGTGACAGGTTCTCACAAAACTCTACATGATGAGCTTCAGTTTTGGAATCATTTGGATTTTTCTTTTAAAGGAAAAACTCCTAATGCTAAGGCTCCGGTTGCCCAGGTAACCCTCTAATGTTGGGGTTGCTGAGGCACTCTGTTTAGGGTAAAATCATGTAATCAATTTATTCTTGGAGCGGTCTAGAAACCAAAACTGACCACCATGTATTGACAAATGCACAGTACTCTTCACACTCATAGGTTGTTGCATCCATCACTCACCTCGAAATTTAGAGAAGTTTATCCTGCAACCCGCCCAGTTTGCGTCACTACAGGGGGTTTCTTTTGTTTGTCATCTTTTTTGACTACTGCTTGTAGTTGTTTGCTGAATGTCCCAGACTTTCTGTGGTCGTTACAAATCACTTCCTGTGTGGAGATGGCTTTAAGGTGTATATTGTCAAAAGGCAAAGGCTTGTGACCAGTTTAAAGTAAGAAATAAAATGAAAAAGGGCCTTAAAGCCTCAGACAACATTATCATTATTATTATTTAATCAGGAAGTGAAACTTCAGATTAAGAATCTCTTGTTTCTGTGAAGAACGCATCATTAACCCGGGGAGCTGAGCTCTTGGAGGGAAAAACTCCATACAAGGGGCCCTTGCTGGGTTCACACACTGGACTCCAATAGTAAAACCATTAAATAGGCTTTAAAATTGCATAGTAATGTCACTGAGGACATCAATATCTTGTCTGAAAAAGCTTTGTCAGAGCTGTCAACGGACAAATGCAACTGGTCTTGGTATTCACATTTAGTATAAGCTGGTAGCCGGTCACTTGACCTGTGAGCGCAGACGTTTTCTATTCCAGTGACACAAGAATACAGCTTTAAATTCAGGCTCAACATATAGTGAATCAGCACTTTGTACCTATTTACTGAAGCTCCAGCTAGTATGCTATAGCTGATGATAAAAAACTTGTGCACTGCCAAAACCAGCGCACTTTATTTTTATTGCAGGAAAGTAGATGTTTGACTCTCGGAGCGTTCTGAACCAAGGACATTTCATACTGAGAAACAAGTGTTACACACTGAAAACTTGGGACAGTTGTATCACAAGTCACCATTATTATTTTGCTATTTGACCTTCAGTTCAGGCACATTATTATATAAATGTTAGAAAAACAAACTAAATTCACTGTGTTCAAAAGTTCAATCTTGAGATTTACTTTGTGTTCTGCTTCTCTTTTATGGCTTTGTAATGAGTCATACTTTGCATTTATACTCTTATACCAAATTGAACTATGGTGTCTTTTTATGGGTCACTGGTGAGAACAGCAAATCAGCCTCAGTCCATTTAGCGAAAAGCAAGATAAAATGCAGATATGTGGTTTTTCTTTTTCTTTTTTTTTTTCTTTTTTTTTGGAAACGTGACCACTAACCATGTGACGTTAACTTATCTATCATTTTGGAAGTGTGACAATCATGGTCACAATGTATGATCAAGTGACTAAGGACCCAGTCACACAGGCCTTGAGACCAGTCTGTGACCACCTGGCAACCACTTGTCACTAGGAGAAAATGTGTGTTACTCAGCCAGCAGGCAGAAAGCTCCCTGTCCTTGGTCTCGAGTGATGTGTGTATGACCTCAGGTGAGAAACAAGAATAGAGAACAGGGCTATTTCTTTGTATATTTAATGGGAACCTGTTATTCTGACTTTTATTCTTGGACTCTGCTAAAATAGATTTGCATAACTTGAGTGCATGAGTCAGCTGTTTTACCTCTTCTTCCCTGAAGGCCATCCTCACTTTATGCCACCTGTCTGCTGATTGGCTGCCCCTCAATCGCATACGGTTTGAAGAGCACGGCTCTGAAGCTGCTGTGTTCAGACATAAATGTGTTTCTGAGATCGTATCAAAGATTTGCCCTGTTATTGAGTGTGCATACATACATACATACAATCCTCCTTCACCAGTGACATTAATTTCCCAAAACATGTTAGCATTTTTAGTTATTGTAATGATGTGCAAAGTTTTCTAGACTGAAGTGCTCATATTAAAATTTAGAGCACACGTTTCCATGTATAAGTCATAAAAACAGACTCAATCTCCACAGAGGAGATGCACATTTCTTCTGTGTTCATGTGTTGGATGTATCATCTACAGTTATCAAGCTTCATGTCTCTGGGAATTGAATGTATTTATTTTTTTATTGCTTATTTTGGGTCTGAAAATGAAATGATTTTCTGGAGTGAGCAAAAATAAATAAATAAAAATCAGCCTCCCTCTAAGGTCACGTGGTGGGCTGAGGTGTAGTGTGCGGCTCTTTGGTGGACATCAAATGATTTGCACTTTTCCTTCCCTGAAACTTTTTTCAAGTCGTGAAAGACGTTATGTCATTAATGTAATTATGTGTTCTTGTCTGTGCCCCTCAGGAAGCAGGAGGACCTGGTGCAGAATGTGAGGAGGCGGCTCGAAGAAGCCCTTATGGCTGATATGCTGGCTCATATAAAAGACACCGCTGCAGATGTAGAAGCAGAGGTGAAGGGTGAGCAGGTGGAGAAGGAGGAGTTATAGCCAAGGTACACAGAAAGGCAGTAATCACTACAGTATGGCTGAATTTCTCATGGTTAATTGCATTTAATATGACCTACAGTATATTCCTAAACAAGTAACTCTCCTCTATCTCTCCCACAGACTTGTTTGAGACATTTGCTGGTAAAGTCTTTTCAATGCTCGAATTAACGGCTCCATGAAGGTTTGTATGCAGTTAAACTGAAGCAGACTTTATATGCAGACATTCTGCAGATTTTTTTCCTAACCTAAACAAAGACTGTGGTCTTTAATTTTTTTGTTTTTTAAACATATGACCTTATAATCCTGTAAGGGTGCTCTGAGTTTTCATTTTTACCTCTACTAAAGTCCGGCAGCTGGTTATGGTGCTCTACACAATGCAGTGTTATGTTTAGTTAACAGCTGTTTAAGCTCAGTGTTGAAAACGCAAACCTTTATGTACACGACTGATCTGTGTGTGTGTTACATTTTAATTGGTTTTAAGAAGTGTTTTTATTTCCTGCTATTGCTTTTTATGTTTTACTGACACTGTAAGTTAGCATGTCATGTTTGAAAGCATAGAAATGCAGCAGTATTTTTACATGCCTCTGGATGGTGATGATTACAGTTTCACGGTTCAAACTTCTTCTTTTTTTTGGTCACAATAATTTGAGTTTACATAGCTTTGAACATGAAGCCATGGTATTTGTATTTTCACTATTCTTTGAACAACTACTATTGCATTTCAGTAAAAGGTGCGTTCCCTCGGATCATACAAACACACTGCTGATGTACTGTTTTCTGTCAAATAAAGGCATTTTTCTTATGTGTCCTTTTGTATGTTTGTTTGTAATTAGTGTCTGTTAAAGTGATACCTACAAAAAACGAACTTTAATGTCCCCACAGGACAAATTTTATTAAACCGTATCCATCCAGGTCATAGGAGAGCAGTGTAAGCAAAGACACCCACACCACCCATCCCCAGCCACCTCCTCCAGCTCTTCAGAGGGGATAGCAAGCCATCCAGGGGATACAATCCCTCTAGCATATATCCTTCTCCCACCTCACCTAGGAGGCATGCTGGTCAAATGCTAACCACCTCAGCTGGCTCTACTCTGAGTCCTTCCTGTATAACCTTTCAGATAGACCATGAACCAAAAGACAGCCTAACATTCGGAAATAGTTTCTTTATATCGATGAAGAAAGGGAGGGGGGTAATAAATTAGTATATTCCTTTTGTCTGTGTTGGCAGTGGAGGGATCTCTACACCCATGTAACCCTTCATTCTTAAATAAGATAAATCAGTCAGCATTAGTAATAAATTTCATCTTTGTGCCTCTGACTAAAGGTATACAAGGAAGCATGCCGATGTGGGTTTTTTTTAAACATGTATGCGCTTATATAAAAATAACTTCAATCGAAACCCCTAGAACAACCCTGTGGCGCGTTTATGAGTTTGGTTATTTTTTTAAACAAATATCTTAGAAAGTAACTACTAGTGCATGAGCATCGCTCAGTGATGCTGTTGGACCACCCCAAACACCTCATTGGTAGCCATGATGAACACACCCAACCGTGGTCACATTTTTCTAAACGTATATCAGTGCCTTAATAGTTACGCTACAAAAACCTCCACGGAAGAGGAGAGTGAAATAGTGCTCTGACAGACCCGGCGGGGGTGACAGTAGCCCAGACTGCTGTGCGTTGATGCTCTCCCCTTGCTTCATGTGGCCTTTGAACTCATTGTTGTGTCGCGGGTGACGTCAGTGCCGTGTGCGGGAGACGGAGCGGCGTGCGCCTGCGAGACAAAGGCGGCGGACCGACCGGGGTCAGGCAGGCAAGAGCAGCAACAGAAAGCCGAGAATCACTGTTTTTTTTTTTTAACTAAAAGATAACCGCTAACCTTGGACTTCAGTTGAGCTCTCCCTGACGCTGGGAGAAATGAAGAGGCAGTGACACTCCTGTGGAAATCTCCTGGAGGAGGAAAAACAACAGTGCCCTCTTTTCGGTTTTAAACGTTTTTTTTCTTCTTCTCAAACGCCCCCCTTTCGGTTTGCTAGTTAGCCGAACCGCTAGCTCCTAGCGCTGCACAGCACAGGTCTCCTCCTTCAGTCTGCTCCACGTCTTTCCCTAAAGAACTGGGCTACGAGTGAAGAGAGGACTTCATCGACAAAACGTAGATAAGGTAAGTTCTCGTGGTTTCCGCACGTATTTAATTTTAAAAAATAACACGGCAGTCTGTGAATGTGAACACAAGTTCGACTGTCAGAACAGAGCTAAAGCAGCTAACCGCGGCGCTCTCAAACAAAGAGGTCGACAACGTGACTGAGTGCCGACTGTGTGGAGCTAGCCTGCTAGCTTTTGATTCTTGGAGCTAACAACAGCTCATTTATCTGTTTATTGTTTTTAAATTTACGTTTAAATTCGGACAGCACACACCGGACCGGCTGGAGTCGGCACCGAAAAGGCTCGGGAATATACTGTGTGTGGTTGTGAGGACGGGCAAAACAGTCAACCTCCTGGATGAGCTCAGTTGTCAGACAAACAGCAACAACAGACAAAGCAAAGGCGCTCAAATCAATACTGTTAATGCGCGTTGTTATTGTTGGGTGATCTGAGGCTCCACGGTGCTCTGTTACACTCGTATTTTGTGTGTTTTAATAGAAGACATGGAAAAACCTTTTATTTTTATTGTTGTTTTCTTTGAATTTCAGTAGAGGGTGAGCGGACTCCCAACAAAACAGGCATCCGTGATCTGATGTGAGATCCACGGAGAGACTATGCCTAGCCCTTTATTTCACCCCGAGATTATGGACCACGACGTGGTGATCAGCAGCCAACACAACGGGGTCGGTCTGTCCAGGGAGACGGATCAGGAGTCCCGGGAGGAGGACCACCAAGAGGCGCTCCGCTTCGCCCTGGACCAGCTGTCACTGATGGCCATGGAGAAGGTGGACTGTGGGGGCGGCGGAAGCAGCGGGCTTGTGGACAGCCTGGATGGGACCCAGGGTCCGGGACCCGAGAATTGCAACGGTGTGAGTGGAGGGGGGTTCGTGGATCTACAAATGCTGGACCATCCCAGCGGGTCTCGGGACTCTCCGACGTCCTGCTCTCCATCCCCGGAGTACTATGGCTCAGGGGGGTACCACATGGCCGGCTCCCATGCCATGCTCCA
This sequence comes from Aulonocara stuartgranti, assembly GCF_965226115.1. Taxonomy (NCBI): domain Eukaryota; kingdom Metazoa; phylum Chordata; class Actinopteri; order Cichliformes; family Cichlidae; genus Aulonocara; species Aulonocara stuartgranti. Next base: position 22,343,681 of record NC_138954.1, read on the forward strand.
CGGGGAACCAAACTCCGTCCTCTGCAGCAGGAAAAGAAGTGTCAACATGACCGAGTGTGTTCCCGTCCCCAGCTCCGAGCATGTGGCTGAGATAGTGGGCAGACAAGGTAAGGCTGTGCCGTTGAGCAGCTTGTTCTTTGTTTGGGTGACTGCCTGGTGAGCTGGGTCTGTGAACTTCAGCTGTCTGAGCTTGATGTTGTGGTCGGGCTGCACTTCCCTCTCCTGCTCTTCAGTGGCAGCATAATGCGGATACTCCACTGAAATGAAATGCCGCTGTAGTATTTGTGATTTTTGTTTGTTTTGTTTTTTTAAATCAGCAATTAGACAATGCTCTGACAGAGGGTGAGGGAGTGAGCGTGGCTGAGTGGGAAGGGAGGGGGAGGGGAGGGAGAGGGTCAGACAAAGCGGCAGATTGTCGGGAGTCTGGACATGTCTAGCAGCCTGCACCAAACAAAGGAAATATCGCGAAATGTGTAGATTTTCTTCGTACCGCAGATCACAGGCGGCACTGAACTCACACCTTCACCTCATACATGCGTTTGTTATATTTGCTCCTCAGAGCAGATGTGAGGCTGAAACGGGGCAGCAGCAGACGCACAAACACGGGACTGGGCGGTGTTACGCCCTGCACCCAGCTCAGTCTGCCGCTGCTGCTGCTTGCCGCTACGTTTATACTCGAGATGATTTCTTTAATTATGATTTCTATTCGGATGTGTCCTACACTTTAAATTTAGTCAAGCCGTGGGTTTGTTTTTCCCGTTGCGCTCGCGCTAACGTTACAGCATTGTTCTCTTTGTTTGAAAAAGCCATGCTTTCTGCTTCCCAGAATGACATCACGCTCAGTGCGTCCTATTGGCCGCCGAGAATGAAGCGTCCGCATTTAAAGACACAGAGCGCAGTGTGGATGCTGCTGCTGGGAGGAGGCATGCAGTGCAGCACTGATTTAATGTGGAGAGCTTCATGAAGACCTGCTGGCTTTACTGCCTGTTTCATAAAATGATCAGCACTACCTCAGTTTGAGCTGATGATAAAGGAATGGCTGATTATTTTTCATTTATGCTGTAGTTGTCGGTAAATTAGGTGCACTTTGTGTAGTTTGGTGGCTCTCTGACTGTGGAGCATACACCACTGTTGTGGGGTGTGGATTATGTCAGGAAAATGCTTCTCATTTTTACTGAAGTGTGTTTTTTGGCTTCTGATGCCAGAGTAAGTCTGAATTTATACTAATATAATCATGTTGTAGAAATGCTACTTTCAGCTCCTTCCTTTTTCACAAAGGGTCACCACAGCGGGCAGATATGCATATTTGATGTGGTAGACCTTTACACAGTTTACCCTTCCTGACACAACTTCAAAAGGATTTGTGTCTCCTCCTGGGACCGAACAGAGGAAATTACTTTATTTATCCTTGCGACAGACTGGCAATCTGTCCAGGTTGTACCCTGCCTCTCACCCTGTGGTAGCTGGGACAAGCTCCAGTCCCTCCACGACCCAATAAGAATAAGCGGAAAAGAATGGATAGATGGATATTTTATGGCAAATGTGTAAATTACTACACCAAAGTGCCAGGCGTATGTTACAAAAATATTTTTGATGTCAGGCTTTGAAATTTAGGCTAAAATTTGTGCTCTGCCTAATATAGCCCATTCATATTAGTGAGAGCAACTGAATTTTTGAAACTTTACAAAGTGAAGCATTCATAATTGTCAGCAAAATCAGATCAACTAATAAAACAAACAAAAAAAACATTGCAGTTGATTGTGTGCTTCTGAATCATCCAGGTTGTAAGATCAAGGCCCTGCGTGCCAAAACAAACACCTACATAAAGACTCCGGTGCGAGGCGAGGACCCTGTGTTCATCGTGACGGGACGCAGGGAGGATGTGGAGATGGCCAAGCGTGAAATTGTGTCTGCAGCAGAGCACTTCTCTATGATCAGGGCGTCCCGCTGCAAAGCTGGAGGGGGTGGAGGAGGCGGCTCCCTTCCCGGACCACCAAACCTACCTGGACAGACCACTATACAGGTGCAGTAGCCCTGCTGTGGTGCTGGGGTCATGTTTTTGCTTTTTGTCTTGTTTTGCTTGAAAATCAGCTAAAATATCCTTTTATTTTATCCCTGATCCAGGTTAGAGTGCCGTACAGAGTAGTCGGTTTAGTTGTTGGACCAAAAGGGGCAACAATCAAGCGCATCCAGCAGCAGACTCACACCTACATCGTGACACCGAGTCGAGAAAAAGACCCCGTGTTCGAGGTGACTGGGATGCCAGAGAACGTGGACAGAGCGAGAGAGGAGATCGAGACTCACATCACCCTGAGAACTGGAACCTTTGTAGACCTCCAGGGAGACAATGACTTCCACACTAATGGCACTGATGTCAGTCTTGAAGGCCTTGGTTCCCTGAGTGGGGGACTGGGAGCGACTTTGTGGTCCAGGGCAACTAGCCACCATTCTGCCCCCCCTCCTCCTCCAACATCCCCACCTTCTGCTCTTTCCATGTCCGTACACCACTCGTCCGGCAGGAAGATGTCCTCATCGGTTCCCTATCACACGCACAATGGCGGGATGAGCGCAGACAGCTTCAGCACCGCCCGGAAGGCCACTGAGGGAGGCAGTCCCACTAGCCCTTTTAGCACAGGCTCCAGCAGCGCTGGGGGATTCACTTTTGGGGGCGATTCCACCCCAGGACTGCCTTCGTCAGACGAGCTGGGCTTCGAGTTCAGTGCTTCCAACATCTGGGCGCCTTTCGTCAACAGCGGATCGGGCAATAAGACGGGCAGCTCCTCTCAGCAGCAGCCTCTGCGTCGCAATAGCAGCGGCGTCAGCGCCGGCGCCATCACTCCACGATTGTCCCCGACTCTGCCTCAGGACACAGGCGTGGTCCCCCCTCTGGATCACCCACTTGCCCGTCGTGCTCAAAGCGACCCCCTCAGCACTCTCTCCTGGCTGCAGTCTGGCAACGCAGGCGGCGGCTCCTTCTCCGGAGCATCGAGCTCCAGCTCCGGCGGCTCATCGACCGGTTACTCCTCCTGCTCGGCCTCCTCCCTCCCCGGTGGGTCGCCTACCGACTCAGAGGGAGGCGGCAGCGGCGTGGGTCTCACCTCTGGGATTTTGAGCCGACTGAAAGGCAGCTCTGGCTCTGGGGTTGCGGCTCTGGTTGGAGTCAGCCCCGGGGTCAACAGGGACTGCTTCGTGTGTTTCGAGAGCGAGGTGACTGCAGCCCTGGTGCCCTGCGGCCACAACTTGTTCTGCATGGAGTGCGCTGGGCAGATCTGCCAATCAACAGAGCCAGAATGCCCCGTCTGTCACACTCCTACCACACAGTGCATCCGCATCTTCTCGTAATGTCCCGGGCAAAGGGAGGGGTGGTGGGGTAAAATGTGGGATGGGAGGGGAACGGTCCCAAGTGGGGCACCAGCTGCGGCAGAGACAATGGAAGGAGTCACAATAATAACCTTCACACACATGATGGACCATAATAAATGCATTAATAGAGATGACGATACTATAAGGATGCTGATTTATTGCTGGTAACTGTCGATAAATGATGATGATAATAATTAATAGTGACTTATTTTCAGAGTGAAGTTAATTGAAACTGGTCTGTAGACAGTTGGAGCTCAGCCAGTCTCTTGGTGTTGAACTTAACGGAAGGAAACTAGTGTCTTATCTCTCTTCAGGCCTTCTTTTTGACCCAGAGCGGCCCTTGCGGCTGCCTGCTGGTCTGTCTCAACATTTCTTCATTCTGGCTTCTTCTTCAGATCTCTGCCTGCTCTCTCTCTCTCGCTCTCTATCTGTCTCACAGCCTTTCTTTTTGACACTTTTATACTTAACAGATATTTTTCAATGAAGCTGTCGACGAGGCCTGCACTTTTCTACTCCCTAATTTTACTGTTCTCAACAGGGCACCGCCCGTTTCCAACAAATCCCTTTGTCCTTTGCTCTCACTCATGCTGTTGTGGCACGAAGTGACAAGGTTCCTCTTTTTTTTCTGTAAGTTTGGGACTTTTCTCTCTGTTTTTATTTTAAAGATCGCTGTGTTGTCAGGCACCTAGAAGAACAATAAACCCAAGGGACCTCTTAAGGATCAATTCCAGTTTCTCTTTGCCACAAAAGAATAGCCATCAGTAAGTAAGCCAAATGAATGTTATTAATAGACATCTCTTGAGTGAATTCATGTTGGATGAGTCTGCCCCACATTTCAAATGTGGCTGTCGCATTGATTCACATTAATTTTCCTTTAATAGGTGAGAAACGTACCATACGTGAAGTAATGTGTTTGAGGTCAGGTCTCTGTGTTTGGGCAGCCTGACAATCCCTTTACACCCCTCTGTCTCTGCGATATGCGAGTATGAGTGTGTGTGCGAGAGAACAACGCCCACTCATGCTGTTCGTCGCACCGCCGAGAGTAGGTCTGCTCCCTGTCCCGTTCTTCTTTGCTGCACACTCGGTCTTGAAGGAAAGCGACGCTGTGATCCATCCACACTACTGTAGTTGTCCTCCCACATCTGTTACGCCCAGAGCCGCCGGTTTCTGGTGTTTTCTACTAGTTTTTGACTCTTGACTGTCAAGTGTGTGGCTGACAGACAATATTTTGAACACTAGGATAAGATGGGGCTTTTCTGATGTCACACAAGAATGTGTTGTCCAGTTAAGGTTAAGGAGAGAGGCCTCCTGCTGCTCCTCCTACACTAAACAATTACAAGGGGCCTCCATTGAACCTTTTCTTCATGCACTGTAAGGCCCGGCCCCTCTAAACTAAAAGCGAAAAAGAAACAGCTCTTACTGTTTTTGTTAGGTCTTCCACCTGTCTCTCACAGCGAAGCTGTACGGCACTCTCTGACGTCACTGTTGTCCCCATACAGCGCTGTACTCCTGGCAAAATGTAGTGCACTATGTGGCTGGTTGATTGGGGTCTGTCATGTGTTTCATAGCATTACTGAGTAACTCCAGTGAGGCGGGTACATCCTGTTTTTAAGTTGGGTTTTTTTTTTCTGTTAGTGTTTTGATTTCATTGAGTTTGCAGTAACTGCCTCCTGTAGTCTTTATACTATGTGTATGATTTTTTTTTTTTTTTTTTTTTTTTTTCCAACGTCTGTGTGACGTTACACGGTTGCAGGTTTTTTGTTTTGTTTTTCCCTCTCTCTTCTCCCTGACACGTGTGGATTCAGCTCGTAGAACGAGACAAAGCCATGACAGCTGAATTTTAAAGAAAAGAAGAAAAAGACGTACCTAATTTACAAGGGCTTCCTCTGAACGCACAGACACACGATCACATTTTCAGGCTCACACGGTAGGAAGAATCAACTTATCCTTTATGGCAGCTAGTAGCTAGGTCATCCAGGGCTTCCAGACACTCGTCGTGTTCAAATCCCAGCAGCTGCAGAATGTTGTGCTTCTTTTTAGTTATTCTGTTTGTTGCTTTTTTCTTTCTTTCTTTCTTTTTTTGGGAGGGGGGGGGTCTTTTGTGTGTCGGGGTGTGTGTGTGTAATTGCCCTACACAGTCATCACATGCAGATCCTGTTGGTGTGTATGGCGCTGCATCAGGGTGTCTCACAGATCAGGACGAGTTGCAGGGTTTAAATGTCAAGGAACTAAAGGTAACTCTTGAGTAAATATGTGGGCTGATTTTGCTGTGCTTTGGTGCTGTAGCCTGGATGATGATGATGATGATGTTTAACTTATTTTTGTCTGTTTCCTACGCGCGTGACGAGGCTGTCCTGGTTGAGCAGCAGCAGCGCACCAATTGGTGCGCAGATGAGCTCGTGGTGCTTCTAGTGCAACTCCCTGCACAAACGCAGGAGAAATAAGTGGGTAAAGGGAGGCCGTTTTGTTCTCAGATCAACTTCTCCAATGCACTGTAGACCCAATGACCCTGTTCTCATTCTCGCCCTCACCCCTCCCCCTCTAAATGCCCACCCGGCCCCGTGGGGCTGGAGCGTGTTCCTCAGAGCAAACACGGGGCTGCGAGCGCGTCTATATGAGCCATTCTGTGATGACTGATGCGAGTCTGAGGCCCAACTTAAAGCTCTTACTTTCAACTGTCTGAGGTGACGCGTTAAACAATAAAATGTGTTGTGATTTCCAGATGGGTTCAGCGTAGATCCTGCTGTTGCACCAGGATGTTTGTGGCCGTCGAGAGAATGTTAGGGTTGATGTACAGTAGTTTAATTGTTAAAAGGTACTTTTTTTTTTCTTTTTTTTTTTTCTTAACAAGACGTCTCCCCCTTCCCCCACTTCCTTCCTAAAGGTTTGAAAACAGGGTTTCCTGAGGCATGCTAGCCAGTGACCTCTGACCTTTTTTGTGATTAGAGGTGGGGGGAATGCAAAGAGAGCCACGCCAGTACGGGGTGCCAGACTCCCCTCGAACCTCTGCTCTCCTCTATTTTTGCTTTAATTCTTTTTGTATGCAGAACCAAAATGTAAAACGTCAGCAAACTAGGTTTCAGGCCTAACCTGTGTGTATGTATATACCCTGGATACAATCATCGGGATCTTGTTTTTCAAAGCAAAACAACTTAATTGAAGATGAACGTAGTTTCTAAAAAAACATGTGTTATTATTTGTAAGTTAACCATCTGCATGTCTTCGAGCCTTCTGGCATTAGCTAATAATTTTTAAGATACAAAAAAAACAAAAATACAAAAAAACAAAAAACTTTTTACACATTTTATTTTTTACAATTTATTTGCTTACCTAAATATCCCAGACAATAATGTGACCCTTTTATTACTTCAAATTTATTTTTGTTTTCCATTTTGTTTTCTTTTTTTTTTTTCATTTTCCTTATTTCCTGTGTACTACATATAGGCGATTTATAACAAAATGAGAAAATTATTGAAGAAATTTTAAAATTGAAATATATTTTATTTGAAAGTTTATGGACCTTTTAACCGTGAGCCGGGAAAAATTGTATAATCGTATAATTTGAGCTGACTTGACGGTTATGAGAAATGTATCAAGAGTTTTATTTTTTATGCTTCTTTAATAAAGTCTTGTTTTGTTTTTGTTTTATTTTTGTTTCATTTTTTTACTGGAAAATAAGAACTTGTCTGTGTGCTGTGTCTTTATTGTCAGTGGAAATGTGCACAAGATTGCAGCAGCCGCATCTTCCGACCACATGGTGGCAGTAGAGATGCACCTGCAGAGGAGTAAACCATAATGACGTGAAAAGTGTAGCTCGGGAGTGTTTGCTTGTAAATGTGACAACAAGACGAAGTTATTCATTTAGGAACAGGTTTTTCCAGCATGTACTGTGAACTTGAAGATTGTGTGTCAACAGTATGAATCCAAACTGCTCAACTTTAAATACAGTCCCACTGTTTTCACTCAAACGTTACTCTTAAGTTGCAGCATTTAATGTACTTTAGGCTCAGTCTGAGCGTTAAGAGATATCAAGGACTTATACAGCTGTTGGGAGGAGTGAGTAGGATAAGAGGAGGCAGTTTGCTTTTTTTTGCTGCTTAAGTTTTATGTCAAAATGTACAACTCTGAGAAAAACGTGATTCGATGGAAGCTAGACGTCTCAAGAAGAAGTTGGGAACTAAAAAGCGACAGCTGAAGAAACATTTAATGAACATTTAATTACAGCAGGGCGGTAAAATGGCTGAGTATAAAAACGGCGGCAGAGTTTTAAAAATGTGGAATAATTTTAAAGTAATGTTCTTGAAAGTAGAATTGTGAATACTTCTGTCATCATCTGCAGTACAAAAGATTCAGAGAATCTCTGTGCGCTCGCCTGAAAATTGATACTGGATGTCCGTGATCTTCCGGTCCTGACGCGTCACTGCATTAAAAACAGGCGTGATTCCGTCATGGACGTCAATGCACCTTGGGGGGCGAGGGGGTGGGTACAGGAACACTTCCATCCACCAGAAACGCTGCTGTTTTCTCTGAGCCAAAAATAACCAGAGAAAAAGTGAGAAACTGCTCTGTGGTCAGATCATTCAAAGTTCCTGCAGGATAAAGAGGAGAGAGACCATCCACTTGGTTTACAAGTCTGCATCTATGATGGTAATAAGGTGCATCGGTGCCTGTGGAGTTGCACATTTGGAAAGGCTGAACGGTGTATATATAAGTAATAGAAGAGCATATGCTTCGTCCAGATGATGTCTTTCCGGCTCTTGAATCTTTCACTGAGACGATGCTAACATGCGTGCTTCACAGCAGAAGCGTTCACATGATGAACTGACCCGCACCAGCCCAGACTGTTCACCAACATTTGGCACATGAAATGAAAAATAAGACAAAGAAGACTCGGGACTTGTTTTTTAATGCTCCTCTCACCCGAATTCCATCAAAACCATTTTTACTTCTGTCAGTCACAACTGAAGAGTGATGATCACTCACTTTCCTGAATACTGTCCAGCACTGCATCAGTGTTTTCAATCAAATTACCTTTTTCAAATATGTATGAAGGAGCAAATAGAAAAATACACTGTCAGATTTACTTGCAAAAAACAGAAGTACATACTTTCCGTCTTGTGTCACAACTGCTCATCCAAGGATGCCCTGCTGCTCTGAGATTTGGTGAATGTGGAGGACATCTGTGTGCAGTCTGTGCAAAATGTAGCTGCAGTTACTTGTTTTTAGCTTACAGGAGTGGCCACCACTGTGGTCTTTTGCTGCCATAATCTGCTTTCAGAAATGCTCTTCTGCATACCTTGGTTATTTGAGTCACTGCTGCCGTCATATCAGCTCAGAGTAGTCTGACCATTCTCCTCTGACATCATCAAGGTATTTTCACCCAGAGAACCAGAGAATTTTGTCATTTCAGACCATTCCCTGTAAACCCTGGAGATGGCTGTGTGGGAAAATCCCAGGAGATCAGCAGTTTGTGAAATACTCAGACCAACAACCATGCAGCTTTCACTCACCTTTCTTCCTGATGCTCAGTTTGAACTTCAGCGTGCACATCTGCATGCCTCAATGCTTTGAATTACTGACCTGTGACTGTTTGAGTGGATAGTTGCATTAAAGAGCAGTTGAACAGGCGTACATAATAGAGTGGCCTCTGAATGTATGTAGGCTGACATGTGATATAAATGCTGTTTCAGGACCAAAAAGCGTGCACTTCACCGAAAGGGAAACCCATGCATTTAAATCTGAAGCCTGAACATGCGCAGACTCTTCAAATGGTTTTGTTTTGAACTGATCACATAAGTGTTTATTTGATGCTTTGCAAGACACAGGCTGATAACAGCTGTGCGGGGTTGTTGTGGTGGAGGTAAACAGAAGAGAGGGCACGGTTTTGAGTGCCGGCTTTCATTTTTCAGAAGATGTTTGTTTTTAAAGGTGCGGTTTTAATTCCCTTCAGTTTGTGTTTAGATTTCTGAGACGCTGTTTCTGGAAATCTGTTTAAACATTTGGCAAAATTGTAACAGGAAGTGTTGAGGCTGTTTAACAAAAAGGCAGCCTTGGACATTAAATATCTGAATTATAGACTCAGAAAACCAATAACAGCAGTATGGCATCAAGTCACATGAACACTTTTATATTTAACAGAAGGTTAAATTGCAAATATCCTAATGTATGACAACTAAACCTTCCAGATTCTCAGATATGGAAACTTGTCTCACACTGGGGTCAATGGACTGTTAAAGCACACATTTTATAGAGCAAATATCTTATTATTTGATATCATCCTTGTTAAATATAACATAAATGAAAATACTCATCTGTTACAACCCTTGTTAACTTTGGGATAAAACACCACAGTTATTTCTTCCTGACCACTTATCTGGTTTAGGGCTGACAGATGATCAGTGGAAACAGGAAGCACCTTATGTTTTTGTTTTGATTTTTAATAAATTTGCAATTATTTCAAGCTAGCGTTTTGTTTTTGTTTTGTTTTGAAATTTGTCATTGTGGAGTATTATGTGCAGAATTTTGAGGTGAAAATAAACCTAATCCATACTGGAATAAAGCTGCAATGCAACGAAATGTGGAACAAATGAAGTGCTGTGAATACCTCTCTGCTGAATCACACTTGTTATTAATCTCTCTCTCTTCCACAGCATGTCTTTATCCTGTCTTCCTTCTCTCACCCCAACCGGTCGCAGCAGATGGCCCCGCCCCTCCCTGAGCCTTGTTCTGCCGGAGGTTTCTTCCTGGGAGAAAAGGGAGTTTTTCCTTCCCACTGTTGCTGAAGTGTTTGCTCATAGGGGGTCATATGATTGTTGGGTTTTTTCCTCTATATGCATTATTGTAGGGTCTACCTTACAATATAAAGCGCCTTGAGGCAACTGTTGTTGTGATTTGGCGCTGTATAAATAAAATAAAATTGAATTGAATTTTCTGGTTGGCCAACTTAAATCACCAGTCACTCTAAACATGCATGTCCTTGGACTGTGGGAGGAAGAGGAGTAGCCGTGCAGACACAAGAAGAACATGCAAACTCTTGGACCTTGTCGCTATGAGGTGACAGTGCTAACAACTGTGCTGCCCACAATATACTAATCTCTGGGCTTAGAGTACAACATGTATAAAGCCTAAGACTGAAATGATCACCTGTCTTTCCTCACTCTTCACAGCGGAGAGGCAGCTGAAACTTGATCCCCTCTTTTGCTCCATATAGAGGTCAGAGGTCACACACAGAACAGAGAAGCCAGTTGATGTGTTCAAAGACTCACACTAGAAACTTGGATTAGGTCTCACTTGCATCCCAAAGTAAGAATAAAAATGACTGTTTCTGCTTCGACTCAGAGGCAGTGATGCGATTCTCAGAGAGACGGTTGGGTTGTGACACAAATGTCCTTTTAATAGGAAGCAGATCACAATCAGGCTGCATTCCAGTTCCACTTCATCCTCATTAAAGAACAATCGATAATGATAAGAAACAAATTAGAAACATCCTCGGTAGAAAATAATTCTCTCATGCGAGTTCTGTGTTCACTACATTCGTATTGGTTACAGATGACGTATTCACAAGCCTTTTGGAAACAACAGATAACACAGATGAGCTGTCGTTACATAGCTTTGAAAGTAAAAACAGGGAAGGAGGAGAAAAAACCCCCAAAACAAAACAGCAAGTAACATCAAAGAGACACGTGCTGGCACAATAAAGTTTCCCATCATGCAACTGGAGTTGATTCTATTCACAGGGCGCCATTGTTGGTCTCCGCGGAGGTGTGTCAGCGTGCATGCATGCATGTGTGTCATCTTACATGTGCCCTTTTGTGCTTGAGCAGAGGTCTGTGTGTGTGTGTGTGTGTCATCAGTGCATATGTGTGGTGGTGTCTGTATACGTGTACACACATACAGACGTGAACCAGGCAGCCAATGAGCCTCGGGCCGGGTCATCACTTATTTATTGTTGCTTTTTTTTTCAGCTACAACCTGACATGTCAAGTTTTTGTCTTGAGCTCTGGGGTTACCAACGGCAACCCCCCAAAAAAGTTTAACTGTGTTTAAAGGAGCACTCCGCTGATTTGTGTGCAGGTAAAAACAAACAAAAGAGAGGGGAAAAAGGTAGTGCTTGGAGATGTTGTCCATATATTCTTCTTCCTCGGGGACTGCATTACCCACAATCCAGTCTGGGTTAGTTATTTGTTTTTCAGTTATCTCCCCCCTCTGCAGAGCTTTAAGCCACAAGCAGACAGGACTAAGCAGGACTGACTCTCCCACCCCTCCCTCTTTTTAAATAAGCAAACGCTCAAATCCTGTGCAACAGTAAAAATCAGTGGAGTTCCCCTTTTAATGTTGGGCAACAACAGCAAAATCAAGCACGATCAAGTGCAATTTAATGGCCTAAATCAGAGGCATGATTTGGTCTCCCCAAGAAAGACGTGCTTTTAGGGTTGAACTATCCCGACGATCGGAGAAAGAAGGCTCTGCTGAGAGTGAATAACATTCAGACGATTAGTTTTTGGTAGCTTTTGAACAGTTAAGCGAAGACAACATGTGACAGGGCCAGCAGTGACGCCCGGGTTAAAACAGAAACCTACCCGGCGTCACTGACATCACTCAGTTTTACACAGAGACTACAAGACGAGCCGGATGGCGACCGCGAACGCTTGCTCACCTTTTCACATGACTAAAAGTGACACTTGTACACCATAAATGCTTGGCGGTGACTCTGATGGCTTCATTCTTTGAATAAAAAAAAAAGAAAAACATGAGCTCTGCTTCGTGCAAATTTGGTCCTACTGAAGGCAAAGCAGTAATTCAAAAGCAAAACACGTTCCTTCTTTCTTATCCAAAACGTGTGAGAAAGAGATTACACACTTCCAACAGGAATGGGAACTTTATGAGTCCACAAATAAAATATTTCAGTGAGTTACAAAAACCACGTGATCATAACTTTCCCATTCCTTTCATGCAGAGTGTGCAGTTGGTGCTTCTGTTAGTTATTGACAGCGCATACGTTTTGGGTGTGTAGGTACAATGTATTGCTCACAATCTCACAGCCCATTTTGCAGGTGTGACTATCAGCCCACACAGGCACACACACACACACACACACACACACACACACTCTCACAAACACACACCCCTTCACGCATACATTAACAAAAAGCGTATTCACCAGCTTTGTTGGTGAAACAAACCACTATTGCCTTGAACAGATGTGTTCAGATGCGTGTGCAGGCGATCGGGAGGAAAGTGTTCCACCGAGCGGTTGTTCGGCACCACGTGTCCTTTTTATTTGTTTCGAGTTCCTCCACGGTGACACTTCAAGGTTTAAATGGCAGAACAAGCAGGCGGGCAACAGAAGCACGGACAGCATGAGTTAGTGCATGAAGTGACATCCCAGTCCACCCATCCTGTAGCCCTTTTTTTTTTAAATTAATGTGCACTCTTCAGGGGGGAGGGGAAGGTAAGACGTCGGGGCATTGCTCCGTTTTGTCGTGACGTGAAGCAACAAGAAACATTTTAAAAACTGCACATTGTGTGTGGCCGCGGCTTTTGCCCCTAACGGCACGTCACACGTCACGGCACGTCATGGATCCACTGGTGGTGTGTCTTCATGTCACATTTTATAAAAACCTTACTGTACCGGGGTTAAATGCACCATGCTCACACAGACAACATATCGGAGGCACCCATCTTTAACACGGGAGTGGGAACGGTATAATCACAGTGTTCCTGGGGGTCAACATGCAGGAGATTACATTACAGGACTAGCAGTGATGTTGACCTTGGATGTCAGATGATCCAGGGTCAGTGTTGTGTTTTTTGTTTGTTTGTTTGTCTGTTTTTGAGGGGAAGGAGGGCTGATCTTAGATCTGTGTCTGAACTCCAAATTACACAATATGTTACATCGTGGGAAGCCTACAAAGAGCAAAACAACGAGGGTCGGGGAGACGGACTGGAAGAACGACACACAGTCAGGCAGGCAAGCAGACGGACGGACAGGCTGACGGAGCATACAGCGGGGAAAATAAGTATTTGACACATCAGCATTTTTATCAGTAAGGGGATTTCCAAGTGGACTATTGACACAACATTTCCACCAGATGTTGCCATCAAGCCAAATATTGAAGTCATACAATCAAATCAGAACATATAAGTATACAAGTTAAACCATAATAAATAAAGTGAAATGACACAGGGAATAAGTATTGAACACACTTTATTCAATACTTTGTAGAAAAGCCTTTGTTGGTGATTACAGCTTCTAGACGCCTCTTGTATGGATAGACCAGTCGTCTGCATTGCTCAGGAGTGATTCTGGCCCATTCTTCCACACAAACGGTCTTTAAATCTTGAAGGTTCCTTGGGCCTCTTTTATGAACTTTAATCTTCAGTTCTCTCCATAGATTTTCTATGGGATTTAGGTCAGGTGATTGACTGGGCCATTCAAGCAACTTGATTTTCTTTCTTTGAAACCACTTCATTGTTTCCTTGGCCTTGTGTTTGGGATCATTGTCTTGCTGAAATGTCCACCCTCTTTTCATTTTTAGCTTCCTGGTAGATGGCAGCAGATTTTTATCCAGAATGTCCCGGTACATCTCTCCATTCATCCTGCCTTCAATAATATGAAGTCTGCCAGTACCCCTTGCTGAAAAGCAGCCCCAAACCATGATGCTTCCACCCCCAAACTTGACTGTTGGTATGGTGTTCTTGGGGTGGTGAGCAGTGCCATTTCTTCTCCAAACATGGTGTGTAGAATGACTGCCAAAAAGTTCAATTTTGCTTTCATCTGACCATACTATAGTCGTCCAATAATCCACAGGCTTCTCCAAATGCTGTTGCGCAAATTTTAACCGAGCCTTGACATGCTTTTTGTTCAGCAATGGAGTCTTGCGTGGTGAGCGTGCATGGATGCCATGGCGGTTCAGTGCATTGCTTATAGTTTTCTTTGAAACAACAGTACCTGCTGATGCAAGGTCTTCCTGAAGTTCTGTCCGAGTGGTTCTTGGCTCTTGGAGAACCCTCCTGATTATTCTTTGGACTCCTCGGACAGGGATCTTGCGTGGAGCACCTGATCGTGGCAGGTTTATGGTGAACTGATGCACTTTCCATTTCCGGATAATGGCCCCCACAGTGCTCACAGGAACATTCAGCATTCTGGAAATGCACCTATAACCATTCCCATCAAAATGCTTTTCAACGATAAGATTACGAAGATCTTGAGAGAGTTCTTTGCTTTTACCCATCATGGAGTCTTTCCTGTGTGCCTTCTGGGTAATGAGGAGCCTTTATAGGCCATCAATTAGGACTAAAGCAGCTGATATCAATTAGTACTGATAGGGGACAGGATTTCTCTATCAATACTGACAGATTTCAGGTGATCTCCTGGCTTTCTATGTCATTTTGCCCCTTGTTATCTCCATGTATTCAATACTTATTCCCTGTGTCATTTCACTTTATTTATTGTGGTTTAACTTGTATACTTATATGTTCTGATTTGTTTGTATGACGTCAATATTTGGCTTGATGGCAACATCTGGTGGAAATGTTGTGTCAATGGTCCACTTGGAAATCCCCTTACTGATAAAAATGCTGATGTGTCAAATACTTATTTTCCCCGCTGTAGCTATGGCGAGGAGCAAAGTGCAAAGTGGTCATTCTCAACCTATTCACATGGACTTGTTGTGGATGCAGTGAGCGTTATCTCACATCTAAATGCGCGGCGTATAAAAGGCGTAGTGTGGCAGGAACGAGTGAGTGAGGGATGGGGATGTGAGGCTTCAGTGGAGAGTTTTTGGGGGAAATGACTAATGAGATTCATATAAACATATTCCTGCTTGTTTGCATTGATAACATTGCGATGTAAATGTTGCATAATGTAAGCGAGATATGTACAACTGAGCATTTTTATGTGTGTGCTTGTGTATTGCACGTGGTTGTCTAACTATGCAGGTGTGAGTAGTATGTGTGCGTAACACTTTGCCGGTCAGGTACGTCTCTGTGCACACGTGCTCTCTCGCTCTCCTCTCCCTCCCCTCAGCTGCGGCCCTCTTCGGCCGAACGCTGGTCTGACTTGAGTTTGACGAATTCTTTCGCCACGTCGTCGTTGTTGCGCTGAGAGAGGATGCGCAACACCGTCAGGCCCGTCTCGTCCATGTGGACGCGTCTGCCCAGCGGCATCCAGCAGGTGACGCTGCCCTTGTTGGCTATGTCCTTCACCTGCAGCACAGCCATGCCCACGGTGCGGTCCTCCCTGGCGAAGCAGTAGTCCTTCACGCACACTTGCAGCTCGTAGCTCTCCGGCCCGACCTCAGTGCCCAGTGAGCTGGAATGAGACAGAAAACACACGATAAAGGTCAGCTTGTCTCTTCTGGATCAGCTGGTGCTGCAAATCAGACTGAGTGGACACTCACTACTGGAAGCTCTCATTGAACTTTGGCGACCAGCTGTTGTTCTTGGACTTGGTGGCAAATTTCCTCTTCTTGTCACTCAGGTGAGGGCCGATGATGTAGACTTCGACGAAAGGCCTGAAGCCCTGTGCTTTCCATTTCAGGTCATTAGCAGCGATCACTGGACACAGAAAGCCAGGGTAGGTAACATGAGTAATAAATCCATAACAAACTTTCAGCATGATTAAATTGGTCTGAGAGGAATTTAAGGCTCCTGTGGGTCTGCTTTCAGACTTTATAAAATACAGAAGACCAGATCAGCAGTGGAAAATACAACCAAAGAGTCCAGTGACTTTAGTCCTTTCTAAGGACCTCTCCTCGTGCACCTCTGGACTGCTTATAGAGCAGCCATTATTCTCATATTGCTATTATACAAATTCTGTTTACACTCTGTTTGCTGTGGACCTCAGTGAGAGGAAACATCAGCTTCTGTGTCAATGATCATCACAGTGATGAGAGCCGATTCTCTGGCTAGGACCCTGGGACCAAACAGCAGACTTCAAAGTCCACTCTGTCTAAATCTGAAGGCGACACGTCAGGAGCATGCTTGTTTTTTTTTTTTGCTTTGTTTGTTTGTTTTTTAACTCATCGGCTTTTGCACTGAGAATTCGTCCCATAGGGTCAGACTGTTGACTGTAATGTGCATTCTGTGGAAGTGGTGAGAGCATGAGAGGCGAGACTGAGTAGAATAAAATCACATTTGGCTTTTGCTTTGTTTTGTATACAGCAGTGCATTTTACGCTGTGGGCCACATACAGGCCACTTTGATGGTAAATGGGCCGGTTCCCCTTTGTGTTAGTGTAAACAAGTTTAACCACACAGCCCTGAGACATCTTGATTTAAGAAAAAGAAGTACAGTTTCAAGAGTTCTATGTGTTTCTTTTTTCTACATGACACAGAAATGTTGCTGTAATGAATGAAAGCATGCATCTATCAGCATGACTCTTCAGGCTAAATTTGTAAAAAACAGATGTGTAAAACTGCCCAATTAAGCAGAAAGATTTGCCCTTTATTTTCAAACACTTACTGTCTGTAGCAGGTAGTAAAAAAAACCAGGTACTTTTAAGCCATTTAATTGTTTATCTATTACTTATTTACTTTACTTGATCAGTACCCAAATCTGTACAAATTGTGAAAATACAGTTAAAAGTTCCAAATGTATGGCCTCCATATTTTCCAAAGCTATCCAGTGAGTCACACTGGAGTCTTTGCCTGGCCGATTCTGGCCCCTAGACCTTATGTTTGACACCCTTCTTTGAGCAGCTTCCACCTGAAAGAGCAGGGTTTGAATTCTGCCATGATGCGGATGGCTGTACTAGTCTGGTGGGAGGGGCTGTTTGTTTTTCGGCCTTCTTCACATTTCTGCCGACTGAACAGCTTTAAGTGAAAAAATAAAAGAAGGTGACAGAAGACACAACCGCAAAAGCTGCTCTGCTATTTTTACCTTTCACACTGATCTTGTGTTCTCCATTAGGCTGGGGTAAAATGTCCACATTCATGACCCCCTCACCGACTGCATCCACTCCAGACGCTGCAAAGACACGCTCTGTTAGTGGATGACAGGCAACTGTGCCCCTACTTTATCTTTCCATGGCTGTGAACTTGTGTTTTCTGCAGACCCTGATGTAGCACAGTTGAGATGTATGACTTCAAGAATTGTAATGTATCAGCAGACTGTGAACTATATTTAAACATGCAGATGTTACACACAAACGTGCGCATGCAGGCAGGAGTTCTCTGAGATAATCTGGTGGCCGGGTAAAGCGGCTTTTGTGCGAGCTGTAATGCAAAGAAAATGGCAAACTCTAATGCAGTGAGAAATCTTAATTTGTTAAAGAGACTACAAACTCTGAACTGAAAAGAAAAAAGTAGATTAATATGAAAGGAAACTAAAACAGACTGGACAAACACTGCTTTTAGTTAACTACCACTGCTGTCTTAAATATCATGTTTCTGTGTCTCATGCAGCAGGCAGGGTATGCATACTGTTATGTAGCAGGCTACATCTTTCATAACTGGGCATGTACTTTAATCAATTAAAGAGCAAAAAAAAAGAAGAGGGAGCAGAGTGAGATCTGAGCTGTGCCCAAAGCGAACACTGCTCGCAGTCAGGTTATCTTGGGTTCCTGACAGTTTGATCACAAATGTATCTGAGCAGAAGCTTGAGTGCTGCAGGTTTGCCCTGGGGGACATGCAGACGTTACATAACACTGCAGACTTGTACCTTTTTCTGGTGGTGTGTCTTCGTTCGCTGTGTACCTGATCCCTTTTCCTCCATGGACTGAGGGGAAATGAAAGGAAGTTAGTATTAAAAGAACAAGCTCACACTAGTACATGAATATCATTTTCCAACCCAACAGTTTATAGAAGTGGTTCTGGCTGATGTGTCTGACACCTAAAGGATTAGGTATCCCTCAGCAAGGTGTCCAGAAACATGTCTCTGACCTACAAACCATCTTCAGGCTTTTAAACTTATATACTTTGTATCTAAAACAAGCAAAGGCAAAGAGTATTTTGCAGTTTTCCTACCATAACTCACTCAACCAGTGAATTAAGCATTTTCTGTACTGTAAGCAAGTCATTCTTTTTAATCCCATAATCCTGTTTAATTCCATAAACCACAGTAACAAAGAATAAGCAGCTGAGCGCTTTGAGAACATCTGAAAGCTTATTTGTGTGAAATTGTTTGAAGCTACCTTGTGACCGTGTGTGTGTGTGACTCAGATTGAAGTCGTACCCTGAGCGTTCTGCGAGAGGACAAACTTCCTGATGAGTTTATCTGTGGCCTGCGTGTACAGAGACAGGGCGTAGCGCAGAGACTGCAGATCCGGACTCTTTTCCAGAAACGTTTTCTTCAGGCCCACACCGCCGGCGTGGAAGTATTGCTGTGTAACAGATGTGACATGACACGCTTATTGAGGATAACCGAATGGCAGATAGACGGCAGACACAGCGAGCTCTAAGCAGAGCGTGTAATGTGAGCGAGTGCGACTAAACTGCCTTGTAGCGTGCATCAGGGTTGTCAGTATGCAAGCAATGAAGAAGTAATTTAAAGATCTCTAAATGTGCGCCAAACCTGGCAGATGCAACAGTGATTAAGAGTCACATTTAAGGTGGGTTGATTAAGAATGGAGAATACTTCTTTTTTCTATTGATTTAAAGCGAAGTCTCATGTATGATCACAGTGTCCATAGTAAGTAGGGAGATTCTATAATATGTGCTGCCTAAAAAACATGTGATCACCTCCTCATACCTTAATGGTGTCCAGCGCTAGCTCTATTACTGCACACTGCTTAGGAGTCAGAGCCTTGGCCTCCTCTCGGCCCATGTGTTCCTGCAGGACAGGGAGAGAGGAGTCATTCTGTACTGCTGACATTCAATAAACGCAATTTTTTAGACATGTTCTTGTTCCACTCATCTATTTTTAATCACCTTCAGCTTTGAAAGCTGTCCCAACTCCTTTGCAGCATTGAAGATCATCTGAGTTCCCTGTCGAGGAGAGACACAAAGACCAGGTGGCGCAGAGTGAGTGGATAAAAGAAACAAGTGGAGTTTTCTGAGATGTGCCAGTGAGGAAGATTTGCAAGGTGACAGGTGAGCAAACTCCAAGTTTTATGCTGGTTTATGCACTTTAGTAACGTTGATTTGAGTGAAAATTACCTTCTAAACAAACAAAGCAAAAAGGTTACGTCTTTGGAAAGTTCTCAACAGCAAGGAGGATTATAGTTTAAGTGCTTAAGTGTGCAGTCAGCAGTACTGCAGGGACTCATTGTCACGTAACGCTGCCTCTGGTGCACTGTGCTGCCATCTGAACTGAGTTTTTGAACTGATGCACTGTATCCACATAGAAAAAAGTGACAAAGGCTATGAAGAGTGAAGTTAAGATCCCTGTTTAAAAAACAAGAGTGTTTCTTCATGCTTAAAAAGGCTGCACATATACTTACAATCACCTATGAAAGGATGAACAAGAAAAATGGCAGGATAGATGTGTTAATGTACAAATCCAGGGTAACGCAGCAAACCAAAACACTAAAGAGGAAAAGGGTGAAAATATCCGGGGGGCGGCTGTCTTGTTTTTTAAACACGTACCGTCTGGTCAGTAAGGGTCGGAAGCACGATTGTTTTTTCCATCGTGTTCATCACCAGCTTCCACAGCTCCTTTAGCACTCTCTTCAGGACCGTTTTCTCACAGATCTTAGCAAACAGTGATAAGCTAAAACACAAAGAACACAGAATCTCTTAACACACACTATAACAGCTTAAAACATGATTTCAGTCATGGGTGTAATTTTTTTTATTCATTTTGATCATCAGATACAGCCACAGGGAAAAAATAGACATGACCCTTGTTTGAGGCTTTTGGCTAGGGCTTTTCAAAATAAAAGTATCTATTTGGTTTTTTTGTTAGCGGTGGCATTGTTGGACTGGGAGCAAAACTTTATTTGGTTTCATGGCAATCCTTTTTTTTCTATAAAATGCTTATTGTGCAAAATATTTCATAGCAAAAGCAGCAACTGAAAATGTGGCCATTTAAAAAAAAAAAAATCAATAAAAAGCATTTTTTTTCCCGTTTTTCTAGGTAAGGTCAAGAAATCTCAACATTTGATCCCAACTCTTGAGACAAATTTAAGTTGTTTTTTTAAACTTTATTGATGGTCCATGGAGAGACACTTACTTGCTGTCCAGGAAGTCCATGATGGGTTGCAGGACATTGTCAGCTTCCTGCACTACACTGCCGTTTGCTGGGACAGTCTGACCTTTGACCTGGGCTAGGATGTCCCCCATTTGCCTCACGTTATCCTCGATCTGCGGCTGGAAACTATATCATCGTGTGGAAATATTCAAATGAAATGGACTCAAAAAATTATTCTTTGCCCCCACGAACATGATAGAATAATTTTGAATAAAATCTAACTGAAAAAAAGAAAATCAAAAGATTATTTATTCAGATTATTAATCATTAAGGAAAATATACTTGGTATAAACCGAGTGTATACCAGCCAAGTACAGTTGATTTGACTATTTTCCATAAAATTTAACATTTTGTACTTATGTAACAAGATTACATGAAAGATTTAAATGTAATTGAATTACTTAAAATCAGCTTTTTTGGGCCACAAATATTTTTCTAAGTGTGTGTTAAAGCTACTGTGGTTTCAGGGTGACAAACAGACGCACACACCTGACAGCAAAGATGCGGCTGAGGTCATCCATGACGCTATTCAGTTTGTTCTGCAGCTCCTTCAGGAAGTCGCTGGCCTCCACATTGAGCTGGAAGAAGACAGATGTGTTGAGTGCAACAGCCGGGTCACATGAGAACAACCAAAATGAAAACAGCCCGTTTGGAAACTCACATCTTTGCCTCCCATGGCCTCAAACATCTTCTCCAGCTGAACTCTGAGCTGCTGGATGTTATTGATTATGATACATGGCTGACGGGAGAAGGAGAAAAATCATTACACACACTTTTGTCTCTTTCACCCCCCTCTCTCCATCCCCATCCTCTGTCTGCTCCTGGCTTTTTATTGTGATCAATCAAGGTTAGGCCTCAACCTTTTTATTGCCTTGTCTGTGAAAGCACTCTTTTGATGCAGGGTAGCAGAAGCAAGAGTTTTCAGTAATTAGTGCACCTCCGGGGCCTCCTAGTCTCTCTGGGAGTGCAGCCCACGTTTCCCCAACCTTATATCACATTCAGCTAATTACACAGTTCTAATTCACTTTGAGAGCTGCAACCTGGGCACAGCTATTACACTGAGGAACAGTTTATTATGTTCAAATTAATCAACTTGACCATTTACACCAATCAGTGTAGAACATAAAATGCAGTTCGAGCTCCACAGTTTTTCCACGCTTACCACTTTCTCTTTCTTGACATGATTTGGAAAGTCCTTTGCTATGATGTCAGCATAAGACAGCAGGACATTGCCAATCGTCTAAAAAATAAAATAGTAATAGTTAGACATATATGACAGCGGGGAAACACTCTGTGAGAGATTTAGTCGGTGAAAGTCACCTTGGCAAATCTCTTCATGTAGTTTCCAACGATCTGAGGGTCAGGACACTCCAGTTTACGGATGATTTCAAAGCTCTGATTGAGCTGAGAGAACACGTCCACCACTGAGCAGGAGAACAGAGCGTGCTCTGACGTTACCTGGAACTGTTGATCAACAAGAAAGAGCAGGAGAAGTATTAGAAGCAAGCGGTACATCACATTGACCTGAGCACTGACATTAACACAGACAGGGCTCGAATCCCCTGATGGCCACCAACGGGAGAAATTCACATCTGGAACAATGGAGCTGACCCTGAGGTCAGCTTCCTGTGACGGCATTTTAAAAAAGTTCTTCTAAAATCTTTTGGATCAGGGTGATCAAGGCGATCAGAGGGCCATGATGGGAAACAAGTCCCTCATTAACAGCCCGGCCATTAGCCAAGAAGTGAATAATGTTATGGTAAGCGCCGGAGCCTGGGGATCGTTTTTTTTGCTGACACAGGAAAGCAGAAGCCGCCTCTGGTGACAGTAATTGGACCCAAAAGATCCCCGACATATGAGCTGGGAGACTCTTCAGCTGCTTTGTATCGACTTTTTGGTGTGAGCCAGACTGAGAGTGTGAGATGCTTCATGGTACTTGTGTGTGTGTGTGTGTGTGTGTGTGTGTGTGTGTGTGTGTGTGTGTGTATGTGTGTACTAACTGGTGCAGTGAGGCATTTTTTCACTTTGGTATTGAGTCAGTATCGAGCCATTATTGACTCCCTTGAGGCATTCAACCCTTTCGTCTTAGTTTGGGATGCACTGAGTCGGAGAGATGATGAGAAATTCCAGAATTTGCATGAAAATTGCATGAATACATTTTTCGGGGGAATTTGCCTTCAGGTGATGGGCCTCATTTAAGTTTTCACTATGTATTCAGCTGCTGTCTCAACAGAATGTGATTGTTCAACATTTTCCTCCATAATTTTGTAGTTCCAAAAAAGTTTAACTATTCCTTAAAATGCGAAATAAGGCAAGCATAAAACTGCATCTCATAATGTTTGACATTGTGGGTGTAATCTTATGAAGTTTTATGCATATGTCAGTATTTAAAACAGATACATATGAGGATTTAACAACAGCAACACCTGAAAATCTGATAATACATAACCTAAGATCATGTCTGAAAACAGTTACCCCATCTTTTTTGTCCCTCTCGAGGGCCCCGTGGAGAAAATCTCTGGACACTTCCTCATTCTCGTCCAACCACATGATGACAAATGGCTCAAACCAGCTGCACAACACAGAATGACAAAGGGCAACATAAATCTTTATGCCACGGTGGTAAATGTTTCAGGAAAAGCATGCGGTGCTATAGAAAAATACTCACGCTGGATATTCAGGTACGTGCTTCTGGAAAGTGGTAAGTTCTTTGCAGTACTCATTATAGAGCCACTTCACCTTGAAGTGCAAATTCATATAATCTGCACTTTTGCACAGGCGTTGCTTCTCATGCTCTGAATATCAAAGTGGAAGAACAGGTGAGGAAAATTACACGCAAAAATTCCAAAATAAAAAAAGCCCATCACTCCCATCTCATCACCCTGAACACTTACCCTCCATAGCGTACTTCATATCTTGTGCAAACATGTTCCACATGACTTCAGCGCTGATCTTGCCCACATTGAGTTCCTGGGGAAACCTGAAGGAGACATCACAGTGCTCAGGACTAAATCCAGCTCCATATTCAGTAATGGTGCTGTATTATTTAACAAGACAGCCCAGGCTCTTTCTTGTGTAACTCCATCAGTGCTTTCACAGCATGTTTTCAGCTGCCAGCAGAGAGAAATCCACCACAGAGAGAATATGAAATTATCAAGATACTATTATTCTCAGTTTTCTTCCTCCAAAAAAAGCTATGAGTTTATTTAAATTTGTACTAAAATATTAAAAATACACAACCAGCAAAGCTGCAGGAGTTATTTTATGAACATAAACTAAGGGACTGCTGCAAGCACAGTTACATAATACAGTTGATACTGTTTGATTTCCTAGACATTGTGCCCTCTTTGGATTTTGTGCTGAAAGGATGCTATTTGTGTCTCATAACAACTTCTGTTTCCCTTTTTGTTCCTTTTTTTGTTCCATCACACCCACCACCCATTAAATAATAAAGCCTTTCATAGACTAGTCAGTCCTTACAAGAATCTTCGGACTCAGACGAAAAGAATTATGCATCGTGTAGACTGCCTTTCATAGACTAGCCTTGATATTTCAGCATTGCCTGTGTATAATAACTACGTAGAGTCAGACAAATCTTATAAGCACACACTCACTGATTAAGGCAAGGAGTGTACGAGTTTTTGTCCTCCTCTATGATGGACACAATAAGGGTGATGAGTTTCGACCAGAAGTCCAGGTTCTTGACGCTGGGACCCTGCTCATCTGGAGGGACAGCTTTTGACTGAAATGAGAAAGGTTTCTTTCACTGTAAAGGTCCTAAAACTGCAACAGCAGCATCTGTACACAAAAACAGAGGCACACTCACAGGGTCTGTCTGATATTCCCTGTTGTAGAGGTCATGGCAGTTGTTGAAAATGTATTCGTAGGTGGAGTTGAGACAGGCTTTTACACAATCCTTAACCACCTGACTTGCCCTTGGGGGACTCTGCAGCTCCTGGACCTGAAAACAAATATTAAAGAGCATATTGCTGAACTGAAAAGACCTCAAAGCATTTACCAGGCACACACAGCGTCATCAGGAGGGTTTTCTCACTGGGAATTTAACCGTAAACTCACTGAGCTGCATAAATGGCACCCGTGTATAGTAGCAGCCACACAAAAATGATCACACGCACACATATTACAGTGCTTCATGCTAATAGCTTAAGTTGGGTTATGTAGGGTTATGCTGATGAGGCTGATTCTCAGTTTGTGCCACAGGCTGCTTCTAGAAAGTACTGACATTTTTCTAATGTGTTTAGAAGGAAAAAAAGAGAAAAGAAGAAAGAAAAGAAAAGAAAATTCTTACCTTCATCCTAAAAAAAGTGATACTAGTCAAAAGGTCAACAGTAGACTTGAGGTCTTGCAGTCTTTCGGGACTGCTGGCAGGGAAGTTATTCTGAAAACGCAAACAGAACTAATTAAAAAATATAACTTATATAATGTTATATATAATATTATGTCGAAGTAGCTTAAAAGCATGCTATTTCTTATTTAAACGATGCATGCACTCAGAAAATCAGGAGCAAGAGACTGACAAACAGGGACACTTGTGATACTATGTAAGCTGCGTGTAATTAAGAATGAAATTGTTTAGCACATTTTCTAAAAGAAATAAGAGAAGTAATTACCCGATACATGGACAAGTCAATTCTCAGGGAGTTGTGCAGCTGATCCAGCAGTTTGACAAACCTCTCCTTCTACAAAGGAAAAGATGCAGAAAAAAAATGAAAGAACGTAACACGACTGGAGGATTATTTGCAACCATTTGACTAAACAAAGTTAAGATGGATCTGATGACATTCAGCTCATTACAAGTTTAACAAAGTAGGCAGCGACACATTTAACGTCCTTTTTTAGGGTGTTTATTTCTCATAGGATTTTAAAATTATCATATAATTCCTCTTACACTCTACACTCACTGGCCACTTTGTTAGGTACACCTGTTCAATTGCCTGTTAACCCAAATATCTAATCAGCCAATACTACTGGGATTTTCCCACACAACCATCTCCAGGGTGTACAGAGAATGGTATAAAAGCAGTTTTCCGGATGAAAACACCTTACTGATCCCAGAAGTTGGAGGGGAATGAGCAGCCCGCTTTGAGTTGATAGGAAGGCCACAGTGACTCAAATAAACAAATGTTCCACAGAAAAGCATGTCTGAAAACACAACATGTTGAGCCTCGAAGCAGATGGGCTGCGGCAGCAGAAGATCACATCGGGTGGCTCTCCTGTCAGCTACGAACAGGAAACTGAAACTACAGTTCACACAAACTCACCAAAATTGGACAATCAGAGGCTGAAAAAACACTGTCTGGTCTGATGAGACCTTATTTCTGCTGCAACATTCAGATGGTAGTGTCAGAATTTGGTGTAAACAACATGAAAGCATGGATCCAACCTGCCTTTATCAACGGTTCGGGCTGTTGGTGGAGGTGTAATGGTGTGGGTGACATTCTCTTGGTACACTCTGGCGTCCTCCTGCCAACTGAATTTCATTTAAACACCACAGCCTATCCAAGTACTGTTGCTCAGCATAACTATCCTTTTCTAACTGCGCACCGTGTCGCAAAGCTCAGATCATCTCAAACTGGTTTCTTAACATGATAATGAGTTCTCTGCACTCAGATGGCTTCCACAGTCAACAGATAGCATCATTATTATGTATGGACCAAAATCTCTGAGGAATGTTGCCAGTACACTGCTGAATTTGTGCCATGACAAATTAAAGCAGTACCGAAGGCAGAACGATATCAAAACTGGTGCTAGCAAGGTGTACCTAATAAATTGTCCCATGTGCGTATAGTCACATATAAGAAAGGACAAACTCTTTCAGGGACTCACTCCAAAGTTTGATGCAGCAAATCTGTCTGAGGCTGAAACATTGTTGGAGGACTGGGTAGTGTGGGCGTAGTAAGCATTGATGTTGGCAAGTAGTGTGCTCATCACGGCTGGCACTCCTGGGCACATGTACTTCGATGACAAGCAGGCAAAGTGGCTGTGGGGTGGATGTGGCAAAAAGGCAAAGATTTAGTACATTTACTTCTCATCTCATATTCCTGCATTGCACGGTAAGAAAATACACTGTGTGGTCAAGATTTAGATGCACTGTGTGCTTCATGAAACCATTTATTAGCACGTCAGCACTTCACGTTTCAAACATTTACATTTGGCTCTCGTGGATCTGTTTGGGATACTAACGTCATGGCCTGGTAGATGGACTCCACTCCGTATCTCATGGCAAACTCATCAACGATCTCCTGAGCCGTTTCATCAAAGTACACCTTCCAGGCATCATCTCCTTTGGCGTCAGGAATCTTTACCACACCGCCGTTTTGCTCCTCAGTTGTGTACTGGAACAAATGCTGAACACATACAAAGAGGAAGTAAGGGCGATTTAATCTACTAAGCTATAAAAATGTTTACATTATCACTGGCAGTTAAATAGCAATTAGCAGGATAAAATGATAGTATTAGACCTAAATGTGCCCATTTATGTCTGTGTAAACTGACTGGATCTGATATAATAAATAATTAAAATATTCCAAAAAGACCTCCTAAGACCTGAACTCTTCCACGGCATGCATTTTTAATTTCTCTTTGATATTTGGTCATATTGGGGCCCAATGAATGTAAAAACAAAGAATTACCAGATTTTTTTTTTAACCTTATTTTTGTTTTTAAGAAAAATAAGAGCCACATATGAGGATATTCGTTTAAAATTTTGATAGAACAGTAGCAGTATAATGTCCTCGTAAGTGGATATCAGGCCCTTGTAGAGCAAAATTGAGTATTTTGGTCTAAATAACCCAAAATGTGATGTCTGCATATGTGGACGCCAGGTCCTAGGAGGTTAAAGGATTTCCACCACATGTTTGTGCAGACTGACCTCATGCAGACAGGTGTACTGGACATGGTAAGGAGCCACCGTCTCCTCTCCTTTGATCTCCACACTTATGTGCATCCGAATTGCTCCAGACACAGCAGACTTATCTGTTCTCTTGTCTGTCACGAGAAAGCAAGAAATGTCCCCTTAGTTGGCTAAAATTTCTCCTATCTACAACAGACAAGCACTTCAATTATCTGTTATTTCTTACTGACTTGTTGATCTTCTCATTCATCTCTAACACACTATCCCCTTTTCAGCCTCTTCTCCTGTCCCACAAAAACTCACCTAGGTTGTACCAGACGTCCATCTCCCCGCTCAGAGTGCGGACTTCGATGATGGTTTGACCCAGGAAGTCATCGCTCTCACGTTTGAACCTCTGTTTCACACGAGACTTGATGTCATCGTCTTCATCCCACACACGGACCTTGATGCGGTCAGATGAGTTGTGGCATTCACTGGATGAAGAAGGGGGACAAACGGGTGGAAAACATAAAAAGTTGACAACTGTAATACAGAAAGGGTGGGGGAAATTAGTCCAAATAAACTACAACTACTGCGTGGGCCTTAGACATAAAAACAAACCATAAAAATTTAATTTTCAACAACTTTTAATAAGATATCATTTGCATTTGAAACTTTTATGATAGGCTTTCTAGTGAACTCACAAGTGGAAGCTCTCTTCCCACACAGGGTTGAGGTTACCATAGATGGTCTTTGTCCTCTTCTTGGTTTTTCCAACTTGAACAGTTACATAAGGGTCGCTGGAGCCTGTTTTGTCTTTAGCCTGAAGGCCCTGGGCACACGCCACTGAGCAAGAGGCGAGAGACAAAGGTAAATGTATAAAAACATCTTTTCAACTCTCTTACAAAAGAAAGAAAAAGAGAAAACAGCTTCTGAAAATAAAAATCAAACTTGCATCTATGGGCTTTACATTTCCAAACATGTATCCTTCAACAATTATTTCAGGTAAATATATAAATGTATATTCAATTGTACCTGTGATGCTGATTTTAGCTGACCATTTGGAGGTCCCATCAAGCACACTTTGCTTGATCTGTTTCATTTGCATGCCATGCGTTGCTTTGTCGAGGGCAAACACTTCCTGGATTAGCTCAAAGATCTCTGGCTTATTCCTCTCTCTGATCTTCATGCGATCCTTTAGGACCATGATGATGTTCTGGGTCCGGTCCTCTGCGCCATGCTTGGAGCTCTTCTCTGCAGCTCCTGAATAGACAGGAAAAAAAATGAATGAAGGGATGCACAACGAATAGCTGATAGTGGGAATATGTTGGGAAGGGAATATATCTGAGTCACTGCAATATATTTCCTTAAAACTGGGCACCAAGTTAAGATAGCATCAGATCAATTTAGAAAGACATTTCTTGGCCAGGAGTCAAACCCCTAAATTCCCTCAAACAATGACAGAGACTGACTCCACTTAACCATTGATCTACTCGGGAAAAACAAGATAGTCAAGTAACTGTAAAAAGATCAACAAATGTTTCCAGGATCAAGATCTTATAAGAATCTTTGGACTCAGAAGAAATGAATTATGCATCGCCTAGACTGACTCTAAGATGAGGATGGGAACTGGATAAGTCACTCTTTGTGAAACTAAATTAGACAAAGCAGTATGGATGCAAAGCCTATGGGGAGAAGGGAGAGCGAAAAAGGGCAGGGGTATGACAGCACATTACTCAGGAGATAAATTGGAAAGGAAGAGGGAGGAGAATGTGAGAGTGGACAGAGGACAAGAATAATGGGATGTCAATCGGGCAGAAGGATACACAGGAGGAGCTAAAACAGTTTGGGTGTGTGCAGATGCGCAATAGAAAGATGTGTATGTTTTATGCCTGTCCGCACGAGTGCCAAAATCTGTGTGGCCTTACTCTGCAGACAGTCGGCATTCAGCAGATCCTGGCACTTTTCGTGGCATTTGACACCGCACTCTGAGCAGCGCATGCCTTGACGTGCGATGCCCCAGAGTAGTCCCTCACATTCATAGCAATAGGTGGGAGTGGTGGCTGTCCACACCTCAAAGTTGTGTGGTGTAGTGGAGGAGATGGGGTAGATCAGAGCCTGCAGGGTCTTTTTATAAACATGAATCTTCTGCAAGTGCCACACAGAAAAGAAACATATGTTTAAGTCCAGCTATTTATTAAATTCTGAAGGTCCTGAAAAAAAAACTGACAAAGAAACATGTGGAGGAAAACCCACCAGCTCCTCATTGCCGAGAGTAGTGGAGGCCATGGCTGAGGTGATTCCAGCTTTACGTGAATTCTGCACCAGAGACTGAGGAGGAGACGGCAAACAAAAAAAATGTTTTCAAGTGTGGAGCAACTGCATAGATCCTAATATTTGATTTCTTTGATGAATAAAATACACTTACCATCGCCTAAAGATATCAGGCAATGATTAAACACAGGAGCAGAGTGGAAGGAGACAAAAACAGATGTGAGCAAAGTTAGGGATATTAAAACAGTGAGCTATCAGAATCTAAATGATCTGTGTGTGTACAAGTATGTTTCCTGAACTCTTATTTACTGCTATGCAGCATTTATCAGCAAACAAAGCACAGCAATCAAACTGGCTACAGGTGGAGTAAATTTACTTTTGATTATAAAAACAGGTGAACTAGAAAAGTAGAAGTTCAATCATGCATAAGGTAAGAGGAAGAAAAACTAACTACAACGCAAAATAAAAGACAGTAAATCAATGACAGAGGAAAGATCGTAGACAGAAATCAATTGTGTCTACACAAAAAGGATTCTTAGTGTGGGGTTTATTACATGTGTGTGTCCGCGTGTTTGTGCACGTGTGTGTGTTAATGTTCTCACCAGATCTCTGACTAGAGGAATGGCTTTTCTCTTGCGAAGGTCGGGCATGCTGTCAATACTGTATAGTGCACCTCCCATTCTGTAAGTTGAACAATAAACAGTAAAATATTTATGCATATACTCATCAGTATTTATATTTTTATAATCAAAATGCTTTACTATAAACTTGAGATTTGGAACAAAGAGGGTGATGGATTTATCTCAGTCCTTTTTAATGCTCAGTCAAGGACTTCTCAAGGACTTGATTGGGGAGTTTAATTACAGCGGCTGCTTTGTATAAAATAGTGGGCATGACACTCCACACACCTAGCATTAACTGCTGGGTTTCTATTTGGCTAACGTAGCATTTCTTCAGCATGAAGCTTCAGTTGAGCTCTGACGTCTCCCTCATCTACAAACGACCTGCCAGCCAAGTCGGGGCACCCCAGAGCTGTTCAGTGCTGACTGGCTTAATGCCACAAGCTGAACGAGCCTCGATAAAACAGAACGAAACATTTCTGGGCTAAAAAAAAAGGATTGTCAAGCTAAAACACTAAAGGATTCTTTCACCAATGAACTGAGGATAACTTTAATTGTACTTGAGGTGCATACTTCCCAAGTAATTAAATGGAATTTTAATGTACTTTACTTGAAATGACAAAATAATTACCTACAAATACTTAAAGGGTAAATTTACTAGAATAACAGGGCTAACACATCAGGAAACAAAGAAACAATTATATTGTGAGTACATTTAAGTAGTGTGTAAGAAAATTTACAGGAAAAGAGATAAATTATTCTGTTAGTAATTTTTATTACTGCATAAATTTTTGGTAATTTTGTGGAAAAATAAACAATATTTGCCAATGTACTGTACATTTCAGGGTTCAGACAGTGTTAATGTTATGGAGTGGCTTCACTTTAATGTCTAGGTATTTCAAAGGAAACAGTTATTACCTGTAAAAAGTTATATAATATTTCAAATTTCTCATGTACTTTGTAAAATTGCTGATATATTATTTGACCTAACTGAAACACTGTCTGATGTAATGTCATGTAAGAGAACATAAACGACTCACCCTCCTTTACCAAACCACAGCGAGTTGGACGTCTCTCCTCGAGCCTGAGAGAGAAAGAGGAGGAATGTCAAAGAAGAAAAAAGACATCTGAAGTTTGTCCCTACAGGGTTTTCTTTTCCTTTAATATGCTGCATGAATACAGCTGCATCACCATAATGAAAGTTATCTGATTATGAAAGTGCTCAATTAAACTCTTCACATTTAAACCCCATCCCATTTTGAATTATTGTATCACTGTTTGAAGGAGGGCGGGTCAGAGAAATTACAGAGTTAGTGTGCTCTTTGTACAGCTGTGAAACAAAGATAATGGCGTTTACAAAGGCATTTACTCTATAGGCAGCAGAATTTAGAACCAAAAGAACCACTTAGTCAGTAAATTACTATGGATTATGGAGCTATGCAAAGTACTCTTATTTATGTAAACGTTCAATTCAAAGGTGTTTCTGGAAAGCCAATTAATTTATGTCACATATGCAAACTGCTCAGCTCTTGAAAGATACAACTAAAAAAGGTCAAATTGTTGTGAAAAATGAATGAACGAAGCGAAGGTGTCTGTTTATATAGATATGCAGCAGGACGCATTTCCTTCTGTCTTTCAAGCAACACGTTCAGGCTGTACCTACCTGTCAGCATGCTCCAATGATGGCCGAGCAAAGTGCATGTGAGTGTCACTATGGCAATGACATGAAACTGGAAAGAAAACAAAGCGGGTTGGCACAAACAAACAAAAAAAATCAAAATAAAGAGAGGGGAAGGAAGCCAAATGTACAAAAACATAATGCAACACACATCAAAATAAACATTGAAGCAAGTGATTGTTTCTCTGCACAACTGAATTCAAACGCAATGAACAGCAACATAATATATAAATAAAATATGCAAGTGAAAACCGACCAAGCAAAACTTAATGTATCTGGCTAGGCCATGCAGTTCTTGTCAAGCAGTGGTGTGGAGCTGCACCCAGGCTAAAATATGAAGTTTGCTCCCTGCCAAGTATTTTTATTTTTAAGGAAGCCAAAAAGGTATCAATTATAGAATATGAAACACATTAAGTCTGCATAAAACACTATCAAAACAGAACTCAAGAAGTTAGTGTATGTACCCTGCCTCTGCACATAAATAATGGATAGCGCATACATATTTCAGAGACCTGGTAGACACTTTAGAGTCCCTGGAACTGAGGTGTATTTTTGATATCACTGGGTGGAGCTGAATCAGGCACACAGCTCAGTTGAGTGGACTGTTGCAGTGAGGCTGGAAGGGTGTGGCTCGGTCAGAGCTGAGACTGGGAGTAAATGGTGCACTTACCTCCCGGAGTTGTTCTAAGACCTTGTTGTAGAGTCTGTGCCAGTTCTCTTTGGCTCTAACTGCTGGATCAACTGGCTCTTTGGGCTCCTCTGTTACTGGAGGACTAAAAGAAAAAACAACAACATTTTTTGACTTTTTTCAGCTGAAGAAAAGTTGTTTTCAGCTGAAAAGATCTTTGTGAAAACAACTTTTCAGCTCTGATTTTTTTTTGTTGATTCAGTGAATTGATCTTATTTCCATTCAACCTTCAATCCTACCTCTCAGGTGGCATCTCTTTTTCCTCATCTGGGGTCACGGGTCTGCTTTCTTCAAAATTCTCCTCTTTCTGCTCAATGGGAATCATCTCTTCATTCTGTGCGGGAGGGGTTCTGGCCTCCTTCTCCAGCATTGTTTCCTGCTCTAGCCATGGTTCCTCCTCAACCATGGGAGCCTGGTCTTCAAATGACATTGACTGGGTCGCCAGATCATTGAGATTAGATGGGGTTTGCTCAGATGAAGGGCCCATTGCTTTGGAAGGGGGCTGGGATGCAGCAGGGGCTGAGTTAGCCAAAGTGGCTGGGTGAGATGGAGGGACAGAGTTAGCTGCAGCAGAATGGTTTTGCTGAGATACAGCTGAAGGTGAAGGGTGAGACTGAGCTGGCTGGGCTGTGGGGACAGAAGACAGGAAACTGGAAGCCAATCCTGTGACAGCAGCTGTTAGAGGTTTGGCCATGGAGAAGAAGGACGTGGCAGAAGGAGCTGGCTGCGGCTGGGGTTGTGTTTGGGTCTGGGGTTGTTTGGGCGGTTGGGCTGTTTGTTGACCAGAAGGGGACTGTGTTGTTGGTGCCATACCAGCAGAATGAGCCTGGTTGGACTGGTTAGAGGGTTGAGCAGGAGGCTGCTGTTGGTGCAGGGAGTTTTGCTTCTCTAGAGGGGGCCTGGAGTTGGGTACATCAAGTGCTGGAGGGGCAGTTGAGGTTGGAGTGGGAGTGAAGGGAGGTTCCATGTCCTCACTGAGGGTCCCATCCAAATTGTACAAATCCTCATCATCATACATCATCTCCTCATCCTCATAGAGGCCTTCCTCTTCTCCTTCATATAACAGTCCTCCGTCATCCTCCTCATACAGAGCAGCCTCTTCTCCTCCATCTTTGCTGTAGCCACCTTCATCGCTGTACGCCCCCTGAGTCTCATCAGGGTCCCAGTCTGGAGAGCCTTTACTATAGCTAACGGAGGAGTGACAGGAATGGTAGGAGTCATTCTCATCGTAAAGGTCCCTCTCCCCGTACTCACCACCGTAGTCTTCCTCGCTCAGCTGACTGCTGCACCGGCTGAGCTCTGCAGATGATGCATAGCTCCCAGTGGGACTGGAGGGAGGAGAAGAGAAGAGAAGAGAAGAGAAGAGAAGAGAAGAGAAGAGAAGAGAAGAGAAGAGAAGAGAAGAGAAGAGAAGAGAAGAGAAGAGAAGAGAAGAGAAGAGAAGAGAAGAGAAGAGAAAAATATAAAAATGCAAGACAGCATTGCCTGGAGAGTACCCAAGGTACTAAGAAAAGGTTGACAGTTTTATAATAAACATACATACACTATAATTTATGCTATTATTACATGTATATTAGTGAGTATCTAGGCATATGTAGAATAAATGGTTTACCATCCCTCTATGAACTATTATCTTAAAAATGCTTATAGAGCACTATATTAGAGCCCTTTATGGCTGATACACTGCTAGACAGCTCAACAAAATACCTTTTCTACATGTCTTGAGGCCGCCTGAAATAATGCTGATGGCTAATCAATGAAAAGCACCAGGGATACAAGAGTACCAGACAAGTAGCAAGAAATAGAGCAGAACAGAAAGGTATGAGGCCCCGAGAAAGCTGACCAAGGAAAAATGAAAAAAGCATCAAGAAATGCAACAAATGGGGAAAACTTATTCATGCTATTTGATGAATGGGGTTATTAAAAACAAAATAGAGGCACAGAGAAGAAAAAGGATGAATGAGGGAGAGGCAGACGGTGAAGAGAGGAGGGATGGTGAGCACGGTGACAAAACAAAAGTGCAGAGAGGGAGCGAGTGCAGAGAGCTGAGAGGAAGAGATGAAGAAGGATGTGCGGGGATGTGAGGAGGTTGCCCTGTCCAATACACTCACAGAGACAGCTAATCTTATGTGCAGTATTGACCATGAGATTGCCACCTGAATAATTCATAAAGCAGAGTGTGGATGAATGTATATTTTCATTCTAACTCTGTGGAAGATATGTAAATGTTGAGAGGTCTAACAGTGTTGTAAACAACTCTGAAACAGATGCAGCTTTTTGTCTGAAAAAACCAATGAAAGGCTTGCATGTGCACCAAAGACACTGAACATTTTCATTAACTGTACTGAGTCATTAACAGGACTTTCTGACTTGTCACAGCAGGAAAAACACAGGCGCACATGAATTAATGAATGATTCATGAATGATTCATGGCTGATTTCCACTTAGGTGCCAGGTATTGTTCATGCAGGCCATTATCATATTGTCGTGGCTTATTGAGGCACCTGGAAAAATACTTTTTTTTTTAATATCCCCTGTGTCTTTTCTTACTATAGAAGATCAAAACGTCTGCGACAAAATTGGTTATAGCTGAACTAAACATCACATCTAATCTGCTAGCCATGGTACTGTTGGGACAGACACGCCTACACCAAAGCAGAAACACACCTGACAGTCCTCTGATGGTGGTAGTCGAGGTCATGGCTGTTGCCAGAGCGAGGGTAAGAGAAGCTTCTGGAGTTGCGGTGCTGGTGGCTGATAGGATACTGGTGGACAGAGGCGTTGGGTTGGGATGTGCTGTAGTAGGGAGGGGGGATGCTGTTACTGGTTTCACTGCGGTAGTCGCTGTCTCTGTCGTCCACAGCACTATCTGGGTCTTCATCTACAGAGGAGCACACACATTCATAGCAAGAAAAAAAAAAACTTCACAATTTGCTATAGCCGGAAGAAGAAATTCAGAATAATTTACCATGAAAATAATGAAACCGTCATGTGGTATAGAGATAAGAGGCTCTAATCAGCACTAAACCAATTTTTTACACTATGGTAATTACAGATAATAAAGATGAGCCGCTGAACCCCAGCTACACCCATAAACTGCAGGCCATTCAAAGTGAAGTGAAAAATGAAGCACACGACGAATATCAGCATGTTCCCTCTCACCCTCCCGTCATAGCCGAATGTAAATCTATGCCGCTTGCTGAGGGGACGCTTTACTTTTCTGTGGTGTCCATAGATTGGATTAGATTAAAAATCCCAGAGGGAAGTGATGACCGACTTGAACAGTGCTGAAGCAGTCGAAAGAGAAACCAGCTATCTATTAATCATTCATCATTATCCATCATCTTTTGCACTCTGAAAGCCACTGATGGAGGCAGCCGCTGCACCGCTCGCACCTTCATCTTCATCCGCCTGGGCATGTAAAAACACTAATTAAAGGCATCAAACTTCATGTCCCCCACGTGTGCCCCCCGTCTCTCTCTCTCTTTGCCTGTTTCTCCCCTCTCCATCAGCTCAGCATCCATCATCACACCCCACTCCCTGCTTTTTCCTTTTTTTAAAATCTGAGTGAAGAGAGATGAATCGCTGCAGTTGTGTGGGTGAGTCTGAAAGGCACTTATATAACACCATCTGCTAATCACAGTGAGAGAGAAAGCGATAGTCAGGAAGGAAGCGAGACAAAGGAGACTTTTTGTGTAGATTTGAATGTCCGGACAATGAGATGCTGATTTTTTTTTTCTTTCAATCACTGTATAAAATAAATAAATAAAACAGTAACTAATGTTAAAAGTTTAGTTCATCGAAATTACTTGAAATAATATGTAAACTTTGTCATTGAAGTCATTTTTGTTTACCAGCATGGCCGTAAACAAAGGTCTGTTTATTACCTGCAGTAACAAGTAACACTGCTACTGGAAGTAGATATTTGTTTGTACTGCTGTGACTACCACATATGGAATTTAATATAGCCTCACAGCTTTCAGAGGTGGCTGAAATCACAATCACTCCAACACAGTTCACCCGATATACAACTACACGAAAACGACCTCAAATTGAAGCTCAAAGTCAGCGCTCCATTGATCATATTGCTTGATTTCAAATCTAATGATGGATTGCAGAGTCAAAGCAATTTAGAAAGTGTGAGTGTATGTACACTTACTTTGTTGGTCTCCCCACAGACTCCAGTTACCTGGAGGGAAACAGGAGGATGTCAGTATTGATTATGAATTATACCGGTGTTAAAACGTAAACATGATTCCGTGCCATTAAACACTTCAAATTTCCAAGATGGAGGTGGTGAATGGAAAGCCTTTCCAGACAGCTGGCTCAGCAAGCCTTGCAGACGGAGTTAATGGTCGAAACACAGAGGATTCTGGAGGAGCTCGCCTCTGGATATCTAACGCTATCGATCTCTTTACAGTGCAGATATCCGGGCCCTTTTCCCCATCTTATGCTCAACAACCCTCGTGTGGTTATATGCACCATGCACATGCTGATCTTAAACTAATTACATCTCTGAAGCTAGACACATAATTCTCCTGTTAAGCACAAACTGATTTGTAAAAACAGCGACGGGTTACTTACAGCACTGGGTTCCTGGCACACGCAGAGGGCGTTCCTGTTCCTCCTGGTATGAATACTGGAGCCGAGACCGTGAGGATAATTGAAAAATAATGAAACAGAAGTGGAGAAAATGTTGGATTTCATCTCGTAAACTGAAAAATATTCCCCCAATTAATCATGTTGGCTTGTTCCTAAAAAGTACGGATGTGCCGTAGGGATATTAAATCAAACTGGGTAACAGCTTACATCTTGGTCCCTCATGGCATTGAGCTGCTCCAGTTTTTTGGCCCAGTACCGTGCTTCATCCTCTGGGATATCTGCAAACAACCAGTGAGAAAGGCTCACTTACAAACACAGCAAAAACAGAGCTTCTCCTAAATAAGCACTTAAAATAGTTTTTCACAGGACTGTCTGCATAAGAACTGTTTTGTTCTATGTCACAAATGAAAGGCGACCCAAATGAAGACAAAGTATTGTATAACAAGCCATCCGTAAATATTATTGAGATTGGAAACTTTGGTCTAACTAGGATACAGTGACATTGAAAATTGCCCTCCTCCACTTACAGGTCTAAAGCCAAGTACCTATAAATAGGTCAGGTCCACAAACTGTGGAGTCAGGTGTGCAATATTGACTACAGGAAGGGGAAACAGCATGAAAATGACACCTAATCAATGCTAAGTGGAACACAGCTTGATCACCGAGAAAAGAAGAGCACAAACACTGCCCTCCATGACACACATCTGCACACGACGTCCTCTCAAACATAGAATTGAAAAGTAGGTCAGCTTAATTAATCAGTCAGAAATTATTGGTCCTCATTTATCACTGTTTGCTGTGAAAATGTACCAACAGACATAATTTATTTGCTCCATATCCCCCCGGTTGCCAACAGGATTGATGACTTCCTGTAATTTCAAATTCTCATTTTTTTCCCACCAACTGACAGTTTCTGGTTTTGATGTGAATATTGATTTCTCACCTAGAGGCAGTTCGAAGCGCGTATCGAGTAAAACCAGGTGGAGGGTGGGATCTTTGGTGCCACAGATCTCATTATCAGCCATGATGACCTGAGAGTCCAGCGTGAGCCACTCCCCTGGACCTTCCTGCATTACACAAACATAAAACTGAGTGAAGAGTCCTCAACCACCACTTGACAGCTATTTCTAAAGTTGTGATCGTGGTTAGTGTCAAACCTCATTGGACTGCCGGATGCTGTGAAGTGGAATCCACACAGTGCCAACCATGGTGTCCCAGATTAATCCTTTGTTCCACACCTCTACTGTCAGACCCAGGTCTAGGCGGTTAATTTCACTGTGAAGACAAAGAAAATTCAAGTCCAAAATCCAGACAAAGAGTTTGACTATTGCATGCGTCTATAGACTTTAAGAGTATTAAAGAGACTAATGCTGTACTATTTCATTAGGAACATATGATTAGCTTATAAAATGCAAAACATTGTAACAGATTAAAAAAAAACCTGTGTTAGTAGATTAAATGGCACAGTTGTGTAACTATAAATTAGGACACTTTCACATTGTTTCACATATCAGTGTCAAATAAAATATTTTTCCTGCGTAACCACTTTTTTAAAGGTATGCCTGATATACTTGAGCATCACACAGATGCTGCTGATTTGCCAGCTGCACACAGATTATGTAAATCTCCTGTTCCACCATATCCCAAAGGTGAAGAGAGACCTAGTGACTGTGCAGGTCACTGAAGGACAGTGAACTCACTGTCATGTTCAAGAAACCAGTTTGAGATGATTTGAGTTTTACAACATTGTGTGTTATCCTGCTGGAAGCAGCCATCAGAGGATGGGTATACAATGCTCAGTTGGTACTAACGGACCCAAAACTGTGCTAATAAAATATGCCCCACACCATTGCGCTACTATCATGAGCCTAAACTGAAATTGAGACTATTACAGCACAAGGCAACATTTTTCCAATTTTCTGTTGTCGGGTTTTGACGAGCTTGTGTGAATCAGCTTTTTTCTTTTTAGGATCATTCTCTGCAAACCCTATAGATGCTTGTGTGGGAAAATCCCAGTAGATCAGCAGTTTGTGAAATAGTCACACCAGCCCTTCTGACACCAACAGACCACTTTCATGCCACTTTCACACTTTCAAAGTCTCTTAAGTCACCTTTCTCACCCATTCTCGTGCTCAGTTTGAACATCAGCAGGTCATATTGATCATGTCTACATGCCTCAGTGTATTGAGTTACTGCCATGTGATGGGCTGATTCAATATTTGTGTCAATAAGCAGTTCAGCAGGTGTACTGAATAAAGCAGCCAGTGAGTGTAGGTCTACAATTTATACTTACTATAAGTCTATTTTGCCATGAACACTTAAGAATTTTTAAATTCTAGTGTACTGGATGACTTTTGCTTTGTTTTACATGTAGTTTTACTTAAGTAATGAATCTGAATACTTTCCCCACATTAAACAAACACAAGTAATTACTTTTGGGCTCCGCTATGACAAATTTAAAACATGTTCCTTTGGGATGTGAGCATGAACCATAAAACATTTACAAGACAGCAGGACAGAAAAAAAGAGTGAGAGTGAGGCATAAAAAGGGGGAGGGAGGGTAAGAATGTGATGAAGGCAGTGGAGGAGGTGATTGTATCGCATGCCTGGAGGGAGAAATCGGGAACTTTAATTAAGAAATGGAGGGAGTGGATTTCCCATCTCGGTGGTGACTCCTTTTAAGAAAAGTGCCTGTTTGATTCATGGTGGTGACTGAGGGGGCACAGTCATTTAAAGACGGTTTGAGTGGGGGCATGAGGCGCTCTCTGCAGCCCAAACATTACATAACGCAGCTTCACTGATGCAACCCCAGCACACCACTCAACGCCTCCGACCATCATACAGATGCACAGGACGCCGCAGTAATCCTGCCTGCTGCATCCCACATGCTAAGTGATTCTCACCATTTATCACCCATATGCTGCCACTCTGTCAGTACCACACTGGATCACTCTATATGAAAAATACTCAGTGTTGTGTAATATTTTATTGGCTGAAACCACCAATTACATCCTAAGTAAAATAAGACAAAACAAACTAATTTTAAAGTGAATAAAGATTGTTAAAGCAAGCTGTGAATATGAGGGGTGCTGGGGTGACTATAAGATACAGAGAGGATGAGGAGGAGAGGCTGAAAAAATGAATAACAAGGATTTGTGTTTAGAGGAAATGACAGAGAAGAGGAGAGGAGAGAG
This sequence comes from Aulonocara stuartgranti, assembly GCF_965226115.1. Classification (NCBI taxonomy): domain Eukaryota; kingdom Metazoa; phylum Chordata; class Actinopteri; order Cichliformes; family Cichlidae; genus Aulonocara; species Aulonocara stuartgranti. The sequence continues at coordinate 22,384,083 of NC_138954.1, forward strand.
GGGCTGGGAAGGAGCCAAGGTTGAGAATAAGGATGAGATGGGCAGAAGTATCGAGGGAGAGCAGATGAAAAAGAGCATGAGGCAGTTGTAGGCAGAGAGGAAGAGATATTTGAAACAATACAGGGATAAAGGGCACTTGGGATGGACTGAAAAACTGGAGAGGGCCGGAGAAAAGCTGAGATTAAAAAAGAAAAACATCATGAAAGCACTCAAGTAGCTGGAGTTGAGAGTGTGATGGGAGGATGGAAAGAGAATGCAGTTAGAGAGAGGAGAGTACAGAAGGAGAAAGAGAGGAAGCTTTGTCAGAAGATGACAAAGGACTCACAACATGAAGTCTTGCTCCCAGCTGGGCAGGTTGCCCCTGACAGCGATGGTTGTGCTCTTCACATTTTGTACTTTTAGAGTCACGTAAGTGTTGAACTTCTCTGTTGAGGAGAAAGGGAAGAAGAAATAGGTGTTTTAAAATGGAAAACAATAAGGTAGTCTCCCTCTCTTCAACTGTATTCCTACACAATAACAGATTTCCTGTCCCTCTATTCTTTGACTTTACAATGTGTGCTCAGTCTTTTTAAAGACTTATATCTCTGCCCCTGCACCTCATGTTACTTCCAGGATCCCAGGTCTTACCTTGGGGTCCATCCAGCTTGGCTTTCTTCACTGTGAAAACACAGAGAGGGACACAGTGACACACAGGAACACCATCTGTTGCCATGCTAATGTGTCTTCTGTTTTTAGCTTTTGCACTGAAATCGGACAACACGGGGATGCTTGCGATGCACAAGAAATGACAGTGTGAGTTTTAGTAAAACACACATAACATGAAATCACAACAAATTACTGCATAAATTAATCGCATTATTAGATTAAGAAAAAAATAGCCTCGCATACTGACGACTGCACAGCAAACATCCACATTTTACACAAATAGCTCAAGTCTTGACTCAGGGAAGCTAAATTTTAATGATCCAGACTTGAACTCGGTGCTTATAAGTTCCAGCCGAGTTGGCAATGAAAAACACGGGTGTCCTGCTGAGTTTCATCAGTGTGGGATACAGAAACGGCAAATACAACGCATCTACATGCTAATACACGGACGGGATAGAGCTCAGATGTCAGTCTCATTTTAGTTCATGGGTTAGAGCAGTAACACTACAGCATATTAACCCATAAAATGCATCCTATTAATTTCAGTTCCTTTTAGTCTGAAAAAGAACACATGCAGAAAACACTTAATGAGCTTTCCAATTACACAACAATGAGCAGCCTCAGACAAATGATATTCTATCAATTTTTTTAAATACATTTAGTAAGTCATTTTTAATTCCTTTCCCATTTAGTTTTACTTTGTTGTTTTTATTTTCACTACTTTTCTGCTCTAAGAATTTTACTTCAGCCTAAAAGGCAGTGCTTTTGTTGCTGAGCTGCAACTCTACAGAATCTGATGCGACAGAAATCAAGCACGACGGTGTTGCTTCTGAGTCATCACGCACCAAGTTAAATCAGTAAGGTGTATTCACTAAAAACACTGTGTTGCCCAATGATAGCTGTGGCTCAGGAGACAGAGCGGGTCGTCTACTAATCAGAAGGATGGTGGTTCTATGCCCAGCTTCTCTAGTCTGCACGTCCAAATACCCTTGGGCAAAATACTGAACCACAAGCTACCCCTGGTGCATCAATCGGAGTGTGAGTGTTAGGTAAAATGGGCTTGTATATGGTCCTGATACAGGGACTTGCAGGGTGGAAAGGGTTAAACTGAAACCCAAACTAGAATTTTATTAATTGTGTTTATTCAATTTTATTAATTCCCCAGTAGCAGACACAGTGCACATATAAAGCAAGTGATTTAATTATGAAGTCCTTAACATAATGCAGGAGCTCAGTTATATGGCTTGATTGTGGTTTATTGTACGAGCTTTCAAAGGGAACATTTCCACCTTCACCACGTGTGATTTTTCAGTATACAGTTAAAGCCCAGGCTCTCCTCTCTCTCTCTCTCTCTCTCTCTGCAGCACCTTTTTACCAGCCCTGACGTAACGCCCATACATTTTTAATGCTCCACTACCCACTCGCTCTCCTCCATGCAGATCCCCACACTACATGTGTGTGCACATGTTAATAAAACGCCTCGCTAGATTATGCAACCAGATCTTTAAAACAAAAACTATTTTAACACCAATTCACAAATTACTTCACAATACTCTCCACAGGCTTGTCCACACAGAAACCAACCACCATAAAATAAAAACTGCTCTGAGTCAGCAGAGCACTTTCATTTATTTATTTTTTTTGTATGTTTCTATTTCTCGCTTCTTTCGTGCCGCACACAAAAACTCAAGTGGCACGCTGTTACATCAGCAGGTGTGTACGCTTGCTCGCACACACCTGCAGCAATGAGAGTAATGTTAAGATCCACCACCATTCTTATTGCTAAACACAAATAAATATCCAAACAATGGGTTATCATATTTGCAATAACATTGATTTTTTTTTTTGTTTTGCCCTGACACTCTGCTTCCTTTTGATGTCTGTAAAAGACAACCGAAAATGAAATTTTTGATTCAATGTTACATCTTCACATTGTTTGGGAAGACCCCATCAGAGCCTGCCTCCTGCTGTGTTTTAATGTCAACACTAACACGGCCCTGGAAAAGCAGCAGTATGTAAAAGAAGGATCAATAAAAAGTGAATTGGATTTTCAGTGGCAGAAAGCTAAAGCTTAATGATAGCATGCAATCATAAATCTCTCTGACAGTGAGCGTTATGATGAGAAATACTCTGCAAACAACATTTCATCACAGCTGCACGCCAACTCAGCTGTCACCACAATAAATACATTTTTTATTTATTTATTTATTTATTTTTTGGTATGTATCTCTGATATGCCAGCAGTTTTCATCATGTGAGCTGAGTTCAGCCATCCAGTGACAGAAACGAGGGATGACATGACTCAGACAGACAGTGCTTTATACTGAAGCATCACATATACATGAGATCTGCAGCAGCCCCTGCAGTTGCTGATAGTGTCAGTCCCTGATTTAGTGTCCAAATCGAGAGGACAGGGAGAATAAGTGGACTTCAGAGTACAGTATGTGGGCTATCTGCTGGAAAAGAAGCCAAGTTTTTCAGAGTTAATCTGTATCAGTGTCTGAATTCTGCTTGGTCGGCAGATGCGCCAAAGAAATGCTGCCTATTTGAGAGGCATGAAGTACTGTGGAGGCCAGAAATAGCTCCAGTCAGGTAAGCATGAATGATGTAAGCGGAATAGAAAAAGGGCCCGCTGCCAAGTCTCGTAGACTACAACACTGACAGCCGCAGCCAGTGTTTATGAATGAATAACGCTCAGCGTCTTAATGACACTTGGGACTGACTCAGAGCAGGAACACTCAGTGGGTGGACCCGGTGGGACAAGATGTGGTGGGCTGGCATCCATAATGGGCCTGCCATATCAAAGGTGACTTCACGAACCACTTAACTTCTCTTTTGTCTTTATGCTGCCACTAACACACATTTGACAGCTGCCTAGAGCTCACCTACACTGTATGTCTACACTACAGCCCAACCCTTGATCTGTTTTAGAGGCTGTATTAGTCACAGCTTTAGAGAATTGATATAAAAGTCAATAGTCAAGTAAAAATTACAAATATTCAGTAGTGCACTTGTGCATGTAGGCTCATCTAGGCTTTCTTTAAACGTCACCTTTAAGTTATGTAAAAAGGAGAAAGCAGGTACCCATTAAATTATTATGGAATGACTTTAAACTGAAAGCTTCAGTTTCATTTCATGTTTCATGGCATCTTAAAGACCAGAGCAATGTAGATGAATAATTACAAGACACTGAGAGCCCTGGCTGGAACTTTCTTAGAGGACAACTTGCTATTCAACACCAATTTTGCTTAAATTCCATCTATTGACTACAGTTTTTAAACAGTTTTGGGTTTTTTGAGGTGGCAAGTTTTTGCTGATTCAGCCCCAATCTATCATCAAATTATGCCAAAAACGCACTTGAGAACAACCGCGTGTCTCGCTGTAAAATCTCCCCCCGCCTCTCTCATCCTCTCCTCGTGTGCGTTCACCGCGCCCTGGATGTGAAGCTGGAGGTTCCAGCTTATGAGCAATCACAGCAGATGCTTATTCATCGCGCGGAGAGGCAACAGTATCAGCATCAGGTGCTTTCGGGGAGTCTGGTGGGAGGAGGTGACGCATCGCTTGAGGGAAAACGCGCAGAAGTGACGCGCACCTCCAGACTACAGCCAGTATTCCCTCACGGTGAACGGAGGAGGAGGAGGCGAGGGGTGCGGCAGCGGCAGGGGCTTTTCCTCGTCCTCCTCCTCCTCCTCCTCTTTGGACTGCCCACGCATGAATGAATGAAGTGGATGACACACACGGAGGCTTACACCGGGCAACCGCAACAGTGCGAGCCGGGAGAAGATGCAGCGGTTCTCCCCGGGCTTACAGAAAGTCAAAGAGCCCGTTCATGCTTTCTACTACAAACAGTCACAACTGCTCTTTTTTCATGTCAGACACACGTGAGCACAGACAGCGCTGAACAAACACACACGGTGCTGCTGAAAGTATCCCAGTGGTGTTCCCCACGCAATAAACGGGCTGTTTCTGCTCTGAGATTTAATGACTATTCAGCACAATAGCTCGGGACACACACACGCATACACATACACACTTTTGCTGGGAGCTGATAGCCCGCAGGCTCTGTCAGACAGCTGGTGCAGTTAGTGATACTTCAATAACATGAAACAGGCAGGCTTTCACGGCCTCTTTCATTTCCCCTCTTACCTCCCACACACAGCAGGGACATCTCTGGTAGCGGTGTTGAGCGTCCCCGGCTGTCCTCTACTCAGACTCCGTGATTTGTTTGGTCAGTCCGTCCGTTTAAAAAAAATAAAAATAAAAAAGCCCCGTTAAAAACCGTCACCGTAAAAGGTAACGGAAACAAATCAGCACCATCTCGGAAGCGTGTCGTCTCCTCCTCTGCGGGGCTGTTGCTCTTTTGGCAGGACAAGAAAGACACACAGAAGTAAATTCCTCGCCCCCCCCCCTCCTCTGCATTGCCTCAGCTCTCCTCCGCCGCCGCTGCTCCTCCTGCGCGCACAGCCATCTTGTTTCAGCAGCAGCACCCTCCGCGCGAGGACAGCTCCCCCGCGCCGTGCCGCCCTGACGTCACGGGTGATGAGTAGCAGCCAGAAGGGGAGGCGGGAAGGTGGGGTAATTAATAATATCGTTTTGGCTGATGTAATGTACTCAATGAACAATATGGCGACCAGGAATTTCCATTCACTGCTTCAGAGAGAAAGTTGTCCAGTATTTTTCTCAGTTCACATCCAAGGCTGGATCAGGTGGTAACATCAACATCAGGTGGCGCTTTCATTTAGCAAGTTAGCATCCGTGGTCTTTTTTTCTTCTTCTTCTTTTTAAGTCATGCATATGGAAAATACACCCAGTGATGAAGTAAATAATCTAATCCCATCCAATAGCACTTAACCCTTTAACTTAGCCCTCTTTTCGGTGTGTTGATAGGGGTTTCACAGCAGATCCACTATCATGTTCAGAAATCAGTCTGAAAATAGAGTTTTACTGTATAACTGTCAGTTAGTGCAGCCCCCAAAAAGCATCACTCCAGTATCCGCTGAAAATATTCAGGAGGTCATCCACTTGTCCACAGAACTTCGTACCCTCATGGTAAAAAAAGAAAGTGCACCCTATCCAACCTAAGCTTTTACACATCAGGAAGTACTAAAAAATTATCTAGTCTGTAAGTTAGCTAAATACTACCTGAGATGATCAACAATAACATCAATATTTAAAGAAAGAAGAAGCAGGTTGTGAGAATCTATGCACACTGAAAATATCAACACTACACCGAGTTCTTTTGATTCCTCAGAGGCATCCGATGGAAGACAAAACACTGCTCAGTAGACCATTTAACACTTTATTACTCTTTCACATTACTTCTAGAAGGGAGATGCGTCCTGCATGACACGCTGCCGTGGATCTCAAAATGCTGGTGTGCCCCTAACAGTTTTATTACAGAAGCTACTACTATTATACTACCATTCTAGTCTAAACAACAGTGTCTCAGTAACTTTCCACTAGAGATGGTCCCCTCTTATCTACATTTTCCAAGGCAAGCGTGAGTGAGAGTCTGCAGCTTTCTACTCCCCAAGGACACATGGTCTCATGCCTTTATTTTTCAGGGCTGCGTCCACTTAATACTACACTATATAACTTTATAACACTTATTATTAATAAAAAGCATACCATTATTGAGGCACAGCAAATTATTTAATTCCAACAACATAGAAGCCTCATAGAAGCCTTTTAGAAGCAATAACTTGGAGTAATCATTGTCTGTATGACTCTATCAGTCTCTCCCATCCTTGTGGAGGAAACTTGGCCCACTCTTCTTTACGGCGTTGTTGCGGTTCGTTGACGTTTGCAGGAATTTGATAGTGCTCTTAACATCCCACTGCAGGTTTTCAGTCAGGTTGAGGTCTGGATTTTGACTGAGCCATTACAAAATGTTTTTTATTTTCAGCCATTCTATTGTAGATTTGCTGCTGTGCCTCCCTGGGATCACATTCCTGGTCCAGTTTAAGCCAAGCTTTCGCTGTCAGACAGATGGCCTAACATTTGACTCTAGAATACTTTGGTGTACAGAGGAGTTCACGGTCAACTCAATGACTACAAGGTGCCCAGGTCCTGTTGATGCAAGACAAGACTAAATCATCAACCCTCCGCCACTGTCAAAGAGCCCAACACCAAACCAGTACATGGTTCCTGTGGTCCTGTGGTTTGTTCAGATGCAACTCTTTCAAAAGCGTTTTGTTATTACTGCAAGCATAGGTCAACATCCAAAGCATCTGGTCTAACATTCCCACGAAGTCTTTCTACAGTTTCAGGACTATTCAGGTACAGTGTCGTACTCTTTGACTAGAGTTTCATTAGTCCACCCCTGTGCATCCATGAGAACAAGCCCAGCACACATTCAAGCACATTCAAATTTGTAAATGTGTGTTATAGGTGGATAAAGCACTACAACATTGGCTATAATCTCTTTTTTTGTTTTGTTTTTTGCCAGACCGACAAAGAAAGTGTCACAATGGAGATGGAGACAGAAAAAAGGGCTTTGCTGTGGAATAGGCGCTATCAAACATGCATCTCAGGGGTTTGTCAAAGGATGACAAGCAAGGCAGATGGTAAAAGTGGTGAAATGCAAAGACTGCAAAACATAGACTCAGTTGAGTCACACTAAGAAACAGTAAGATGAAATATAGACAGTGCCAAGTGACAGCTAATGTGTGCAAGAGTATATACATGAAATAGTTAAAGGTGATAAAAAATGTTGTGGTCTGAACAGCTGCTCATGAAGCAAATATCCAAAAAAGCGATTATCATCATTATTTTGAGTCTTGTGAAAATTAATTATTATTGGTGCACATGCATGTGATATAAAATCTGTCAGGTTAAAAAGACATATAAGTGGATCCATATTACAAAATATAAACTCTGGCTGCCTTTTGTTCCTTTCTCTTTCATCATGATCCCACACTGCTTCAATAGTGTTGACGTCTGACTCTGGGGAGGCCAGTCAATGACTGATAGTGTTCTATTGTGTGTTTTTCTTTATCCAGGTATGCGCTCACTGTGTTGTCGGTGTGTTTGAGATCACTTTCATACGAGCTTGAAGGATAAACCGCCCGCAGGGGCGTGCTGGGTGTTAAGTTTTATATATATATATATATATATATATATATATATATATATATATATATATAAATTGTTTTTAAGCCTGCCACGTCTTCTTTTGTCTTTTCTCCTCCACTTGCCCTATATCTTCAGTTTTTTTAAGGACACACTGTACACCGTGCTCAGATATGCCAAGGTTTCAGCTAATAGCTCTTTTGGAATTACCTAATCACTGCAAAAATTCTATTTTATGCCTGTCAAACTGTGTTATCTTTTGCCTTGTTTGCAGATTCATTCAACATTCAGCATTCTTTTGAAAATGGCCAGGTATAAGAAAGTCTGGCCGCTTGGAAGCAAAATATAAAGAAATAAGGTGTGGCTCAAGGATTTTGCACACTACTGTCTGTTGGCTTGTTTAGAAATAAATTGCTTGGGCAGCTACGATATTAACTTACAAAATATTCCACATTCTTCTCACAAGTATAGTATAATATTGTTTTCTCTCAGATCATTTTCTGTACTACTTTTAGTTGCATGGTTGTGCACTGTTTTGTTTCTTGTATCACGCTTGAGTGTAAAAAGCCTTTAACGCCTTTTCCCATTGTTCTCCACTGCTGATTACTGAATAAATAGCTTTTAATCAAGTGTGGGGTGGGGGTTTAAAGAGGTATTACGCAAACAATAAAAATACCCACTGGTGCAGATTATAGCTTGCAATACTTGTGATAAACGCTAGGGGGTAGCAAAAAGCAGATGTGACTGTTGAGCCTGCTAGAAATAAATAAACAGAGGAAGTGTGTTGTTTACGCCTACTCTGGGTTCAAGATGGCTACTGGAGACAACAGCGGCAGGCCTCCTTGCCTCAGTTTCTCTGGTCCGGGTCCTTTGGGAAACAGCCAACCCAGCAACAGTGTTTTCTCCATGCCCGCATCCAACGGCGGAGGGGTCGGTGCAGCTGGGGGGCCGCAGGGAGCCGCGAGGCGGCCCAACCCGCAGCTTGGGCCTGGAGGGGGAGACGGCAACGGTGTTTCGACCGGAACTCAACCGACTGCGCAGAACTCCCTGCAGCAGCCCGTTGCGGCAGGTGCTGCGGCAGCCGGAGCAATGGCCTCTCCGGCGTCCAACATGGTAAGCACCGCGGCGTCAAACGCCTCTCCGGCGGCGGCACCGACGGCCACTCCGGCGGCCGCCTCCGTGCTGGTGTACCGAGAGCCAGTGTACAACTGGCAGGCAACGAAGAGCACCGTGAAAGAGAGGTTCGCTTTCCTCTTCAACAACGAGGTGCTCAGTGACGTTCATTTTTTAGTGGGCAAGGGGATGGGAGTTCAAAGGATACCGGCACACAGGTAAGAGGATTAAGTGGGGGGGGGAAGAGGCTCTGCAAGCAGCTCTGCAAGCGACTTTATCCCTGCCTCTGTCTCTGCTGCTGTCAGGTTCGTTCTGGCTGTGGGCAGCGCAGTGTTTGATGCCATGTTCAACGGGGGAATGGCGACCACGTCAACGGAGATCGAGCTCCCAGATGTGGAACCAGCTGCCTTTCTGGCCTTGCTAAAGTAAGGAGCCGAGCGTCTTTAACACGACGCTCACCTTAAAGTGGGCGTGGTTTTATACCGATCAGTCACAACATTAAAACCCATGACAGGGATGTGCACCTGACAATGGGACCTGTGAGGTATTGGGATATGTTAGGCTATGGGGGACGGTCAGCACCTGATTGTGGCTTCTTGGAAAGAACAGAAAGTAAGGACATTTGTGTTTGTTTGATTTCTTTCTTTGTCTTATACCGTTGGGGAGCCTTCTTATTTCCCTTTAAGTGGTGCCACGATTGTAAGTTGTGAAAATGCATTTGTGGATTGCAGTGATGGAAAACTTGCCAAATCTGGTCTGGGGCTGAACTCTATCCTCCAAGATGACCGCACTTGCTCCCACAGAGTGGGGTTTATCAGAGACTGCCTCCAGAATTTGGAAGTAAAGAGGATTGAATGGCCGGCCTGCAGCCCTGATCTCAACCCCACTGAACCCTTGTGGGATCAGCCTGGACATGCTGTTCATGCCAGAGTGACCAGCACAACTGCACTGGCTGATATTCACACTCTCACCTCTGCTGCTCAACCCACAAAAGCATCTTCCTTACAAATGTGGAAATAAACAGGCTTTTTTGTGTTTAGTTGATAACTTTGTGTTTAGTTGATAACTTAATTGTTGTAACAATGGTATAAGGATTTTGCCAAGAAGCATTGTTACAACAATTAAGTTATCAACTAAACACAAATTTCCTTACTTTTTTTGCTAAGTTTAGAAAAGTGGGTCGGAGCATCTCCAGCAGGCCTTGGCAGAACTGGGAACCCATAAGATTAAGCAGTGAGTTAGTGACAGGGTCATGAATAACCAAAGGCTCAAGGGGGAGCAAAAACACATAAATCTAAAAATTGCTGTAGTTGCTGGTTATGATAGATTGGTTCATTGCAGCTCATTGAATACTGGTCATAGTGGCCGTGCAGACTCCTGCCCACTGACAATAGCTTAAAGCAGGCATCAGAACTGCATCAGTGGAGGAATGTGACCTCAGTCAATAAACGTGTTGAGGTTAGAAGAAGGTAAGCTGGCAGGTGCAGTGAGCCAGAGCTGTTTGGTGGCAAGATATTGGCCAGGTGCTGTTAATGTTGTGTCTGATCTGCTGCTATTCATAATCGTAATTGAATATTAGGGCATATACACATGCACAGTAACTGTAATGCAATAACATGTGTAATCTGCCATCTTCCTGCAGGTTTCTCTACTCTGATGAAGTCCAGATCGGGCCTGAGACGGTGATGACCACACTCTATACGGCAAAGAAGTATGCAGTTCCAGCCCTGGAGGCTCACTGTGTGGAGTTCCTGAAGAAGAACCTCAGAGCAGACAATGCTTTCATGCTGCTGACACAGGTATGCCTTTGAAAAATGGCTCCACCTTTTGGCTTTTGAGTGCGATACTGTATTTTCAGCATTCCTGTGCAGAGCATGTGTTAACGATTTAGTCCATCTTATTGAACTTCAAGTTACACATGTCTAAGCATAAACTACGCTACAACCCTTTGCAGATTGCAGCTGTCATCTTAAACCTTTAACTTATCTGTGTATTCAAAATAATTTGTAATTTCAGGCACGGTTGTTTGATGAGCCACAGCTTGCAAGCCTCTGCTTGGAAAATATTGACAAGAACACTGGAGACGCGCTTGCCGCTGAAGGCTTCACAGACATAGATCTGGGTAATTTGTCTTTGTTATTGTGAGCGCCATTGTGTCCAAGTTTTGTATTTCAGAGTAACAGTGTAATATTTTTTTGTCATCCTTTTCTTCTCTAGACACACTGGTGGCAGTTTTGGAGAGAGATACTCTGGGAGTGAGGGAGGTGCGTTTGTTTAGTGCTGCAGTTCGTTGGGCCGAGGCCGAGGCGCACAGGCAGCAGTTGCAGCCAACGCCCGAAAACAAGCGTAAAGTCCTGGGAAAAGCTCTCACACTCATCCGGTTCCCTCTCATGACCATCGAAGAGTTTGCTGCAGGTGGATGGGAACATTTTTAATCAGTTTTTTAAGAAGCATTTCCCTCTCCTATAAACACACACTGTGATTTAGTCTTTGATGTGTGTCCTCGGGTTGCATCCCTTTCCCTCCAGGTCCAGCACAGTCCAGTATCCTGACTGACCGGGAGGTGGTGAGTCTCTTCCTGCACTTCACAGTCAACCCGAAGCCACACGTAGATTTCATTGACCGCCCTCGCTGCTGCCTCCGCGGAAAGGAGTGCAGCATCACACGTTTTGGTCAGGTGGAGAGCCGCTGGGGCTACAGCGGCACAAGTGACCGCATACGGTGAGTCAGGAGCGTTTTAAAACCATAACTATAGATTCTGTCTTTTTACGAAAAACGTAAAATATGAAAATATGGCATCGTGTATAAATATGACAAGTAATTCAATAAAAGGTTAATAAGGTGAATGAGTGAAAGTATTAAAAATACTATTAAAGTATTTTTCAAAATACAAAATCAGTCAAGACTACATAATTTTAAAAAAAAGACTTTTTAAAAAATTACTTTTTCCATCCACTGCCATTAACTCAACATCCTCATTGACAGTATAATCAAATTCACCATGTTCTTTGAAAAAAATGATAAGAAGTTTATTGAAATGAGGCCTGGATGTAACTAATAATACTAACAGTGGTCGTACGGCCTCAGTTTGATGAGCTTTTTCTATAATCACATGCAGTACTGGCTAGAAAACTAAAGAAGGAACATGTTTATATTCTATATATTTGTTTTGTTTTGTTTTTTTGTTATTCACAGGTTCTCTGTAAACAGAAGGATATTCGTGGTTGGTTTTGGGCTATATGGCTCAATACACGGACCCACAGATTATCAAGTCAACATACAGGTATGGTCTTTAAAACCTTTCTCTCTAAACATATTCTTGTTGGTTTTCCTCCTTAGTGTGAATATGATAATCGCAGTTGCGTATGGCCCAAAAAATCTGCACCCTTTAGAGACCCTTTGGAAAAAGAGGAACCCTTGAACTGGTTCAAAAGGAACCCCAGGGTAGTTTTTGGTGGTGATAATGTGATCAAACCTCAATCCAACCCAACTACCTGGTGTACCCTGCAAGTTCAGCTAGATGCCTTCTTGTAGCCTGGGATGCTTTATATTCTGGGATGCAGCACAGTGCACAAACTGTAGCAGCTAGCCAGAGAATGAACTGAGGCCTCACTTGGAGTTGGAGACTTTTATCCATTGGTTCAGAGCACATCATCTTCTTCCCATGTTTATTTTTGTTAATTGCATCTCAGGCAATAAGTAGACCGAACAGTCTCACGTGGTTTGTAATGATGCATTTTGGTCCGCTTGGAGTTTTCTCTTCGGGAAAAGAAATCACACCATTTGGTAAAAACTGCAAAGTCCTCATCAACTGATTCATAGCACAGTAAACAAGCAGTTATTGTGAAAAGCTTTTCTGTCTGGTTGTAATGGAGGTGGTATATGCATTTTCCAGATCATTCACACAGACAGTAACACAGTGCTGGGGCAGAACGACACAGGCTTCAGCTGTGATGGCTCAGCAAACACCTTCAGAGTCATGTTCAAAGAGCCAGTGGAGATCCTACCCAATGTCAACTACACTGCCTGTGCCACACTCAAGGTATGTAATGTCAAAAACATTTAATACTTGAAGCAGGAAAGCATAAGTACTGCACTGTTCAGCATATTTTTCTAATTTGTTTAATTTTTTACATTTTGACCAGGACATGTCCTTCACTGTACGTATATAACAAATATGTAGGACTGCTTTCCTGCATTTGCTCAGTATGGCATTTATTACTTTTAGGCTGGACAACTGCAATTCATTACTATCAGGCTGTCCTAGAAACTCCTTGAAAAGTCTTCAGTGGTTGATCCAAAATGCTGCAACCAGACTGCTGACACGGACTAGAAAGAGAAAGCGTATTTTTCCCATACAATCTTCTATTCATTGGCTCTTCACACCATATAATTAGGGCTGACCCTGAATCATTTAATCATTAGTTATTATCAATGTCTGGCTCTCTCTCTCCTTTGGTGTTTTTTCCTCTCTTTCCCTCCCATCACCCCCAACCAGTCATGGCAGATGGCTGCCCCTCCCTGAGCCTGGTTTCTTCCTGTTAAAGGGGAGTTTTTTCCTTCCCGTTGTTGCCAGGTGCTTGCTCATAGGGAGTTGTTTGATTGTTGGGCTTTTCTTTATTCCCTGTTGTTGTGATTTGGCACTATATGTGAATAAAACTGAGTTTAATTTTCTGTCTTACAGGGTCCAGACTCTCATTATGGCACTAAGGGAATGCGAAAGGTAACTCACGAGTCGTCATCCACTGGCACAAAGACATGTTTCACCTTCTGCTACGCAGCAGGCAACAACAATGGAACCTCCGTAGAGGACGGACAGATTCCCGAGGTCATCTTCTACACATAGTCACCTCAGACATTGCAACAATCTTCCATCAAATGTGACAACCGTGACACCAGCGAGCGCAGGGCCGCACCTCAGCAGCTGTACTGGGGACTAATCTGTCAGACTTCATACTGCTCCCTCCATATCGCGCACAACTGTTGGCAACATGGGAAGGCAAACAACCTGGAAGCGTTGTAGGTCACTACATGGGTCAAAGCTTGTCATTTGAGATGTCTTTCTCCTTCTCAGTGGCTTTCCTTTATCCCATTGTGTTATATTGACACCAGCCTCTGAAATTGACTGGAACCGACTCCACTTAGAAACAAGAGGGAAGGAGAAGCCTCTCAGATTATTCACAGTATCAGTGTCACTGCTGTGGATTGATAAAGGCTTAAACTGTATGATTCCTCTTTCTGTGCTCCACAGCATTAACACAGAGGAGAGTCTCAACTGTATGAATGTACAGTTTATCAGATTTGCCAAGAAAAGATCCTCATCACTGTTTAGTACAGACTAGAATCCCACATTAGCTGTAACTTCCACATACTGACAGACCTCATAGGCTTTATGAAATCTTGGTAAATTTGAACCAAACTTCATGTTAATCTTAACAATATGGTTAGGGGTAAGAATGATTACTTTTTGGGTTTCTACATACAGTACAATCTGTGATTTCTTGTGTCCTTGCTTGGTAGTTGCCTATATCCAAGATAACCTTGCACTTCTTGGCCTTGCATATGTTAATTTGGTTGTTGTATGGATGCACACTAACTCTTCAGATATGTTTCTTTTATGCTTTGTTTTAAAAAGTGTGGGTGGAACAGCTTTCCCGTCTCTGTATGGAAGTGAGAGGGTTGTATATTAAAGTGGCATTTATTAACATTATATATGTAACTTGAATTGCGCATTGATTAAAGAGTGAAGAAAAAACAATTATCGTCCTTGTATTTTGTCTGCAAAATGGAGAGAACTGGAGAAAATCTTCACCCACAGTGTAAAATATTTGACTCCCCTAGTCTGAAGGAAATAATGTTCACCTGCAACCACAGACAGAACATATATCATCCTCTTAACTACCAGACCTCACTGAAGTCAAATTCAAAGTAAGCAGAGAAAGGAGAAAAAAAAAGTTAGGGGTAAAAAGAAAAAAGTTTTGCTCACTATCTGATAATCATCTGAGTTTTATTAGATCATTGTTTTTGTCAAATTTACATTTAAGACCAAATACATTTTGTTTTCTGGTTTAATCCTAAAGAAATGTTTATATATATATATATATATATATATATATATATAAATAAAAATAAATAAATAAACCAGCTGTTCTCCACAGAACCAGCAAAGGTGTACTCTCAGTGGCAAGGGAACAATAAGAGAACAGCACCACCAAGGCTGGAGACGGAGCAATACTGGAAGAGCATATGGGAGAAGGATGCAACCCATAACGGCAATGCTCAGTGGCTAGAGGATCTGAGGGCAGACCACAGCGACCTCCCTGAACAGGGTCCAGTAACCATCACAGTGGCAGATATCCAAGAAAGGGTCTCCAGTATGAAGAGTTGGACAGCACCAGGGCCCGACATGGTTCACGCCTACTGGCTGAAGAAGCTGACTGCACTCCATGAGCGTCTGGCAGCACAAATGAACCAGCTGCTAGTTAACGAGAGACACCCGGAATGGCTAACTGAAGGCCGGACGGTCCTGATCCCCAAGGACCCCAAGAAGGGACTGGTCCCCTCCAACTACCGACCAATAACCTGCCTCAGTACTACATGGAAGCTCCTGTCAGGCATCATATCGGCTAAGATGAACAGGCACATGGGTCAATACATGAGCGGGACACAGAAAGGAATTGGCAAGAATACCAGAGGCGCAAAACACCAGCTACTGGTAGACAGAACAATCAGCCGAGACTGCAAGACCAGACTGACCAACCTGTGCACTGCCTGGATTGATTACAAGAAGGCCTATGACTCAATGCCCCACAGCTGGATACTGGAATGCCTAGAATTGTACAAGATCAATGGGACCCTAAGAGCCTTCATCAGGAACTCAATGGGGATGTGGCGTACAACACTAGAGGCCAACTCCAAGCCCATAGCACAAGTCACCATCAAGTGCGGGATCTACCAAGGAGATGCTCTGTCCCCACTGCTGTTCTGCATAGGCCTGAACCCCCTCAGTGAGATCATTAACAAGACTGGCCACGGATACCGACTACGGAACGGAGCAGTTGTCAGCCACCTCCTGTACATGGATGACATCAAGCTGTATGCCAAGAGTGAACGAGACATCGATTCACTGATCCACACTACCAGGCTATACAGCAATGACATTGGAATGTCGTTCGGACTGGAGAAGTGTAGTCGGATGGTAACAAAGAGAGGGAAGGTAGTCAGAACTGAGGGGATTGAACTACCAGAAGGCAACATTGCAGACATAGAGGACAGTTACAAGTACCTGGGGATCCCGCAGGCAAATGGGAACCATGAAGAGGCCGCTAGAAAGGCTGCAACCACCAAGTACCTGCAGAGGGTCAGGCAAGTCCTGAGGAGTCAGCTGAATGGTAAGAACAAGATCCGGGCCATCAACACGTACGCCCTGCCCGTGATCAGGTACCCTGCTGGGGTAATAGGCTGGCCAAAGGAGGAGATAGAAGCCACTGACATAAAGACAAGAAAGCTCCTTACCATGCATGGAGGGTTTCACCCCAAGTCCAGCACCCTGAGGCTGTACGCTAAGCGGAAGGAAGGGGGCCGGGGACTGGTGAGTGTCAGCACCACAGTCCAGGATGAGACAACGAACATCCAAGAATACATTAGGAAGATGGCCCCAACTGACCGAGTGCTCAGTGAATACCTCAGGCAGCAGAAACCCAAGAAAGAGGAGGGAGACGAGGAACCATCATGGAAGGACAGGCCCCTGCACGGTATGTACCACCGGCAGATAGAGGAGGTGGCTGATATCCAGAAATCCTACCAGTGGCTGGACAAAGCTGGACTGAAAGACAGCACAGAGGCACTAATCATGGCAGCACAAGAACAAGCTCTGAGTACAAGATCCATAGAGGCTGGGGTCCATCACACCAGGCAAGACCCCAGGTGCAGGCTGTGTAAAGATGCCCCAGAGACAATCCAGCACATAACAGCAGGGTGCAAGATGCTAGCAGGCAAGGCATACATGGAACGCCATAACCAAGTGGCCGGCATAGTGTACAGGAACATCTGTGCCGAGTATAACCTGGAAGTCCCGAGGTCAAAATGGGAGATGCCCCCAAGGGTGGTGGAGAATGACCGAGCTAAGATCCTGTGGGACTTCCAGATACAGACGGACAAAATGGTGGTGGCTAACCAACCGGACATAGTGGTGGTAGACAAACAGAAGAAGACGGCCGTAGTGATCGATGTAGCGGTTCCGAATGACAGCAATATCAGGAAGAAGGAACACGAGAAGCTGGAGAAATACCAAGGGCTCAGAGAAGAGCTCGAGAGGATGTGGAGGGTGAAGGTAACGGTGGTCCCCGTGGTAATCGGAGCACTAGGTGCGGTGACTCCCAAGCTAGGCGAGTGGCTCCAGCAGATCCCGGGAACAACATCGGAGATCTCTGTCCAGAAGAGCGCAGTCCTGGGAACAGCTAAGATACTGCGCAGGACCCTCAAGCTCCCAGGCCTCTGGTAGAGGACCCGAGCTTGAAGGATAAACCGCCCGCAGGGGCGTGCTGGGTGTTTTTATATATATATATATATATATATATATATATATATATATATATATATATATATATATATATATATATATAAATAAATAAATAAATAAAAGCAGGAAATAGAGAGAAAATCTGAGAAGCAGCAGAAAAAACCCTCTAGAGCAAAAACAACATTTTAGGAGTCACATTTTCATCATGAGTTGTTTTTATTCATTACATCCACTGAACAAACGTCCATTCCAGTGCGTTTCACTTCTATAACACTTTTATTGTGATTGCCACGCTTTAATCTGGCCATGATCCATATAAATATGCATTATTGCAGCAGTATCACAGTGCACTGTACAGGCCCAACCCGGCAGATACGTAGAAGGAGAAGGGGGACGATGTGAAGGAATAGAAGAAACAAGGAATTGATAATACAGCTGCTTTGATCCAATTGCTCCCCCAAACCCTTGCCCTAGGCACTTGGTGTACTGTAGCTGTGAAATGAAAAAAAGCATCGCTGCTTCCACTAGCCTACAATGGAAGCTTAAGCTTTGTTTCTGCTCCGCGCTCAAAGATGAAACAATTGGTGCGATGTACCTTTAAGCCTGTGCAAAGATTTGAAAGTGCCCACGGGGTAGGGTTTAGAGAATGATTTGGTATTTTCTAATCCGGGGTGAGTGGTTACAATTTGTCCAAGTAGTTGTCGAGGGCAGGTATGCCCTCTTTCAGACCTTTGCGTTTCCTAATTTCAGCGACAACTTGGCAGGGCCTGCTGGCAGGGTCGCTGGGGTCTCCCTGGAGAATCTGCCAGTGATCAAATACGCACTGGGGGAAGGCCTGGCCTCCAGTGTTACTGCGCAGGTCAGCTGTGAACCCTGGAGGTCAGAAAAACAGATAAAAGCATTATTTCAAATAGAATAGCTTCATATACAAAGACAGCAACTCTGTCAGCTGAAACTAAGTTGCTGGATATGCCCTTTACATTTGTCTTAAACATGTTTGTTGAGACATTTACCAAGTTTACCAAGCATGTTTAAGATACCAGACTGAGATGATTTGAAGATGGGTGAGGTGGCCGTAAAGGGATGGACATGGTCAGCAACAATACTCAGGAAGGCTGCGGTGTTTAAATAATACTAAGTTGGTACTAAGGCATCCAAGGTGTGCCAAGAAAATATTCCTCACACCATTACACTATCATCACCACCTCTTCTGCTACTGTAGCCCAGCTGATGTGTTGTGCATTCAGAGATGCTTTTCTGCATATCTTGGCTGTAATGAGTGGTTATTTAAGTTGCCTAACTGGATGTTTTATCTTTTTCACACCATTCTCTGTAAACTCTACAAACGCTTATGCAGGAAAATCCCAGTAGATCAGCAGCTTGTGGTTCCATCTGGACCGAACAACCATGCCACAGTCAAAATCACCTAAATCACCTTTCTTCCTTATTCTGATGCTCAGTTCGAACTTCAGCAGGTTTCTTGACCATGTCTACAAGCCTGAGGATAAGACGCTGCCATGCAACTGATCAGTTGATTCGACAGTTGTGTTGATAAGCTGTTAAACGGTGAGCCCGATAAAAAGGCACGTGAGTGTATATCTTCACAAACATTTCAGAGATCCACTTTAGCTTTTAGACCTCTCCAGTCCCTCTTTTACCTAAGCCCTCCTTTCCAGCTGAGAGTTAAAACCCACCACAAAAGACTGCAAGCAGTATCGACTGAAACTCACCAAAGGATTCGTTGACTGGCAGGTAGGCTTTCACCACAAACATGGGCGTGCCCATCACTTGGGATTCCTCAAAGACATGACCTCGTTTCCTGTTCAACACGCCATAGATCCCACCGACAACCTGCTCTGGGCACTGCATGGACAAGAGGCACGGCCACAGATAGTTACTAAAGTTACTAAAATGTTTTTCCTTTCAGAATATAGAAGAGCTCCAAAAAATTACAAGCCTGTGTTCAAGCAATGTCCAGGCGCCCACTCTAGTCCAAACACCAACCTGAATCTCCACAAGATAAACCGGCTCCATGAGCCGAGGCTGAGCAGTGAGCTGGCAGGCGTACAGGACCCTGCGAGCTGTGGGAATAATTTGTCCTCCCCCGCGATGAATGGCGTCTGCGTGCAGTGTCACATCATGAATGTCAAAGCGAATTGCGCGCATGTTCTCCTCACACAGTGCACCCTGCAGGGCGAGGACAGAGACAGGAGTGTGTGAACGCAAGGTTATAAATAGCTAGCTGTTTTACAGTCTAATAAGAATTTAAAATGCAACACGAGTATGAATTAATTAGCTGCCCACCTCCTTAGTTGCCCACTGGAAACCAGCCACTACGCTGTCCTTGATCTCATTGAGGTATTGAACCCCTTTTGTCATGTCTATCAGCAGGTTGGGCCCGGTTCCATCTGGACCGAAGCACCAGATCTTCCTGGCTTCTGTCACCTCCCACTCATACTTGTCAGCAAGGTAACGTGCACGGGCTTTGAGCTCCTGCCGAGCAGTGACATCCCCTTTCTCGATATCTTCAGCCAGGCCGTCGGGGAACGGACGGGACTTCATGAAGAGACGATTGTGCTTGTTGGGGGACTTGGACAGACACAGCTGGTCGGATTCTTCCGTCACCGTCTCTCTGTAAGACACCACTGGGTCGGATTTCTACAAAGAGGTAAAGAATTGGTCAGGATTGATGGTATGAGCAATACTTCAAAAATATGGGAATAAAATGTATATATATTTTTTATTTTATCTAATTCTAGCCCCACATAATCAGTAAGGCTATGTAAAGCTCTTATGTTTAACATTTGAAAGCTACTTGTCCTAATTGAGTGGTTGTCAAACTGTGCACAAGCAGAGGAAAAATATTAAATGAAATTAGCAAATAAATATGATTGATGTCTGCAATCACAAGTTTTATTGTGATTAAAAGTGAACCTGGATTATATGTAGTCTCAAGAATGAGAGAGAACGAAAAGGCAAAATTAAATCAGTCCTAAGGGGTTGAAAAACAAAGCTCGTGCAGAAGTAGCAAAAACTGCAGTTCCTCTAGTCACCACTTGAGGCTGGCTCCAACATCTAGCCAATCCCCTTAGACCAGGGGTAGGCAACTCCAGGCCTTGAGTGCCGGTGCCGAGGAGGTTTTAGATGTGTCCATGATCCATCACAGCTGATTTAAAGGGCTAAATGACTCCTCAGCATTTCTTGAAGTTCTCCAGAGGCCTGGTAATGAACTAATCATTTGATTCAGGTGTGTTAACTGAGGGTGCGATCTAAAACCTGCAGGACACCGGCACTCAAGGCCTGGAGTTGCCTACCCCTGCCTTAGACTAACATGTTAAAATGGTCAACTTTACTGCATTAAAAAGCACATTTATAGCCTGGTTCAAAAAACGGTTCTGGCCTTTATGAAGAGTTACCCCACTTATAACAACTCTGAGTGGGGTGATTATTTTTCTTTAATAACTCATCTACCCTAATAATTGATTTGATAGGGAGCTGGAGCCAGTCAGAGTCCACTAGGCCTCATCCACTACTTCAAGTCATTAAAGTGGACCTCTTCTTTTTAATGGGTTACCTGATTAATATTATTGCTTGCTGTGTGGTACAGACCACCCATCTATTTAAACACAACAGTTTAAATTGTATTCAGGTTTATAGTTCGGATTGTCTGTCGTGAGGCTGCTTTTCATATATGTGACGTAAACAAATCAGTACTTGTAATAGCTATTAATATTAACCTTGCATCAGTGACCTGTCTTGCACCTTGCCAGTAAACCTCTACTCCTTTGCTCACCTTCAGTGGAATGCAGGCGTGGTCCTCCTCCAAGTCCTTCAGGCAGATCTCCAGGTGAAGCTCTCCTGCTCCAGCGATGATGTGCTCCCCGGACTCTTCGATGATGCACTGCACCATGGGGTCTGACTTAGCCAGACGCTTCAAGCCCTCCACTAGCTTGGGCAAGTCAGCAGGATTCTTGGCCTCCACGGCCACTCGGACAACAGGGCTCACGCTGAACTTCATCACTCTCATGTTGTGGGCCTGAAGATGGAATCGATGAGTGATAAGACTAGATTCTTTTAAGGTTTGTTTTATCAGGAAGCCACACCAAATAATGACTCCGTGTTAATAGCTATTGATTCATTTGTCATGCCTCGGTTTTTAAACTAGAGCACACTCTGTGTAGATACAGAACAAAGGGAAAGTGACACGCTACCTGTTCAAAGGTGGTAATAGTTCCAGTCTTAACCAGGAACTGGTCTACTCCAACAAGACCCACGATGTTGCCACAGGGAACATCTTCAATAGGCTCCACATAGCGACCCATCATCAAAATAGTCCTAGATTGACGTGGTGATAAAATAAGAAGGATATAAAAAAAAGAAGAAAGGGGAGTCACACATTCTGAGCTTTTCCTACTATCTTGGACCTGTACTGTGTACAGTTTGTAGATAAACATGCCCACCTCTGGATGGGTTTGATGTAGAGGTCTTCCTTCTTGCCAGGGGTGAAGTTTGGCCCCATGATGCGCACCTTCAGCCCTGTGGACACGCAGCCAGAAAACACACGGCCGAAGGCATAGAAACGACCCTTGTCACTGGTTGGGACCATCTTGGAAATATACATCATCAGTGGGGCCTTAGGATCACAGTTCTTAATACCTGAGAAGAGAGTTTCGAAGTTGTGAATTTACCACAGTCAAAATAAACAGTGATAATTCTTCTAAAGCTACTTAATAATAATACAAATACTTTTAATTGAATTGAGTCACGTGAAGGTGTTCTACTGACCCATGGCAGCCTCGTCATCTCCGGGCCCTTCGTAGAGCAGCTCACAGCGGTATTTCTGCGAAGTGACGGGGGAGGGCAGGTGGATGGTAATCATCTGGAGCAGGGCCTCTCCGGCAGGGAGCCAGCGTCGCATTACAGCCTTCAGCAGGGGCTTCCCCTCCTTCTCTTTGTCCTCTGAGTCAAGTTTGACATCCAGCTTTTCAATTAGCTTGGCTGTCTCTTCTTTTTTGAAATTCATGATGGCATCAAACACCTAAGAGGTCAATGAGAAAAAGGACAAAAAAAAAAAAAAAAATTAGGGCATTAATCAAAGGCAGTGACTTTTCAGACTCTACTTAAAGTCTAATCATCTTAGTTTGGATCCAGTCACAGTCTGGATCTGAAATGTCTGAAATTTAAGAGCTTTAAATCCCCTTTTAACAATGTTAGAAACATAAAAAATACACAATTTGCTGAAATAAAGCATCTTTAGTACATTCACCTTAAAGATGGGATCCAAAACAAGCTGGCAGAAAGTTCGAGGTAATTTCTGACCATCGGGGCCGGTGGCGGTCTTACTGAATTTTCCAGCACTTGGATCGAAATATCTGGAAAATGCAATGAAATTATTATATAAAAATATGTTGCCTGAATATCACTTGCTGCCCACTGTCTTGTATTAATGCTTAAATTTTAAAGAACCACTAAACACCACCTGAACATTGACACAGAAAAAGGGGTGTGGTCCATGTACAAGCATCCTTCTTAACACATGCAGCACCTCTGATGTACCACACTGTAACCAGAGAGGGCACTGTACGTGCACTCGTGTTCACCTTTCTCCCCACAGTTTCTTCATCATGTCCTCCACTTTCTTGCACCTCTCTGCTGGTCCCAGCTGTGCAACTCCTTTAGCAGCAAACTTAGCCACATACATCTCAGCGAACTGCTTCAAGGTGAAAGCCCATCCGTGGAGGCCCGAGCCAAAGCCAACTGTTCCAATAACAGGGTCAATCTGAGGAATAAATGATAGCATTCATTGTAACTACCCATATATTGAAAGTTTTAGAAGGTATTTTACCAGCGTAAGTATGTATTCACCATAATGTTCCCCATGGGTCCACCCTCATCCTCTCCATAGGTGGAGATAATGACGTTAACGTTCTCCACAATACGCTGGAAGGTCTGATAGAGCTCATCTGGCTCCAGCTGCAGCTCAAGCAGGGCCCGGTCCATCTTGTTCATCATGAGAACCGGCTTTATGCGCTCAGCGATGGCCTGACGCAGTACGGTCTCGGTTTGCACGCACACACCTGTCAGTGGAAACAAACAGGTAAGCCTCAGTGCGTACGAGTGTGTATGTGAGTGACAGGACGAGTGTTTTATGTCTAATTACCTGAGACACAGTCCACCACAACCAGGGCTCCATCAGTTACTCTAAGGGCAGCGGTGACCTCAGAAGAGAAATCAACGTGACCCGGGGAATCGATCAGGTTGATGAGGAAGCCGTTTCCGTCTTTGCTCTGCTTGATAAACGCCAAGTCGTTCTCTCCAAGCTCATAATACATGGAGATGGCCCTGAAAGAGAGTGAGAGAACATAGAAAAACCTTGAGATGTGTTAACTCTGCACTGATAAATTTAACGATTTATGTAAATAAATCTCAAAAACTGCACTCACACGGATGAGTCAGACCATCCTCTAATAAAAGAGACTGTTAGATTTGTTTGTTTGTGGGATGCAGTTTGCCATGAGATGAGATCAATGAGGAATGGGATAACTGCTAATACATTTGTTAAACTGTGTACCTTTTCAGTAATTTAGGGTGATTTGACATATGCTGAGTATAAAAAGGTTTGCATTGAAACTGTCAGACATGAGGTATTCATACCTGGGAACTTTTCAAGCATAAAGGTCAAAAAGGGGGGAAATGTTAGATTTGTATTGTTGATTGTTATTTATGCTTAGAAATATTTACTTATATATGCTTAGAGTTTTGTAATTAGTTGTAGATTGGTAGAGGTTTTGATCCTTGATAGTCTGCAAACTTTGTGTGTATTAGACAGCACTTTGGGAGCATGAGAGGTCATACCGTGTCTTATTGTTTTATGGTAGGATTAACGTAGCTACGTCTGTTCTAGTCTAAGTGCTTTTCTGTTTAGATGAACTGCTGGACTTCCTCACCGGGGGGGGGGTCTAGTCTACCCTCTTCCTGACCAAGGATGTTTGACCCTTTGCTCAGCAGTCCACACACACACACACACACACACACACACACACACAGGCAAGGTACTCTTTGTTTGTATGTAGACGTCATATGTTAATGAACTTATGCATATTCATGTAACCTCAATAAAAGAACAGTGGTACGGGAGAACGGACGAGAGCTACTGGGGTCAAGCGAAGGAACGGCGTTTGTCTGGTTCTCTCCCGTGCACGAGTAACATGAAGAAGTTTGCCTACTTGCGTCTTGCTTGCAGTGTAATTATATTGTCTTAACGTTCCAGCGAATAGGTTTATGCTACAAACCTATCAGAGACAGCAAAGACTTTCTGCTGCTACTAAGTGTCCTGACTGCATAGATTTGAATTAATATTTGGTGATCTCTGCTGGTGCATTTATTATATACAAACATCCATGTGTAAATCTCTAAAACAGTGTTTTTTAACACCTCTCTAAATTTGGAACAGAGAAACAATTCTGCAAGTCAAATATGGTACTTAACGTGTGTCGATAAAGTATAACACCACGAGCAACTTACAAATAAAACAAGTGCTGTGATTATGAACCAATCAAGTATGAGATGCATGTTCCAATTAAATACACAGCACAGCCCGCCGCCTTTAGAAACGATGTGTACCTTGAGGTTAAAATACATAACACAATTTCATAACAATAATGAACTCAGTATGGCACAAATATTTCTTATTTTGGTAATGTACTTACTATAGCCCTTCTTTTTATCGGACATATATGCCCTACAAACACAACCAAACAGGGAGATCTGACAGCTGAAGGCCAAGTACGTCTTCTTTTTGAGTCAAGGTCTTAGTATGATTGATGAGTTATTATGTGTACCCAATATTTCCTGCCAAAGATAGAACAGTATTGATCGCTTCCAATCAGTATATTTGTCTATGACACAGACTATATATAAGGGATGGCCACACTTGCCAGTCGCAACCTGAAATACTCTTTACGTGCTTTATTATTTATTATCCTCAAAGTCAGATAATAATTTTAAAAAAGGAAGATCAAACTGTATAAAATAAGACTTGTGTTTAGAGAACGAGGCCACAAAGTCATCAGGTAAATGTTTCCTGAAGCAGCATTGTCATTTTCTTTTACACTTCTTCACAATCAAACATCTTTTGGAACCAAAGAAGTCGCCCCCTGCTGGCCATTAGAAAGAATGCTGAATTTTAGCTTCACATTTGAGAACCCTAAGCAACACCCATGTCTCTCCTCTGCATTTTTACTCATTGATTAAAGTTTGAGTGTGATGTCAGCGTATAGAAATATCAAAATCAAACCCACACAGATCTGATCAGGCAGATGACGAGAATTTGGGAGGTTGAACGCGTAATAAAAATATTTAAATTAACCAGTACTGTTAGGATAAATTATGAATAGTTCCTGCTACAAACACAAAGCACATACGTAGATTTGATGGTGATGCAGCGCTCCTGCTCGTCTTTGCGTGTGTCTGTGAAGCGGGTTTCTCCGGCACGGGACGATGCAATGATCCCCGCTTTGGATACCAGCGAGTCGGTCAGCGTGGACTTCCCATGATCCACGTGTGCGATCACGGACATGTTTCTGATGTTGGACTTTTTGTCCATGATGGCACGGATCTGATCCACCGTGAAGTTCACCTGGAGGGAGGGTTGGAGATTTAGAAGGGGAGAGGAGCAGGGTGGCTACAGTCATCCATTTCCAACTAGCACAGGCTCATTTTATTCATCATATGCATCTATTTCTGTCCACTACCAGCTCTCCCCAGCCGCTCCGAGAAGAGTTATAAAAAGAAAGACATGTTTGAAACTGAACCCAGGAAGAAGGAGAGTGGACACCGCTTAAAGACTTTACCTCCTGATTTCCAGAATTACTGAGTCACCATTCACCATGTGGCAACTGAGTGGGGGTGAACGCAATGTACCACAATTGCAAGAAAACACGGTCTCTTGATTTTAGACCTTAAACTAAATCTACAGAAAGAGTGTTAACCACTAAGTTTGCTATTTAATGTGTAATATATGAAGAGGGCAGTCCTCTAAGATGACAAGATGACAGTTTGTCTAGCAGTGGGTTGTTAAGACTATATAAAACCATCCCCATAATCCTCTGTAAATAAAAAATATGAAGAAAACAAGGTCCAGTGTCCCTCAAAGCTTTCCTAGCAGAACAAATGTATTCATCAATTCAGAAATATCACACTGGATATATAAATGAACACAACCAAAGACTCTTTTGGTGAAATAATTCATTTTTACATCACCCACTGCTGCAAAACACTCAGATGAAATGCGGTGCAGCTCTCTGAGTGTGACGTAGTGCAGCCTGCCTATATGTAATAACACGTTTCCATCGCTTCTTAAATAAAAAGCAATGACGCAATCTCTTCTAATCAAATGAAAATCTACATTTCCCCCCCACACACAAACAGAGCTGATGACATTTACATTAGACATGCCATGGCCATGTGCGTTCCCTCTGTGGGCAGCTGTATTAACGTGATATTTCTGCGGTCATGCCAGAGCAGCGTGATATTAAAGGCTTTGCAGTGGACGTCACAGTGAGAGCTGAGCGGCCCGTGCACTGGAGGCCACAGCCCTGCGTTATCGGCCGGCTGTTGCGCATGTTATAACGGCGAACAAACAGAGCCCTTATCCGATCACATAACACCACCGGGCATCGGCATCCATTTCACGGACCTGACGGGATCCGGTGCGGCTGCAGTCGGAGCCTACAACTCATAACGGTTGTTGGGTGCAGCATTTGACAGCGTGTTTTCCCTCGCTGCTACAAATACATTAAAGGCATCATCTATACATTTAAGGCTCTAGTTTCACTCACCATGTTGTCTGCAGGTCGTGGGTCTTTATGTGCGACGGGTTATTGCCGTAGTCGCTGCCTCTGAGGACAGGCAGTCCCGGTGGTGACAGGAGAGGCGCTGCTGCTGCTGCTGCTGATGCGGCTGCCGTGTAGCGGTGTCCGGTCAGTGACTGCAGCTGCAGGGGGCGCTGCAGCTCAGCAGCCCGTCACATATCACATGTCCGTGGCGCTTTGCCATGTTATCCTAATACGTCCATGCTGAGTGCGTGTGCGCGTGTGAGTGCCCGGCTGTGTTTGTGAGTGCGTGAGAGTAAGAAGGGCGCACTTCTGTTGACTTAACCATGTATGTTTGTGCCTCCAGCTGCCACAAAAGATCCAAAACTTAAGAACAAGTACTTTTGTACAGTTGATATTTACATTGTTAGAAAGTAACATAATCGAACCAAAATGCACTAAAGTCAAAAGATAAAGTGGTTTGGCAACAGAGATGACCACTTTCTAAAGGAGGTAATACCAACTGAAGCTTTATTCAGTGATTAGTTTCTATGGCTTCAGCTATACAGACAGACAAACCTTTATTGTAATCCAGTCTATACACAAACAGTGTATAGACGCGAAGACACGTTTCCTGTGCAAACGGTGCGGTAAGGTCCATATAAAGGATACAGAATTAATTAAACATAAATATGGATATCAGTATAAATATATACTGCACATTAGATTTCTTTGCGTTAAAGCTTTAACTCAACATTAAAAAAGAGCTTCATTCGAATCACGCATTTCTGTGGTATAGCATTTGATAACATAAATCCAGATTTTATAGAATTTGTATTGCTATTTGCTGTGTTTTGAGTAAATACTAAATATTTTGTGTATGGTTTTGGAATATCGTTGACACATTGATTGCATTTGAGACTTACCACACTACCACACCTATATATTGTTTTTGGACTTAAAAACTTTTATTTATTTGTTAATTTATGTATGTATTTATTAACAAAAAATACATTTATTTCTTTGTACACACACAAAAAACAAAATTCAATTCAATTCAATTTGTTACAGTGTGTACTGGCCTAATTGTAATCGTAAACATATGAAAATTCCGCAGGATTTCACTGTCAGTGCATCTGTTTAACCACACCGTCTGGTTCACTTCTCTTTAGCCCACCTAAGGAGCCAACGATGCATTAGAAAGCATGTATTACTGTTGGTTGTTTGCTTGTATTTCTCCGTATCTTAGCGTGCAGCTGCTTCTGGGCGTGTCAGTGAATGACGTTTAGCAGCACTTGGAGAGTGCGATGCATGCTAGAGCCAATTTCACAGGAAAGCCTTATCCGCAGCAAAAACTGAATGTTTCCTTCCTTTTTTTCCCATGCTCCGCCTCTTCCCCCCCAAACATTTTGATGTACACCTCCGCCTCTGAAATATCGATCCCCGTGGAATAAAGCAGGCCACTGCTAGACAGGGCGCCGTAGCAGTCCTCCACCAGCTGAGGGCAGAGCAGGACAAAACATGTTTGGGAGGTGCCAAGATATGTGGAATGGGACACTGAAATGAAAACTGAGTAATGTAAAGAACACATTTAATCAATCTGGTGCAATAATAAGTAGCTCTGCCACTGAAACAATCCCTCCCCCTGTGATAACAATTGTTGGGGAGGGGGTATCTTTCTTATTAAACCAGTGGACTGTGCTCTACATGTCCAGAAAGGAAATAACTGAAAAATACATTATTCGTGGGTTTCCCATAATAAGCACATAATGGGCTCTCATGAGAGCAGATGATTATTATCTCTAAAGAAAGCTTTACTCATGAATTTCAGATGAAGATAAAACCACAAAGCAAACGATGCTGCAAGACGATTTCTTTTTTCAATGTTTATTTTTAGTTTTGAGCTTGCATTTATAATTTCTGCTCATAGTCTCTAAATGTAGAAAATCTTTTGTTAAAACTCCATAAAATACATATCATTAGAAAGTTCTACTTTTTGTCTTCAGAGCACTATAAGAAGCAAAACAAATTTAAATTTAGTGAGCAACAATAAAAGATCTACACAGCTCCAAAGATTATTCATTGTATAATGCCCTTTTTAACACAAGGGAGTCCAGATATTAAAGTTTGTGGTGACTAAACAAGAACCAGTGGTTTCCATGGTCAGTGCAGCTGATAAAGCTGATATTACTGCAATATCACTGCGCAGTGTGTCACGTTTCCTCCAGCAGGGCTGACCTACTAAAACAGCAACGTTCACAGCAGAAAGAGCGTGTTGTCTGCAGTCGCATAGGCAGTGGTGTGCAGATTACTTCATCTGAAAAACGGTGTCTTTCATCTAATCATCAGATTTATGCAAAAGCTACAGAGGTAGTTTTCATAAACTCAGTGAAGTAGTCTTAAAATTGCAAAACAGTGGAGGACGATATCTTGATTGGCCTTTTAGCAGGAGTCTCTCTGAAGCTTTCGGTGTAGGACGCTGACTGCCACAGTGCAGCTTAAAGTGGAGCATGTCTGGCTTTTTTTTTTCTTTCTTTTTTTTGTCAAACTCCAAACGGTGGGAAATATATTCCCTTTACTAGTCACAGGAGGATTTTACACATTAAGGGAACTGATTTCCAAACTTGGCAGTAGAAAAATGAATAGATAACATTAAATTTAAGAAATAACAAAAACTATCGATGTTATGATATCATATTTTTAAATGTAATAATAAACTTATAAACTGATAGAATCCACATGATGTGCCTGCGGATACTGAATTTAGATTTAAAATGAACATTTGGGGTTGTTACCTGAAGATCTTTAGGGAAATCAGAAAGCCAACGAAAAAAAATCTTACATGATTGAAAACAATTCCCAGTTGCATGTGGGCATTCGCTGCAAGCGTAGCGCTGAAGAAGCCAATTACATGACACTTGTAGCTGTGAGAGTGAGGAGAAAGCTGTGGATTATCTCATACTAGTGGCACACATGATGGGAAATTTCAAAAAGCAGACGCTGAGCTGGTACTCCGTTGTAGCTGTAGCTGAAGGCTGTGTTTAATCTTTGTCTCCTAATTGCAGAGTTTATGATTTTACCAATAACGTACAGTCAGCTCCACTAGAGACAGCGGACAAGCGTGTTTCTCCTGTTTGCACACACTAACAATTTCCCAGCTGTAGATATAGAATGATTTTGCTCACATTAGAGCAATTACTGAGCTTCAGATAAGAGCTAATGAAAATGCACTTTGTGGCTGGTTAAATGACCTTGATGTAAGCTTCAAACATGTTTTCAGCCCGTGACTTCACACCCATGGACCTGAAGAAGGCATTTCTTTGATCACTGCAGTAGCTGTGTATTTTTTATATGATTCTTTTGCTCTCCACACATCTTATTGAACACTTTCTTGCCAGGGAATAGGGTGAGCTGACCATTTCTGTGGAGCTGCAGTCATTGGTACCTGTGCAGGTCATTTCACTGGAAGAGAACTGACCGCATAAAAGTGATTTCATGGTATATTTCATTTTAAAACACCCTAAGGTGTCCAATAGATGTTCTTTTCCTTCACCCTAACCAACCTGCTCTCACATGGAGATATCTGAATATGCATTCACATTGTGATCTAATATGCAATAACAGTTATGTGTACTGAGCAGCAACTTATTCCTGGTATCTAGAGATGTGCTCAAAATGCCCCGGTTAGATAATCACTGCACTCAAAGTACTTTGATACTCTCTAATCTCCAGTTAGAACAACAATAAAGATAGCAGCGCTCTGCTGCCATTTAATTAGGCGTATTCATGAATATGTTGATTTTAAAGCAACTAATATACTTAAGAAGCAAGTCTTTGAAAAACTAAAGTATAGCGGTCATAATGGATTTGTACGGTGGCTTCACTGTGAGCGTTATTTTCTTAAGTAAGAAAGAGTCTAACACAGCAGAATATGCTAATACACCATCCATTTCCATTAGTCTCACCAGAGTGTATTTAAATAACCTTTTTTGGCCTTATACAACAGGGGCTTTTTGACATTTGAATTGTATTTTAGGTCTGGAAATCCAACCTAGCCTGTAAAACAAGCGTCTCCACCAAGCCTGGGAATCAGACACCTCAGAGAATTTGATTTATTCACATTATGCATGCCTGACAAACAAAAGATAAGAAAGATTTGCGTCCTTTCTGCCGTGCCACAGTTTCACTTTCGTTCTTCCCTTAAAGTCCCTCTTCACTCTGACTTTTGAACAGCTTAGTAAAGGTAACAAAAAAACATAAATTCAGAACCCAAAGAAAATATCTGGCATCTCTGTCTGCTTCGAGCCATCTGATGAAGGCAAAAATGTCATATAAAATTATGTGAAGAGAAAGGAAAATGGCTTTGAATCATTTGAGCTACCAGGCTGTGTTCCCTCAAAGGTGTAGCGATGCTTTGAAGTTGATATGGCAATAGGAGGATTGAGCTGATGGTGTTCATTCTTAAAAGAATGCTGACTATTGATTGTGCTTATTCTGCTTTTAGACGGGTGTAATACTAAGTAGCTCTGCCACTGAAACAATCCCTTCCCCTGTGATAACAATGAGATAATCTCTGCCAATGTGCATGTTCCCCTTGTGTAATTGCTGGAAGAACACATTATGTAATATCTTTTGCTTCATGGGGCGTGCTAGCATGAAACAGATGCTGTTAATTATGACAGCAAAGATAAGGAACGGATAACGTTGTTTTGCATTAGGAAAGCAAAAAAAAAAAGTCATTGATCAGCTTTCTAAAGAGCTGTAACTTGAGGAGCAAGTGTCTATTTGAAAGACACAAAGAAAATAAATATTTCATTTAGAAGGATGCATGTTTTTTTCTCATGTCGATCCACCTTGATTGATCCATCCCTTCACAGTAGCTTCAGCTGAACTCTTTGTTGTTGTAAACAGTTTGCTGACAAAAAACCCCAAAACATTAAGGTAATTATCAGTTTGTTTGCTGCCAGCGACTGAAAGAAACTGTCCAGAACAATCGCATTCTCTTTCTTGATGCTTTGACAACAAGCTTCACTGAAAGGTCTTTGCAGCTGTTTGCTGAAATGTTATTTTTCTCAAACCACTGAAAAACTGTAATTGTTGAGCCACTTTTTAAAAAAGAGTAGCTTGGACACATCTGCTGTTATAGATTAAAATAACCTTTGTAGATAGCAATTATATTTAATCTCAGTTTGGTTTTTGGTTTTTTAACCGTCCCACTTAAAGTTCGGTTTGGGGTGGGGGGCCGGTCATAATGGAAAAAACCAAGCACGGTGGTGGAGGGGTGATGATTTGGGCTTGTTTTAAAGCCACGGCATCTGGGCACCTTGCGGTCAATGAATCAACTGCAAACTCCTCTGTGTACCAAAATATTCTAGACTCAAATGTGAAGCCATCTGTCTCAGATAAATCTTGGCAAGCACAGCAGCAAATTTACAACAATCTACAATGAAAACAATGAAGTATTACTATGGCCCAGTCAAAGTCCAGACCCTAACCTGACTGAAACACTACACTTAAGATAGTTGTGCATAAACAGGTGCCCATAAAGTCCGCCACAGTGATGTGAGAGACTGATAAAGTCATAAAAAAAGTTATTGCTTCTACAAGTAGATCTACAAGCTACTGAATCATTGGATCATGTGAAACGTTTATTTTTCATGATACTGTATCTTCTGGAAACTTGTTTCTGTAATTTTGGATCTAAGTGGACCAACAAGAATTTGGGGGTTCCCTGCTGCTCACTCATTGTTCTCTTCTATTTGCACATTGAGCCCTTCACTGGGCTTCATTATGTGAAATATTACCAAGACTATCATTAGTAACTCTTGGACTGTCTTAAAATCATTTTAGATGTGCCAGAACTGTCTCCAGCTAAACGACAGCTAACTGAAAGATAGTTCTCATCTCAGTTTCTGGCTTTGATGACCAAAGACCAAGCACAAAATCTCAGTGTAATCCTGACTTTTATTGACTTTTACCTTTTAATTAAATTAGTTCAAGTCCTTATTCAACCTTAAAGCCATAAGAAGAATCAGGAAGAAGTCCCATAGAAGGGGAGCATTTTTTCTTTTCCTTCGATTTCCATCCAGAAACCTCCCAGACAGCTTCAGCTCTGCTTCAAATCAGATCTCTGCGCTGGCTTTCAGTGTCAGTGAATAGAGTTTGAAGTACAGCTGCCCTTTTTGTTAATCCCTCAGTGGCTTAGAAGCACATCCTGACTTTCTTTTACTAACTCTCTCTAATTTTCAAATAATCAAATAGACAGTTTCTAACCCTTGAATTCAGATTAAACCCTTTCGTGTGTGTTTCCACTGCCTTGTGGATTCCTTAGTGATGAGCAGAGAGAGGAGTATTGAACTTTTGTTGGGCTTAGTCCAAACTGGTGCAAATTAAAAGTCAGTCTTTCCACTTTCTGTGTTTGAAAGCAATAAATTGGGCTTTAAATTTAGCTTGTCCAATTTAAAAAAAAAATAAAAAAAGAATTTGACAGCATACACCAACTGCTGATTTATGACCTCAAAGGTCACACTTATTAACAATTAAGTAATCTCCCTTCTTGTCTCTGCTGGCTGACTAACAGTGGATTGGACAGTGATCAGCTGGGTTGGGGAATGCTGTTGTGTGATATGGCATTTCAACTTTGTCCCTGAAGGCTGACTCAGACGCTTCTCCTTCACGCTAAAGGCACAAGGAACGTACCAATCTGGCTGTGTGCTGCATTTGTATGCCTGAAGGAGACTTTCGCTGAAATTCCACCAGCTGCTTTAATGTCAGAATTATGACACTGACTACAGACAAGGTAAGATCACTGGGTGCAGTTGATGCTTTTTGTGTAAGAGAGTGATTCAGCATGAGTGCGTGTCAAGAAAGCGTCGCTTTAAAAAAGGCGAACGTGAATGCAAGTTTGTCAGAGACAAGTGAAGTGTGAGATTGAGCGAGTTTTTGACACCCAGGTGAAATTGGGTAATACTGTGAAAAACGTTTTATCTTTTGAAAAACTGAGAAACACTTCAATTTCAGAACCATCACTGTTTGTTTCAGGTGTACGATGGGATGGACATCATTGACCTTCTGCTCAAAAACACAGGTGAATCCACCAGTTGCCACAGCAACCAAACGTGGACCAGCTCAACTAATGATGTAAGTGTGCTGCTCATTATGCACAGTTTGTCAAGTCAAGTCAAGTCAAGTTTATTTATAGAGCACATTTAAAAACAACCAAGGCTGACCAAAGTGCTGTACAGTAAATACAGATAAAAATACAATAGAACACAATTTCGTAATAACACCTCGCTGATAAAAATAAAATAAAAATATATAAAACAAATAAATTAAACCTTTCTAAAAGCCAATGAAAAGAGGTGAGTTTTAAGAGCGGTTTTAAAAGTTTCTAGGCTTTTGGAGAGTCTGACGTGAGGAGGTAAACTGTTCCACAGTCTGGGTGCAGCCACAGCAAACGCCCTCTCTCCCTTTGTCTTTAATTTATACCTGGGAACATCTAAAAGCATCAGGTCGGCTGACCTCAAAGATCTCCTGGGGCGATAAGTACTAAGGAGTTCTGACAGGTAAGAAGGTGCAGTGCCATTTAAAACCTTAAAAGCCAGCAATAAGATTTTAAAATCAATCCTAAAGGCAACTGGGAGCCAGTGGAGAGAGCAGAGAACCGGAGTGATGTGTTCTCTTTTTTTTGAACCGGTCAACAGGCGAGCGGCAGCGTTCTGCACCAGTTGAAGGCGATGTAGACAGGAACGATCTAGGCCAGCATAGAGGGAATTGCAGTAGTCTAGCCGTGAAGTAATAAAAGCTAGGGTTACTAAGACAGCAGCACAACCAGAGTCAACAGTTAAAAGCAAATCATTAAAAACTCTCAGAAGGGCGGTTTCTGTGCTATGCCGAGCTCTAAAACCAGACTGGAACTTCTCATAGAGATTGTTATTGTCAAGAAATAGCTGGAGCTGCGTGAGGGCGGCTCGTTCCAGTACTTTAGACAGAAAAGGGAGGTTGGAAATGGGCCTATAGTTAGAGAGTAGGGATGGATCTAGATTAGGCTTTTTAAGGAGAGGTTGAACAACAGCGTGCTTGAAGGGTGTTGGAAAACAACCAGAACTGAGGCAGGCATTGATCAGGACCAGAAGGAAAGGTCCGACTGAGTCCAGAACCTGCTTCAGAAGCCGAGAGGGGATAGCATCGGTGGAACAGTTGGTAGTCTTAACCTTGCAGACTATTTCATGCAGCTGAGAGAGAGAGAGATTGGTTCGAACTGATTAAAGGCAGAATGGCACAAAGACAAAACACAGGGATTGGAAGGTGAAGATGGAATGACAGACTGCAGGGAGGAAATCTTGTTTACAAAGAACTTTAGAAAGTCATTACAGAGGGTGGCAGAAGGTGTGAGTTTGCTCCTAAACCGAATCACTCAGGGGAAAACATAATCACGGCCACAAATTCATCTCATCATGAGAACCTGAGTGCTGAGTTTAAACTGTATTCTGGGGTGTGCCTGATTGTATTGCGGCAAGTGTTGCAAATAGCAGGAACCAAAGGAAACAGAGAGAGAGAGCGAATTGAAAGCCTGGTGTGTTTACGCTTCTGTGTCTGCTTGTATGTGTGATTACTATTATCTATGATCTAGATTCATTCTGCCAATCAAGCCATAATGTAATTATGTATGCATACTCTCTTCAGACACTGAGCACTAAGCAAAGTGATCCTGATGATTTCTTGGAGTTCCTGCTGCATGGGAGCGACTCCTCCTCTGTGCCAGCATCACCCCTGTGGTCTCCCTGCACCAGTGACAGTGGCATCACCGAGGACCCCCTGACAGATCCCACAAACAGCCCTCACACAGCCTCCTGCACAGCCTCCACTCCCTGTGATATTCAGGCTTTCACGCAGTCTTCGTGTCTCGTGAATCAGACAGTGGCAAATGAAAAAAAGCCAGATGTTGTTATCGATCTCGGTAAGACAACATTTAAATAGCAAAGGGTTAACCGGCTTGCTTTTTTATACAGGCCAGAAACATGTACTGAATTGGAACCTGTAAAGCAGTAGTTTGTTTTAACAGTGAGCGCAAATGTGAGGTTGAGACGCGTAAAGAACAAAGTAACCAGGGCACAGGACTACCAGATGAAAAAGGGGAAGCTTTTGACATTGTGAGATCTCTCATTTTGTGCTTTCTGTAGTGGGATAATGGGGGCTTTTGACTGAGCCTCTGATGGCGGACCTTTCAAAGAGCCACTTGTTTGTTTTTTCCCATTTTTGAACATCTTTAAAGATAAACGGTTGTGATTGTTGCCATGCATAAACTGTTTTGTGAGGGCAGCTATTTTGAAGATTGGTTCATTTCACTGTGCAGTTTTTTGACCCACCACTAGTGCCAGAAATATCTGAAAATACATTTCATTTAAAAAAAACCACATACATCACCTTCTAATTACAACAAAAGGTTTTAAAACACAAGCAAATACATCCACAAGGTCATAATTATGAGGAAAGGAAAGTAATCTTTTCGGGCTGTAATTTCTTTAACTCTTTACATACCTGCTTAATTACTCATCAGCATCACAATTACAGTGGACAGCTGTTTTATTTGTCTGTACTGGACTTCATCAGTGAATGAGTGAATAAATTCATCATTTACTTGGATTTATATAGTATATATTGTCTGTTAGGTTAAAGGTCAGTGTTCTTTTAATTCATTACAGGGAACAATTGTTGTAACACTGGTCTTGTGCTTGTAAGACTATATTACAAAGTCCCTTTCAGCAGCTGCTCGAAGCTTTGTAACAGCTATTACCGTGAAGGTTAAATCCATTGTGCATTTGAAAGGTAGCGACAACTACACAAACCGCCATAAACTGCAGCCTTTAACTCGCCACAGAACCAGTGTGGGTGTAATTCAAATGTGTGAATTTATATCCACGAGGGAAGCGTTACTGGTTTAAATGCTCCTGCCAGAAAAGATCAGCAGATAAGACCAGAGGGTTCCTGATGATTCGAAATGGCTGTGGAGTGTTGACATATCAATATTAATGCAACCCACACAATTTAACATTAGTGTTTCCCAGTGTTTACAGTTTTCCACATTTGCTTTGACACATTTCTTGAAACCTTTCACACACATTATTTCTTTTTTCCAAGCTGTTAACACAAAACCTAGACACAATACTCAAAGTCAAACTACTATTCATAAAACCTCTGACTCTTGTAAACAATCGTATCGAAATAGTTTCGACTGTGCTTTCAGGTCACACTCAAATCCCGCAACAATAAGAGCACTAACGAGCCTTCATTGAGCAACACATCAAAAAAATGGAAAACACAACATCAGGGTGTGGACTTTAAAAATAGTTTGAATAATCAGAATAAAATAGAACAGAAAATCAAAATGCAAAAAACTGAACGAAATAGAGTACAAGAAAACAGATCATTACAAAAATAATTACTGTTAATAAGAATCTTAATGGAAAACAGGCACAGTCTGTGATTTTCTGAGGTTATTTAATAGGAAAAACTGTACTGTGCTGATGCTGTACTCATAGTATCTACCTAATAATACACAGGAGCAGGTCTGCAATTTATAATCCTATGATCTATGTATGATCTATCTATGTATCAAAGAGGCGTAGGCTTTCGAGTGCCATGGAGGGACATTTAACTTTGTGCCTGCACCTTCAGTCTGAAGATATTAAAGAT
Source organism: Aulonocara stuartgranti (assembly GCF_965226115.1). NCBI lineage: Eukaryota > Metazoa > Chordata > Actinopteri > Cichliformes > Cichlidae > Aulonocara > Aulonocara stuartgranti. The sequence goes on from NC_138954.1 coordinate 22,421,940, forward strand.
CATACCTATATTTTATCATTGGAGAAGGTGCCCCCCTCAACAATTAGCGAAAACATCTGGATAAAATGTCATCCTTTCCTTCTTATCTCAAGCCTTACCTCCTGAACTGAAGTCACATGAAAACATATGCACAAATTTATTTATTCCTGATATTGTCGCAATTACAGTCAGTAGATTAGACATGTGACCCTCCAGTCTGGGACGGCTGACAGAAAACAACAAAAACTGTTTGTAAATTAACATTATGGCAGCTAATTTCTTAAAATTCAAACCTTCACTCTGATAAACAGCTTGATTACATTCTCACATTGTATGTGAGTTTATTCACTAAGCATCCAAGTCCAACAATGTTACATCAACTTTAAAGAAAGTTTCACTCATGCTGGCAAACACCAGCTAACAGCAGCAAAAACAACAGGCTAAGGCTTAAGCATATCCTCAGCAACTCACCTCATCTCATATCATCCATCAGAACTGACCTTCACTAACTCATCAACTTATATCGAACTCTCACAAACGTCCACAGCCCACTTCAAAGTAAATAGATGTGGACGCCTCTCACCCGTCATTGGCAGCTGAGGTAAACAGTGGGCTGACAGCCTTCACACGAATAAAGAAATTGAGCAGACAATAGTAGATACACACTGGCTGGCTGTGGCGATTATGGAGTACAGTCTAAATTTAATGTCTTTGATCTCTCTTAGCTGGCTAAAACATTTTTCTCATATTGCAGCAACTGTAGCTCGGATTATGCATTTGAATCGAGATGGGAAGAAAACAAAACTCAGTTGACTGAAATTTACTGACATCTAAAGGTGAAAATGTTTATTTACTGTAACTTTAAATTAAAACAGAAACAAGCAAAACAATCCTTTTTAAAGGAGCCCACAGAGAGCTAAACAAAGCTGGAGTGGGAGAATATTCCATATTCTAGGTGCCACAGACTGAAATGCTCTGTCAGTCCTGAGTCTTGTACAAGGAACAACCATTATATTCAGAGCCTACAACTACGATTAGGAGTGTGTTTACAGTTTTTTCTGAATGCTTAAACCCTAACTGTGATTCCTGTAGCACAATCTCTAAAACTATTCAGACTTATAGCAAAACCACTCACTGAGTTTGCAAAACTAAAAGCACAAAAACTGCTTTGCACTCAGTTTGCAATTTTGTAACACACACTTTGCAAAACTGTAGGCACAATTCACTGCACAACACTCAATTACCAAATTTCCAACACACTCCTAGCAAAAGTATACACATGTATGGCTATCATTAACACTAATTTGCCAACTGTCTGACACACTTTCACATGTGAAAACTTTTTTAGATAATTCGTTCACTTTGCAATCTGCCTAAGCACTATAATACAGGTAGAAGTGAAGGTGAAGGTGAAGAAGTAGGATGAAGAGGACGACAAGGACAAGGAGGAGCAAGAGGAAAATGAGGAGGGGGGAGAGGAAAATGAGGAGGGGGGAGAGGAAGGGTAGGAAGAGTAAGAAATAGAATTACTGATGACATCAGAGCTACAATAGTGGACCATGTAATCAACCGTGGAATGACCCTGAGGGTAGCTGGCCAACGGGTCCAGCCTAACTCGAGCCGCTACACTGTAGCAAGTACCATAGGGACATCTTGAAATGAGAATCGGTTAGTACAGTCACTTCGCACAAAGACTTGTAGCACTGCCATATGCCAATGAGAAACACACCAATACCATTGATGTAAAAATACTGAAATTGTTACTTTACAGAATTGCTAGATGACCAGATGCTGGGGGCAGAGGAAGCATGTTCACTGCAGACCAAGTAACCCATATAGTCATTATGGCGATTGCAAATAATCCTATACTTGGAAATGAACACTTGTGTTTGTTTTGATGTGTTTGAATAAACACCAGTACTTGAAGTTTGGATCCCTCTATGCTTATGGATCTATGACAGAAGTATGAGCTCAAACTGACATAGCCTACCTTGTGCACAGAGAAAGCAAAAGCCAGATGTGTTTTGTACTCATACCATCAGTGTGCAGTTGGCGCATTGTGTGCTTAGTAGATGATGGCTTGTGTGTACTGTTTGATACGGAAACACCACTTTTACGAAGGTGTGAAGAGTTAGTCTAGCTGTGTTCGCTTTTGCAAGAGAACTACAATGTTTTGATGATTGGGTGACAGGTTTTCTTATTTGTGTGAAGAGTTTTGCAAAATTAGCCAATAGTTACAAAAAATGTGCTTAAGCAATCAGAAAAAACTGTAATAAGAAGCAGACATAAATTATCTAGAGCCTGTCCATTCAGTACTCTATTAGTAACTTTAAGAATATAAAAACATCATAGAATCTACTGAATTTACTATGTAAAGCACATATATCTGTAATACTTTAATACATGTAAACATTTACTTTCGGAAAAAATGGAAAGTTCTGATGCTATTTTCTATTTTTGTTTTTCAAATTGACTTTCTGTGAACAAGAACATGGCCTATCGCAATCATCTGAAATTGCTGTTTTCCTCTTCCCTGCTGTTTTCCTCTTCTTACAAATGCTTGTACACTTTTGTGCACTATGAACTGGCATCTGTGTGTTAACAAGAGCGAACAATTTCAAGTTGTATTTAGGAAACGAAACACAATGCGCTGTAGTTGTGCTTTCCAAATGAGCACTAAGAGCAATTTATGTATAACTAGCTGGAAATTAAGAGAGTGAGTCTTTCAGTAAATGGAGTTGGGACACTGTGTATTTGTTTTAAAAGTGGCATATCAGGTTTGATTAATTGTGAAAAGCTGACAATATAGAAATCACACGTTCTTCAGCCTATAGGTTAACTGGCTACCTTAAAACTTTCTCACAATTTTTTTATATAATTACAAGACAATGTCCTGATGTCACTAATATTACAGTTTTTTCTGATTGCTTAAGCACATTTTTTGTAACTATTGGCTAATTTTGCAAAACTCTTCACACAAATAAGAAAACCTGTCACCCAATCATCAAAACATTGTAGTTCTCTTGCAAAAGCAAACACAGCTAGATTAACTCTTCACACCTTCGTAAAAATGGTGTTTCCGTATCAAACAGTACACACAAGCCATCATCTACTAAGCACACAATGCGCCAACTGCACACTGATGGTATGAATACAAAACACATCTGGCTTTTGCTTTCTCTGTGCACAAGGTAGGCTATGTCAGTTTGAGCTCATACTTCTGTCATAGATCCATAAGCATAGAGGGATCCAAACTTCAAGTACTGGTGTTTATTCAAACACATCAAAACAAACACAAGTGTTTATTTCCAAGTATAGGATTATTTGCAATCGCCATAATGACTATATGGGTTACTTGGTCTGCAGTGAACATGCTTCCTCTGCCCCCAGCATCTGGTCATCTAGCAATTCTGTAAAGTAACAATTTCAGTATTTTTACATCAATGGTATTGGTGTGTTTCTCATTGGCATATGGCAGTGCTACAAATCTTTGTGCGAAGTGACTGTACTAACCGATTCTCATTTCAAGATGTCCTTATGGTACTTGCTACAGTGTAGCGGCTCGAGTTAGGCTGGACCCGTTGGCCAGCTACCCTCAGGGTCATTCCACGGTTGATTACATGGTCCACTATTGTAGCTCTGATGTCATCAGCAATTCTATTTCTTACTCTTCCTACCCTTCCTCTCCCCCCTCCTCAACTTCCTCTCCCCCCTCCTCGTCTTCCTCTTGCTCCTCCTTGTCCTTGTCGTCCTCTTCATCCTACTTCTTCACCTCCACGTCCTCTTCCTCGGCCTCCTCTACTTCTCACTCTTTCTGCTCCCTCCATTGTACTCCGCACACACAGCTTACCTGTATTGTAGTGCTTAGGCTGATTGCAAAGTGAACTAATTATCTAAAAAAGTTTTCACATGTGAAAGTGTGCCAGACAGTTGGCAAATTAGTGTTAATGATAGCCATACATGTGTATACTTTTGCTAGGAGTGTGTTGGAAATTTGGTAATTGAGTGTTGTGCAGTGAATTGTGCCTACAGTTTTGCAAAGTGTGTGTTACAAAATTGCAAACTGAGTGCAAAGCAGTTTTTGTGCTTTTAGTTTTGCAAACTCAGTGAGTGGTTTTGCTATAAGTCTGAATAGTTTTAGAGATTGTGCTACAGGAATCACAGTTAGGGTTTAAGCATTCAGAAAAAACTGTAAAGTAATGATACATACTCCAAATCAAGCCAATATTTTGTGTGACCAAGTTTTCAAGGTACTTGGCTGGTTGCTTGCTTCAGGTGGCTTTTGTAGATTTTGGCTATCTCGACATCTTTAGTCTCTCCCAGACTGACTCCATGAGACAAGAGCTTGATGGGGACTGTGCCATCTGATGCATAATTGGTGCAGGCATGATCAGTCTCCTCCCTGGTGGTGCCACAGGATGGACAGGAATCCAAGTGTCTAAAATGCCTAAAAACCTGTGCAGCATTGTGTGTTTGCAAAGTGTTTTTAAAGCACAGAAAGATGCTGCAATGACTGACGTTTTGTGGTGGGTTTTGTTTGAACTCCAAATACAAGCAATTTTGTAAACCATGACATGTGGTGTACTGTTTTTTCTGCTTTAATATGCAGGCTGTGAGTCTGGCAGCATAGAGGAGGATATCGGAATTTCATACTACCTCACCACAAACCAAAATCCTTTGCAACCACCCAGCCATTCTCTCACCGTGAAGGACCTGCTGTTATCCAACCTGGGAGACAAAGTAAGAAGGGTTTCATAATTGTGTTGAAACTTAAAATATGTGTGGTGTCCTGTCCAACTCTGACTGAAAGAGAATTTTACTATCTGCCTGTGCCTTCTTGGGGAAAGCTGCAAATAGAGTAACTTTAAGTGAAATGAATTCTGTCCATCTGGTTCACAGGCGCAGCGAATCCCCCAGCATTCCTTGCGGGAGCTTGTACTTAATGAGGATGAGAAGAAGCTTCTGGCTAAAGAAGGGGTAAACTTGCCCAGCAGACTGCCTCTATCCAAGGTACATGAGCAATATACACATGTATGTAGGGCAAATGTCTCTGCACAAGCATGCTCCAAACACATCCACAAACACACACTCGTGATCTAAATCTGTATCCCCAATTTATGTATAAATCTGTATCCCCAGTTACACAAAGTCAGCCAGATATGATGCCCCCCCTACCCCACCCACCCTTCCCCACCACCCACCCACCCACACACACACACACACACACACACACACACACACACACACACACACACTCTCTCTCTCTCTCTCTCTCTCAACCTAGTTTCATCTCACATACCTTTTTCTTTATTCTCTCTTGTCCTGGTCTCCCATGTGTTTCATCTCCCTGACAAGTTTGAAGAGAGAGTTTTGAAAAAGATCCGGCGGAAAATCCGCAACAAGCGCTCAGCTCAGGAAAGTCGGAAGAAGAAAAGGGAATATGTCGATAGCCTGGAAGAAAGGTATGACATTATCTCTGCACCGACTTAGGAAACATTCTTTTAATCATCTGCTTTGGATTTTTTTTATGTTTTTCAGTGATTCAGTGAGTGTTTTGTTGTTCATTAAGTAAAGCACACTTCATGTTTCCTGGTATTTGTCAAATAGTTCCCTGAAAAAAAAAAATCCTCACAGGAAGCTCAAAAAAAACAATTGTATAACAACCTCAAACAACACTAGTGAGGTGTTTTGAATTAAAAAGAAGAAGAAGGAGAGCTGTGCAGCAGTAGTTGTCATTGCCTCCAGCAAAACCAATTAATTACAGAAACTTATTCAAGAGAAAAAATTATATAGTGCCAAAATTGATAAAAGAAATACAACCCATTAAAATTCAGTTCCAGTGAAGCAGCCCAAAATGAAAGACATAAACCTTGTTATTTTTTTTTATTTATTCACTAATAAAGATCTGGATACACAAAGAAATACCATTTTCAAGAGATTGCTGCAAAAGAGAATTTCTTTTTCATTGGAGGAATATTTAGATAAAAACAAAAAACAATTACTATCTATAATGCCAACGGCACTTCAGTAAGAACAAACACACGAAAAGATGATGTTTTAATAATGCAGAGAATAATATATATTCATACTCCTGCTGTGGAAAAAAAAGAAAGTGAGCCTTCTCTCAGTTCTAAGGTTATATATCAGGGTATAATAAAAAAATATGATCTAGTCTTTACGTGGTCTTAAATTTAGGTAAATTTAATCTGAGAAGGACAACAACATTCTCACATTAAACTGTGTTGTGACAAAAAACTAAACCAAGATCCAGAAACAGTCCTGTGAGAAACTAAGCACACCCAGTGATTCAGTAGCTTGTAGAAATACCTTTAGCAGCAATACCATCAAGTAACTGTTTCCTGTATGACTTCATTAGTCTCTGCCATCATTGTGAAGGAACTTTACCCCACTCTTCTTTACAGTGTTGCTTCTTAAATTCATCCACAGATCTTTTAAGGTCTCACCACAACATTTCAACAGGTCAAGGTCTGGACTTTGACTGGACCATTGCAGCACCTTGATTCTTTTCCTCCCTTCTTTTTGGGATCATAGTCCTGTTGTTGGACCCAGTTTTGCCCAAGCTTTAGCTGTCAGATAGATGGCTTCACATTTGACTCAAGAATACTTTGGGATACAGAGAAGTTCATGGTTACCTCAATGACTACAAGGTGCCCAGGACCCGTGGCTGTAAAACAAGCCCAAATCATCACCCCCACCACCGTGCTTGACAGTTGGTGGGGGTTGTTTGTGCTGATACGCTGTGTTTGGCTTTCTCCAAACTTGGCACCGTCCATTATGACCAAAACACCTCAATTTTTGTCTAATCTTTCTAAAGGACATTGTTCCAGAAGTTTTGTAGGGTTTTTTTTTTTTAGATGAAACCCTTCTAAACAAGCCACACTTGTTCAGCCTTTTTCTAATTGTACTGTCATGAGTTTTAACATTTAACATGCTCACTGAAGGCTGTAGAGTCTGAAATGTAGCGCTTAGATTTTTTAAAAAGTTTTTGTAAGGATTGGATGGTCTGACTGAGGTGAATTTTCTGGGATGTCCATTCCTGGGGAGATTGGCATCTGTTGCTTTCCACTTGTGAATAATCTTTTTCACTGTAGAATGAAAACATTTTCTGAGTGGCCTGATAACCCCAATTGCTTTTCTAAGATCGTTGCTGATATCTTTCCTGCTTGGATTTGTGATAATGCTCCAGACCTGCAAACTAGCAAAACGTCTTGACGACCTGTTAATCAAGTGCATTTCATTAGCAGCGGCTAATTTTTAATGCTCTTTGCACTTTGACTTAGTTTTTATTGACATAGTGTAATATGTCACGGTTTGCAGTTTATCTGAGGTTGTATATACTCATTTTAAGACTTCTTAGAGATCTTAATATTGTTTATGAGAAAAAAAATCGGTGTTCAGTAAGGTCAAAGACCTGAAAGTTTCTACATTCATTGAACATTGTAAAGAAACTCAGAATACCCACCATACTGTGATAACTGCTCCACTGTGGGGCACCAAAACACTTACGGTCGATCTGGACCACTTTCTCATTGTGCATACACGCAAATTCACAGATGTAGTCAGGAGAGAGAGTGGATTATTCCTAAACATGATGCCACAACCCAGAACAGCAAGCAGGTTTTTGCGTCAGTCTTCCTCCTCCTCTACCTCGAGGCTGCTCGGAATCAGCCTCACCACACAGCCAGCAAGCCTTTGTCACCAAATTTATTAATCCCACCTGCCTCCCACATGCTGGCGCTTCAACCACATCACACCTCCACAAACAGCGCTGCGTGGTCGAGCATGTAATTTGACTCGCCTCAAAGAAACGCAATGCAGCAATATTCCCCAAATTCCTTTGTTTGTCAAATCCCCCTAGGTTTATCATTCCTCAGCTTCTCTTGGGGGTATTTTTAGAACTTGTTTCACTCTGATGTGGTTCTTAAGACTGACTCCCTTGCACTGCTGGACTCTTTTAAAACCTGCCATTACTGATCTGTGTCAGAATAAAAGAGTCGATTGAGAGTGAATGGAGGTGTTTTGGACCACGGGTGTAGCGGGTGGGATAAAGCCAATACACAGTTTGAGCTTTAAAAATGGCCAAACACAAATGTACTGTCACTTTAGTAAATATTTGAAATGTGAAAATTGTCTGCGTGTTTTGCGTACTAATGAAAATGTCTTACTGATGTAACACAGGAGGTTTATATATCTAATTACATGCTATCAACATCTCAATCAAGCTTGAGCTCTGCTGCCTCCTGATAACAAAAGTTTCATGGCAGAGTGAGATTGTCTCTCCCAGAGTCAGCATTCGTTGATAATTAAACCAGATTCAAGCAGAGCGTATCAACAGGGTGTCATTATCAGTCGAAGGCATAATGGACTCACAGTGACTGAACCAAACAAGAGAGACACCAGAAGAAGAAAGGGGGTGGAGTCCCTGGATGACAGAATGGGGTTTGCGATAACAGTCAGCAGGCTGATATTGGCAGAGAGAGAAATGGAGGGCAGGCGAGGCAACATCATAAAACGATATTTTTTTAATACGATTCTGCCCTCATTCTCCTCCTCCTCTTTCTGTAGGATGTCTGCATGTGGTGCTCACAACCTCGAGTTGCAGAGAAAGATCCAGCAGCTGGAGGAGACCAACAAGTGAGTCCTTAAGTGAGGCAACAAAAGTTTAACCTGATGATTATTGGCATTAGATGCCTGGACGACTCAGTGTTTTGTATAATGATGGAGAGCTTAAAGTCCAGAAAATACAGTAAAGAACATAACACACCTGATTAGCTTTACCTGTGACAACATCCAGGACTTGCTTTTGAAAGTTGCAATGAAAAGCAAAGAGTTACCATGACTACAGCCCAGTGCACTACATTTCAGCATATGGTCTGGAAAGGTCCAAGTCTCTGAAGCTTTGGAAGCTATATCCTGGCTCAGGCACAGTCAGGGCACAGCTTCAGAGCTCTGGCATGATCGAATGGTCACTGTTAGATTTTAGAGAATGGCTATTTTAGCTCTGCAGCAATTGCTCCTGTAAAAATAGCACCACAGATGTCTCGGTTTTTCAATTTATTTCCCTGTTTCAGTTATTTAGCTACTGTGTTTTCATTAGTGGGATTATGTCTGGTAGTATTTAGTATTTTGTTGATAGCCTAAACCACTTCATCTCAAGACTATGACACCACAAGGCCTGTTTCATGGAGCCTAAATCCAGAAATATAGGATGACAGAAAAAATTAAGATTGACCATATATAGTCAGAACATCCGGGTGTCGTACATTTAACAATGGCCAGGCTGAGGAGGTGCAGCCATATGAAAACACGGCATAATTGCAAACCCTCACATTTGTTTCCCATCAAAGTCCCTACCGGTTGAACAGATAAGGCAGCAGGATTAATCAAACCTGGACGCGGGGCTTTTACAGAGCTAGCTGCACAAAATAAATCTCCACGACATCTTTTGTGACACCGCTTTCATGAAACCGAGTCACGGCTGAAAATGGCCAAACCGTTCTGCCTGTTAAAGATTCAGGACTGAAGAGCCTGAGAGTAAAATTACCAGCATACAAAGTGCATACCATTCCAAATCTTCACACAGCTTTTCCAACTTTTCTTTTCACTCGGCAATTTCACTGTCCTGATTTTTTTATTCTTTTTTCCCTGACGCTGGCAGACTGCTGCTTGTAAAAACAAAATGTGTGAAGGCTCCACACACACACACACTCTTCCTTCAATTTGTCCTTCTCTCTCTCTCTCTCTCTCTTTTTTGCGAGAGTGATCACAGATGCTGGAAATGATGAGACCCCTTATGTGAAACTTTTGCACAGCCTCTTTCATCTTTCTGTCTGGATTTGTGTTGCAGTGCTCTGCTGAAGCAGCTAAGCCGGCTACGGGCTCTCCTTCCTAATGGCCCCAGCAAAACAAGACAGAAAGCAACCTGCATCCTGGTGAGATAGAGCATTATGTAATTTTTGAGGCAGTCATAATTGTAACAAAGAAATACAGTAAACATTAAAAGTTCATAAGCACATCAAGGCGTGCGACTGTTTGTACCGGCAGGACTGCGGCTGTGAATGCTTTGAATATTTAAATGAGTCAGAGAAGCACCGGTTGTGCAAAATGTTATGTAGTTGTGTGCGTAATAACCTACTCAGTTTCTTCTTTCTGATCTGTGTTTTCTATGCTTGACCTCTTTTTGTCCATCTGTCTGTATTTACATCCAGGTCTTGCTCCTCTCCTTCTCTCTGCTGATTTCTTCAAATCTTCGACCAGACCCTTACAGCCGGCTCAGTCAGGCAGACTATGCAGAGACCAAAGGTCCGTAGCCATCATGCATGGCCAATCTTGCTTTCTTTTTTTCTTTTTCGTCCATGCACACTCACTCATGCACACACACTCACTCTTCTCAACCGCATCTCTGTCTCTCAGTGCCGTCCCGCTCCCTGCAGTCGATGGATGATGCCCGAGACATCCCTCCTCCTCCACCTCCTTCTCTTCCTCTTCCTCTCCTCTGCGTTACCAGGGGCTTTGAAGCCCTGCGCAATCTGACAGAGAAGATTAGGCCCTGGACAGATCTCCCCAAAGCAGACGTCCCCTTCTCTCGCCATCAAGATCACAGGCACAAGGACCTTCACTGATTTATTCTAACAAGAAAGACGTGGCGCAGGGGTGCGAGTTTGGATGCGAGTGCAGCCCCCAACAGGGTAGTTTAAAAGCTTCTCTGCATCTGCTTTTCACTACAGAGGCTGGGTGAGAGGCTGCTCCAGCACATAAACATCCATTTGAAAGGTGTTTCAGGAATGCACTTTCACAAAGGCCAGTAAAGAGGTCATTGACGTGGATGTAATCATTTTTCATTTTGCTCTGAATAAAAAGCCTTTAAGCACCTGCTGGATCATGTATGCTGGATCATACCTGTGCAGCTGATGCCTGTTAAACACAAACACATTAAATACACATGCACGCTCACTACTGTGATTTATTATTTTCTTTGAATATATACCATGATCTGTGGTGCATTCAGTAGGAGCTCTGCGCAGTAATTTAATGATGCATTTGCATTTTTCACTGTGTGTATGTGTATATGTGTGTGTATGTGTGTGTGTGTGTGTGTGTGTGTGTGTGTGTGTGCTGAGGCTTAGACATTTAAATCTTTGAGACAGGTTGCTACTGGCAGGATCAGCCAGGTGTGAATTCACATTTTCTCCAGTGAATTTTGGACCCGTCTGAAAGTTTTGTTGTTGTTTTGTTTCCTTCCTCCAGCGATACCATGTGTCCTGTGTCGAGGAAAACCGATTTGCAAAAATAATGAGACAATATTTTGAAAACAAAAATGACAAATATGACTCAATGAGCAAATAAAAGCTTCAGGTTCACAGCCAGCTGTCAAAACACCAGAGGAAGGTGGGTTTCAGTTTCATATCATTATTTTTGAGAAAGAAAAATATCGCTTACTGTAATTGTGGAAATGTAACTAAAGACTGTTTACAGATCGACGTTAAGTGCCTTTTTCTGGTGAGATAAAATGAGATAAGCAGCTTAAATGTTCTACAGCTGCAAACCTGGAACAATTTAATCTGAAAATACAATAGTAGTAGATTTTAAGTCAGGAGTAACAACTGGCTGTTGGAAAGGAAAAGAGAAACAAATTGAACTGTGATTATTTTTAAATGATGAGTATGTTATGGATTATGTTCACATAAAGAAGGCACAGAGGACTCTGTAAGTGTTGTTGATGTAAAAGTTTCTAACAGAAGGATCTGAGAGCAACTTGAGGTGGGATACCTTGGCTACCTGATCTACCCCATTGTACTGTAGTACTTACACAGCATTGTTCAGTACTGTGTGGGGGATGAGCTGTTTTATAGCCTGGGCCATAGTGCAGTACCTCTATCAGAAGGTTTTGTTGTTTTTTTTTGTTCTTAACTATGAAATCTGTCTCTGTAGGTGAGCATGAAACATCTTGACAAATTTGTAATTAATTATACAATAAATGCAATTTTGAAGCAGAAAAACAACCCCCCCCCCAAAAAGCATCAATGAAAAATAGTACAATGTACCATTTTACAATAAATTATTTTTCCGTATTCATTTTTATGGATGTTTTTTTTCCATATTTTTTAACCAGTCATTGAATTTTACCAATTACAGTTTAGCAATATATCCATAAACTTCCATTTAAAAAAAGAACATATACAAAAAACATATATAATATCACTATAATTTCTCCACAGCACTTTATACTTTCAATCAAATATCTGCAAAATTGATGCCCATCACACTCAGCTGCAGTTTTCTGCCTCATATACTTACACAATACTTTTAAAAGAAACACTGTTGGCATTTCCGTCAAAGCACAGCTGTGCATTCAAATCTGCTTTCAACTCTATAATTTGAATACTTCTTTTTGGTTTATATTTTTACACAGTTGATATTTTTTTTTGTCTTTGTCGGTGGAGCTGCGTCGTGGAAATGTGGCTTTATCATCTCACTGTTTTTTTTAATCTCCTGGCAGCCGTGCATCGAGCCTTTCTCCCTGAGAGCTCTCGCTGAGCAGAGAATGTGGAATAACCGAAATAAATAAATAAATATTTCTGCAAACCAAGCTCAAAACTACGGGCTCACTATACGCACACAGCGGCTAGGAGTCGGAAATGAATAATTGATGAGGCAGGTTAGGCAGTGTGTTGTAATGATAGAGTTAAAGATGTAGGTGGAAATTCAATCAGGATCTCAGAGCTGAGCAGAGGTGCTGCTACCCGAGGGAGAAAAGAGGTTGCAGGAGGAGAAGATTGCTCAGATAATTTTAGAAGGTTAGGCTGTCCGGATGGGGCTTCATGAACATCTGAGCATAGCTGCAGAATAATTAACCTGCACTCACAAACATGAGCACATAATTCTGACTTAATGATGACAAACATGAAAGCAGATGAGGCTGATTTTGCTCAGCAGCCTGAGCTCCTTCACCCTTTTCAGTGAGTTTGTTCAGTGTCTTTTCTTTAATTCTTATCTCTGCACAACCTTACATACATTTACTGTTTAAACATTAACCGGCTAAATTCTTGGGGCATTTAATATATATTTGATTTTTCTCTCCTTTGAACTAAATTTAATTTAAATTTATTAGCATTTCTTCCACTGCCATCATATTCTTTGCATTGCAGCAGCTCTGAGGACGGCATTTAGAGCGTGAATTCAAATCATCTTCTCCACCAAAGAATGACATTGACGAAACGCCCTCGATCAGGCCAAGAATTTGTATTTGAATAACTGCATGTATTACTAAAGAAGAGCTCATTTTTATAACCGTGTCTGGGCACAAATTTACATTGTAATACAGTCAGTGTAAAGTATTTTCACCTTCATCAGACAGAAATATTCACCCTTACACATTATCCCTACCAGTGTTGGTCAAGTTACTTGAAAAAAGTAATCAGTAACTAATTACTGATTACTTCCCCCAAAAAGTAATCCCGTTACTTTACTGATTACTTATTTTCAAAAGTAATTAATTACTTAGTTACTTTTAAAAAACACGATTTACAACCTGAATAGGTGATAAAGCGATAGATCGTTCAGCCCAATTCTACTTTTTCTGCATAATCCATCATACAAAATGTAATCAAATGGAAAAGTCTCTTTTTTTTAACTTGTTTTATTAGTTTTAATCTTTTAACTTCATGCATCAAGCAAAAATTAAATTATATGCAACATTCTCTGACTGGAAGAAATTTGTTTAATATTTAAACCTATTTTCTGCACATTCCAGCACATAATTATTTTTTTGTGTGTGTCTCACTCTTTCAAATAGATGCAAGTAAAACACAGCAGAAAATAAATAACATCAAAGACTCAGCGGTCCTTTTGCTCTATTTTCACCTGTAAAGCAGGAGTAGGGTAGACGGAGGTGTGCTCTGGTGCAGGTGTGCCGCAGCGGTCAGTGGAAGGATACGGCAGCTTCTCTGTGAATTTCCCATTACATGGTAGCACACTCGGTGCTTGTTTAGGGGTTTTTTTTTTCGCTGTAAAAAGAAGTTTTCTTCCCACACACAACGGACACCAATGTTTTTGTCACTTTTTATGGAATCAAACTCAAAGTAAGGTCAGTGCTTCCACGCTTTAAACGCTGCACACTCATACTCTCTCCCACAATCGATATATGATCCACTGTTGATCTGCACACAGCTGTTGTCATGAACGTCACACTCACTTACGTCACTGTCATGAGACATTCTTGCAAAAAAATCACGGTTTTAGTAACGCAGTAACGCAGCATTCCTACAGGAAAGTAACAATAATCTAATTACCGTTTTTGCAATAGTAATCCCTTACTTTACTTGTTACTTGAAAAAAGTAATCAGATTACAGTCTGCCCATCTCTGATCCCTACACACACAAACCAAAGTTTGCCTCAGCTTTACTTGCACTTATTTGGACTATAGTCGAAAACACAAAAGCCCAACAGAGTCAGAATCTCCCCATCCATTTATTTTTAAATGAAAGCTGAATTTTTAAGCATCTTCGAAAGCCTCAGCAGAATGACAACAAGCGGCTTCACGAGGGAGATTTGGTGGGTCAGACTTCAACCACATCTGCATTTCTTTCCATGTCAGCACTGTGTACAAAATATGATTTATTAACATCTGAATTTGTGATTAACTGCTTGTGAAAACAGGAAAAGAAACCAAAAGGAAAGGATACACTTTCTTCCAAATGTCCCAGCTGCTCTTATATTTGCCCCCTTTTACTAAGTTTTAGGAACAAGGATCAATTATTTAATACCACTTGGAGCAAACTGGTTGAGGTTAAGATGTTGAGATCTCTTCTTTTTAAAGTTACAGACTGTTTTAATATGAAGGTGCTGGAGAAAATGTTTGCTGCACTATGTCTTTTCAAACGCACTCAGTTTAGATCCCAGCGACACACTGTGCGAATACCAACAGTGACCTATAAGACATGCAAATCGCAAGTGCACACACACACACATGCACGCACACAGCTCTTCCACTAACAGCATCAAAAAGACTGAAAGCTTTCTGATTTTCTAATGTTGAAATGAACACTGAAAAACCCTTGAAGGCAAGAAAATCTATAAAAATATGATCAATTTATCTTTAAAAATTAAAGTTAAATCTGGATTACATCAAAAAAGGGTGGGTGCGGGGGTATATGAATGAAGCTCAGCCAAGAGTACTGACATCTGAAACTTGGTTAGTGGGGCATCTGCTTTAATAACGACAATAATATATCAACACTGGGGAGTCCGTGTGTGCACCGACAGAGCGCCATCATGCGGTGAAACGAGAAGCTGGGCGAGTATAAAAGCCTCCAGTGCGAGGATGCTGACAGAAGAGGCAACTGCTTCATGTCAGACTTCGACCTGAACGCGCCAAAGTAGGTGGATGCGGATTAATCAGCTCTTTCTTTTGTTTTTTCAATATCTCAGACATTTCCGACTGGAAACCACAAACAAACAAAAGATTCAAGCAAAAGAAGAAGAAGAAGAAACGCGCATTTTGGAGCTCTGATCTCTTTTAATACTGAATGCATGAGGAGAAAGAGATGGGGATTTTTGAAGCCGCACCTGCGCACCTGCGATCTCGAAGTTATCCCGGTGGAAGAAGTGGATAGTTTTGCGAAGTAGCTCGCCCTCTTTTCCCTTCCCCGCCTGCAGCCGAGTCATGCAGGTCGACAACAGCAGCTCCTCTGGAGCTCTGACAGGGCTGTGCGGAGGGGAAGAGGATGAGCGCAAAATCTCCGAACTGGTCAGCCCTACGGGTGCAGCCTCCTCTTTTAACCTCTCATTAAACTGCTGGCTTCACATACTCTCTCAGGAGTCCTCGTTGGATCTGCACGGAGACAGCGCCAATCTGGCAGTAGGTTTGCTTACCTTCTTGTTTGTTTGTTTTTTGTTTTTTTTCTACAAGTCCAGTTGGATCAGATTAATAAAAAATGAAACGGTAATTGTGCATGAATCTTGGAGATAATGTTGTTTCTTTATTCTGACATTAAAGGTTATACCATTTTTTTAAACAAGTCCCACATCTTCAGAATATGTTTCAGCTTAAAATATCTTACCATTTATTATTGCAGCACTCTGTAGCATAACCTGTATATAAAAGATGACACTGCCACCATGCCACTCATTGGTTTGGTAAGTCTGGAGCCCAATGTTTTCACAAAGTGTCATCTGAGCTTTTTGAAAGGACACCCACCCTAAAGAATAATCTGCTTTGTCATCTTTTTGGACTTGAAATAATTATAAAATAAATATTATTTGCATATAGTGATCTTAAAACTAGCATTTGAGACAAAAAATAGACTCAATAGAAAAGCTTTGCCGAGGGTGTGACTTTCCCCCCATAGACCAGGCATTAGAACATTAGAAAGAATGCAGGTTGAATACACTTCCACGTTTTTTACTCCCAGAAGCTTTAAATTATCAGGTTGGAAAAGTCTCAGATTTTTGTTTTCAGTTATGTTTACTGAAAACACCCTTCAAGCACAAAACATGTATGTGTGTGTGTGTGTGTGTGTGACAGGTACGAGTTGTCATTGCCCTGGTTTATCTGGTTGTATGTGTTCTGGGGCTCGTGGGTAACCTCCTGGCACTCTTCTTGCTTCACTCCCGTCGCCGTGGATACCACCACTCCTCCATTGACTGCTTTGTGATGAGCTTGGCTCTCACAGACCTCCAGTTCGTCCTCACCTTGCCCTTCTGGGCCGTGGACACGCTGCTGGACTTCCGCTGGCCCTTTGGGCAGGTCATGTGCAAGATCGTGAGCTCGGTCACCACCATGAACATGTACGCCAGTGTCTTCTTTCTCACCGCCATGAGCGTGACACGCTACCGCTCCCTGGTTACTGCTCTGAAGATGGAGAGCCCAAGGAGCGCCACCGCTCGGGCCAAGTGGGCCAGCTCAGCCATTTGGGTGGTGTCTCTGGTGGCCACACTGCCTCATGCTTTCTACTCCACCACTGTCCAGGTTTGTTGAATCAGTACTCAACAACTAGTCTGCCTACAGTGCATGCTCTGTGTTTTGGATAAGGATCCTCTGATCTCCCTATTTATGTTTCCAGGTTTCTGCAGATGACGAGCTCTGCTTGGTTCGCTTCTCTGACTCCGACTCCGGTCACTGGGACCCCCAAGTCCTGCTGGGACTCTATCAAACACAGAAGGTCCTTCTGGGTTTTGTGGTTCCCCTTATTATCATCTCTGTGTGCTACCTCCTCCTGCTGAGGTTTATCCTGAGCCGGCGCATTGTGTGCAGCATGGTAACCGGGAGTGCCACCGAGAAATCTGAGTGTGAGAGAGGCCGCCACCGCCGCCGATCCAAAGTGACCCGCTCCGTCACTATCGTAGTTCTCTCCTTTTTCATCTGCTGGCTGCCCAACCAGGCCCTCACCTTGTGGGGGGTGCTGATCAAATTTGACTTGGTGCCCTTCAGCAAAGCCTTCTACAACACCCAGGCCTATGCGTTCCCCCTGACTGTGTGCCTGGCTCATGCTAACAGCTGTCTGAACCCAGTGCTTTACTGCCTGATCAGAAAAGAGTACAGAACTGGCCTAAAGGAGCTTCTCCTGAGAATTTCTCATGCAGTGCAGCATGTTTTCTCTCTGTCCCTGAGGGGAAGGAGAGTGGAGGAAGCACCGCCCAGCATGGTTATGATACATAAAGACATTAATATGTGATTTATTCAGAGCAAGAGAATAGCCTGACATTTTTGCAAACACAGTTAAATGTATTTTGATTGTGTGTGCTTCAGGGGTGCTGGAAGTTGAATTTGGTCACTTTCTGTGCTAAACCAGTCTAGCTGTTTCCATCTCTCCCCAGTCTTTGTGCTAAGCTAGGCTAAATGGCCGCTGATTGTAGCCTCATAAATAGAACGCACATCATCTAAATGTTAGCAAGAAAGCCACTACGAATATTCTGCCAAATGTTGAATGTTTGCTTTGTAATTCAACTCTGTATGCCATATTTCTTTGGTGTCATGCGTGACATATTAAAAGAAGAAATAAAGTGTTTAAGTAAGGCATAAGGCCACTCTGTTCAAGCAGGAGCTTTGTCATTGATTCTCAAAGTCTCTGGAACATAATCATGAGTACCAACTAATAAATCAGTCTAAAATCTGACTCAAACAGAGACTTGTTAAGCAAATCTTGCAGCAAATTCTGCAACAGCAAAGATTGTAGAAGTATCATTTTTACGGGAAAAAAGGTCTTTAAAACTTTTATGAGCCAAAGTTAGTAAGCCTTTTAACCATTTTAAATAGGTTTCATACTGGTAATTCTATATATGTAGTTCCTGTGCACTGGTAACCATTCAAATTTGAGTTAATTAACTTAGGCTTTAAAAATTATTTCATAATCTTTCTTTGGAGTTGTCTGCTTGAGTCCTTGAACCTGACCATTTTCAGAGGAGTGTTTTTTTGTTTTCTTTAAGCCACTTAACACTGACCTGTGAATCACTCGAGTTTAAAACACATCTAACTCAAGGAATAAATCAATGTTGTGTCTACACCTAACAGACAATTAGCAAAGAACTAGTTTAAATTGTATCTTTAGCACTTTGTTACTAGCATCCTGTTGCAAAAACACATCATGTGTTCCCATTTCTTCAGCTGAAGCAAATAAGATATTCTTAAGAAAGGAAAGCAGCGAGGGAAGGCTGAGGTATGCCAAATTACACAACAAGTGCAACAGGTCTTATGGGGTGATGAATTAATTAATTTAGCCTGTGCTTTCTAATAACTCCCCCCGAAGTGTGTCCAGAGGTGCTTCAAGGTTACAGAGTAGTTAGGCTTGCTTCTCTGAGAGCTTTGGTTGAAATCTAGTGACTGGAAAATTCACAGTGCATGACTCACATCATTTTCATATTCATCTGCAATTTTGGTGGGGCCCTGTCAACCTTGAAGATAGCATAACCTTGTTTAACAAAAGAATAAAGGTGTATAATCCTTACTGGCTGCAAGTGGGAGCAGTGGGCCAAATTGCCCCCCATAGCATCACAGAGCCAACCAGTTCCTTTTACTGCAGGAGTGAAGGGCTCATGTCTTTCCTCTAATGCAGCACCCGTGTGTATGTTTTATTTTTGTTATGCACTTCTGTGAAAAAAACTATTTGCAAAAATACTACAAGAGACTTTGGGCGTTATGTCCATTGTTAAACTGTTCAATCAGCCTGTGGCCTGTTTCTTTTTCACTGCTGTTTGATGTTTGAATAGATGATCTGCAAAATGATTTGTTTGTAATTTGCGTCTTAATTCCCCACAGAGACCATTATGAGGACTTGTTACAGTTTCATCAGGATTAACGTGTGAAATATTTTCTTGTGCTATTGCTGCTAATTAATCCACCGCGCAGGAATCTGCCGGAGAAACTCGTCTCCAGGACATTTTGGCATTCACATTCAATGTTTGATGCTCGCCTCTGTGTCTGATTTCCTGTCCTGCTGTGAATTGTTTTGTGAATACACGTGTGTGCTGTGACATTAAATAAAACAGGAGAACAAGAGTTTGGTGACATCTCGGGAAAGTTAATCTCTCCTGCGGCATCACGAAGACAAGGTAAATGAGTCAGCCACACAAAGGCTCTTGCACGTTTTTGCCCTTTAGCAACCTTTAAATTTTGAACGGAAAACTATCTTCAGCCACTCGCAGACAGTTCCTGACATACAAATACCACACACACACACATACACATGAGCTCCACCACACCGTTTTCATTGTGCGCCACTGTGGTTGTAATTATTTCCCAGCCCTGCTTCTTACATCAATAATTACTTGCCTGATTCATTCAGCAGGCTCTCTGTGAGCTATGATGTTGCTGTCGGGTCACCAAGGGAGCCTGCATCTTCCAGCTGAGAACAGCAACAATCACAAGTGCTATCTACTCGAGATCCTTACTCAGACTATGCACTGTTATTAAGCACAAAAAAGTCTTCTGTTATTTGAAAGGCTCCTTTAGAAGAACTCACTTCACAACTCACCGAGAGCAAAACAACAGCCACAGCAGCTACAGTTCATCCACTCAGACCCTGGTGGGATTTTCTATTTCAGAGCCAGTTCACAGAAAAACATCTAAAACAACAGGGTACAAAGCACGCGTGCTCGGCTATTCATCTTCAAGTGCTGTACGGAGGGGAATTTCACAGTCCTGCTGATGAAAACCACTCGAGGAAGTGTCATCCGTAAGTGTCCACATATGGCCTTCTTGGATTACTGATTTATAACAAGTGACAAGTTTATTTCCCAGGTGGACACAAACATTAACACAGCTTATGTGCTGCAGAAGAAAGCTACAAGGATCGTAACACCATCAGATATGAAGCGAGCAGCATGCTTAAAAAAAAAGAGGATTTAGATAATGTCAAAAGAATAATGTGAAAAGTAGAAAATAATGGACTCCATAGCTGGATTCAGTGGTTGTTTGAAATCACAGAGACACAGTTTGAGCTCAGAGGAACCATAATGCTTAAAAATGCAAACGTAAGGACAAATATTAATCATAGATTTATATGTGTTGCATGGGAAACAGATTTCACCATCAATTTTTCAGAAATCTAAGCTGATGTTAACTTAACCTGAAAATGTGTTCATCAACTTTTTATCATCATCATGATGAAGAATCTGATCCTGCTGAACGCTCCAGTTTCAAGGTCAAGTGCAGTACAGTGTAAAAGTCTTGAGCCACCTGATTTCTTTGTACTTCCAGACTTACTTAATTCTTTAAAGTGGTCTTGAGTAATAATTCTCCAAACTTTCCGAAGAGCTTTCAAAGCTGTTCCCATTTCTTTTCTCTGACGGGCATAAAATAATATTTTTGCGCCAACAAGGTGACTCCCAAAGACCATGGCACCATGGTGTGCACCGTATCCTTAAAACATTGGAGGAAATTGGACAAGACGAGGACAAAAGAAGAACTTGAAGATAGACTTCATCTACAGCAGATGATCAGTATCTGAAAGTCACCTCCTTAACAAATAGGGGGGGAAATCCAGCAAAGACCTGACACAGCACTGGAGAGACTCATCTGATGGAGATCTTGTCAAAATTAATGTAATTATGAATGCAGAAAAGCCTCCTCAGATTTTCATCAGTCTTGTAATACCATCTGGAAAGCTATGACTGGCAACAGCTTCAAAACACACACACAAAAGTGCAACATCAGTAATGGATTGGCTTCCCCAGATCCCGGAACATTAGAACTGTGCAAACTGTGTGGCTACTGTGCGTATATTCAAATAAATTGCTGCACATACTTCTCATGGGTGGCCCAAGACTTTTGCACAGTACCGTATATCTCACACAGTCAACCTCAGGGGACACGCAGTGGCCTTCTAGAGCTTTCAACCTCATGTCACAGGTATCACCATGTTTGAAAGTCCAGCTTCTAATCATGGTCCTCATCATGGAGAGATTTCATCACTGAAAGCTTTTGAAACACCATTAAGTGGAAACATTTCTTAAGTATCAGTTGTGGAGCTTGTTTACCTGTAAAAATTCTTAATTAATAACGTTATCTGATACATTATATCTACATGACCTTCAAAATCCTTCAACTAGAACATTTTATTCGTATCCAGGAATGATTCTCAAAAGAAATGGTGACTAACTGCCCAACAGAAGGCCACAAACATGGTTGGTTTACATGTTTTTCTCTTTTTCATGTCAATTCACCATCTGTTTATTTAACTCGTGCAGATTTTTTTGAAACTGATTTCACTAAATTCTGATCAGCCTCACTGTAAAAAAAAAGAAGAAGTACGTTTTTAATTTGTTACAGTTTGCTGGACAAAGACACATCTGTACATCACCACAATCACCTGATTTTAAATCCGACAAATGAATATATAACCTTTCAACTTTAACTCAAGGAGTTTTACAAAGAAAATTGCGTTAACATTTTAGAAATTACAGTTATTTTTATACAGAGCTCTCCATTTTCAGAGGCTTAAAAACAGTTGGAGAATTGGCTGATGAGCAGTTTCATGACCCGGTGAAGCCATGACAAAGAATTTGTATAGTTTTTCACTGTAATTCTAAATGTGAGGACCAAAGAGATGACAGTGCAAGTGAAGTTCATCATTAGGTTGAAAAACCCCAATAACATTTTCAGACAAACAGCAGAAACTTTTTGAATGACCAAATCAACAGTGTGGTTCATCCTGAAAAAGGAGAAATGCACTGGTCAGCTGATCAGACAGAGCTTCACCGTGCAAAAGTATAATGACCAAAAACAAACTGCAAAAGCAATCAAAGAGTTTCTCAAAGCAATGGGATATTTCTCAATGGCCAAGCCGAGATCTCAGTCCAACAGAGTGACGTTTTCAGTTCCTGAAGAGGCAGAGAGAGACTCACAAACAAGCAAACTGAAAGTCTGGCAGGCAGAGAATCTCAAGGGAGGAAACAGAGCATTTGGTGACTTCCATGGATTTTAAATTTCAGAAAGTCATTGACTGCAAATTATTTTTCATCTAAGTATTAAAAACAATCCTTACGTTTAAAATTATCTTAGTTTATCTAGTTAATGCTAAGCCTCTGAAAATGGAGAACTGCAAATAAAAATGTCTGTAATTCCTGAACATTCAATTCCAAATTTGTGTTAAGCTCCTTGAATTAAAGATGAAAGTCTGCACTTCAATCACATCTTGATTGTTTGATGTAAACCCCACTGCAGTGGTGCACACAGGCAAAACTTCACAAACAGCTCGGGATTATGTTTGCACTGATTATTTAGCAATCTAATCTTCAGTGTTATTCTCTGTCTGCGAAAGCATCATCTGTAATAGCACTTTTAAGACCATAGTTATCTCCACCAATGTGCCGCTTTATGGGCCATGACGGTAAATTAAATTTGCAGTTATCTTTGATATTATGCGAGGAACACTGTGTTCCAGCGTAAGCAGGAAAAAACAAGAACAGCCCTCTCAGGGGAGTGATCCTCCAGGAGCCGTAATAACGAATCCGTATGCAGCAGTGAGAGACGTGACTCAATTATTTTATAATTAAAAGGCGACTTCCTAAAATGGTTTTCAACAAAGTCCTTTTCCTCTGTCTCCCACACAAGTGTCTGAAATTGTTTATGAAATAATGACATCAAATAAATCCAATGTGAGGATAAAAGGGTCATCAAGCCTTTAATTGGTGCCAACTGCAACTTCAATCAGGACACAGAACAAAAAAAAAAATCTCCACTGATGGACTGAAACATCAATTTAGTGCCTTATAAAATTCCCTATCCTTTTTCAGTTTGGCATAAGATAAATGTTTTTGTGAATTCATGGATAAATGCCTCCAACTGAGAAAAAGTTGATTAATTTCTTCATCGGAGAGGATGCCATGATGCAGAAAGAGGGAAGCTGGGCCTGAAAATGGATAAAAGGAAGCTTTATGACGCATGACGGTACGTTATCAGGCTTTGTCAACAGATAAAGCTTCTGATAAACTCGTGACTGTTGAGGCTCTGATGAAATAACATATTTGCAGTAGTGAAACCTGTCTAAGCACATCCTGCTCAAAGTCAGCGGTACTTCAGGCTTTAAAGAATTTCCAGTGTCTCAATCACATTTAGTTTCTGTCTTTCTTGATGTCATTCTCAGTAACAATGGTTACAGCTTCTCCGTTCTTCCTCTGAGACTCACCTGAGCTCGGTTATACTGAACGTGGAGCTTCTCTAAAGCAGCTGCAGACTCTGGTTCCACGATTTGCTCGCCTGCTTTTGTGTGACAAGCACAAGAGAGCATGAACTCCCTGACTGTATATATATTTTTGAAAGTCTGTAGCAGGGTTTTCTGACTTTTGCTGTCATTATTGGTTGCTCTCACTTTCCTTAAAAGCACTTTCCCAGTAACTACCAGTGAAATGCTTCCTCACAGCATGAAGCTACCACCCCTGATGGTGTGCCTGCTCTCTTCTAAATGAAGCACTTTGAATTACAATGGAAAAGTGTTCTTCAGACTTCATTATATCAACATTTTTAATGTGGTATTTTGCTGCCTTTGCCCTGGGTACAAATCGTCACATCAGGGCTCCGATTCTCTGACCAGCATCCCTGTCGCTGAAATCAAGAGGATGAAAAGCTGCTGCTGAAAAAAAAAACAACTTTCCACTTCCTACCAAACACCAAGGAAACTCTTCACAAGTTTTTTCCTGTTTTGAAGATAACTTCCTGTGTCCCTTCTGTCAGGTCTAACACACCTTCGAAAAGAGGTATCATCATGAAGTTCTGGGAATCCATAAATCAGACTCCACCTAGCTGAGCTCATCTAAGCAAGATCTGTTATTCCTGGTTTAGAAACGCAGGTTTTATTGAACATTAGACCACTTCAACTTGAGTGAAACCAAACTGTCAAGCAAGGTGTGGCTACAAGGTGGATTTGGGTAAATTTAAGTTTTATTGGATTGTATTACTGCCTCTCAGAATATTCCTATGCAAACCAGTGAAGTTCCTGACAAACTAAAAAACGTGTGATTAAATTCAGTCCCTTCATGGTTTCAACGTTTTGATTTTTAAGTGGAATCCTGGACCTTTTTGAATGCTTCTCGTTTGCTTTGGTTAAAAAGCTTTTTTTAATGTATTTTTTTGCCCTTTGAACTATAAAAATTAAATTTCACTTTCACAGCAAAAAAGGATATTGATTTCATGACACAGGTTACACATGCTCACTAAATTGGACAATGAAAAATTGGAGAAATGTTGCCTGTTGCACTGGTCTCTTAAACATGAGTGAGTTTACTATACCTTGTTGAATCTAAGCCACAGGCAGTTCTGAAGGTAAAAAGAGGTCATGTGGACTTCTCTCGAGTAGACATGATTAAAACACATTTAAATAGAGGTAGACAGTGTCTAATGATCCGTTCACATTCAGGCAGTTTAAGTGTATGCCATTGTGTCTGCAGCTGTTGTGTTTTTAGCTTTAACATTTGTTGCTTCTGTGTGTGTCAGATCAAGTGCCTTAATGGACTGAAACAGCCAAGCAGCCACGCGTCTGCCGCAGTAATTATCTACCTTTGCAAACACCTGTGACCCATTACACAAAATGGATATTCTGGCTTCATAAAATAGAGAAGGTAAGTGCAATCCAGATGCAGCACCAATTTGACTTAGGTGGGGGTGGGAAAAAAAAACAGATGTTCTCCTTTCGTCACTGAGGTCATTTCTGCCATAGACCTTATAACAGCATTCATTCATAAAGCAGCGATACACAATTAGAGAGAATCTGAACATTACTAAAGTGTTGAAATGTTGACCTCAGAGGTGTAAAATCACAGCAAACACAATTAGTCACACACTATCCGAGCACAGCACAGCTTAGTCCAGGTTCTCTCAAATGCTGATCTCCACTAAGCAACACTGTATACAGATTGTTCCACAGATTTTTTGGTGTTTATTGTCAAAACATATACAAACTGTATGAAACAAACAAACAAACTGAGAGCACAGTACTTTTATCCTGAGTTATAAATATTTTCCTAAAAATATACAGCATGATTATGAATCAAAACTGAAATTTCCCTCAACTCAAAGTAGATACTTGTTATTCATATTTTCTAAATGCTTGCTTGCTTTCTCCTTTTCATTATCTACTGAACTAAAGAGTCTTTAGAGACAAGGTCTCCAGGGATGAGATCTGGAGCACATGGCTATGAATAAAGCTTTAATATGGTGCAGCTATCTTACAAACCTGATTAAAACTATATTTGTCATGAAGTGTTTCAGATCTCATCTCATTATCCCACCTGCAACAGCCCTGCTCTCCAACTAAAGCAAAACACCTTGTTGCCCGAGATGCCCCATACTGTGGCAGGAGGAACTTTTACATCCTCTCTGTAACTCAAGAGTTCGTTCAGGCTCGAGCTGCATCAGTTTCACATCGCCGCTTAACATGACAGCAAGGGGAGTGTCAGAAATCTCTGATTAAAAAACCCACTACAGCACTAGAAAAGTCTTTGTTCCAGATGAGAAGAAGCTCTGACCTCCGTGAAACAGCTCAAATCACCTTCGGCTGTGAGGTTCTGTTGTGGACGGGTTTGTGGCGTGCTTTTCAGAAAGAGCACCTGAGGCTATTTCTCTTCATTTATCTCCACTGGGAGGTCCGCTCTCTCCCTCTTTACTGAAACTGTCTCCTCCTTAACGCTTCCATCGTCCGTTAGCTGTGAAGCTTCTCTTTTCCTCTCCTCCTTAACAAAGTTCTTTTCCACCTTTTCCTTCGCAGTAACTCCACGCGGTGGTTTGACATCGGCGGTGGTCTCAGTGGTAGCTGTGGAGCTCTCGCAGACAGTTGGTCCATCCCACTTTGGGATTTCCAGTCCCAGCAGCTCCATCAGCTGTTTCATGACGTCGTCCACATAACCATGGATACGCAGGTGTGCATGCTTGTCCTGCACTCACAGAAAATTGCAGCCATTGAGGTAATGGTTGATAATAATCAGTGTTTTTTCCAGCATTTACACAAATCACTCAACACTTCAAAGGTAAATAATTACACGTGCATGCGTTTGTATGTGTTGGTGTTGCATACATGACACTCACGTGTTTGGTCGGCTGCAGGTTGACAATAACCAGTTTGCCACCCTTGCGCTTGGTGAGGAGTGGGAGGTCTCCACTGGGTTTGATCTGCAGGGACGTGCCCAGAGTCAGAGCCAGGTCCGCTCGTCTAAAGAGGACGACGCCACACACAAACCAGTTCTTCATCATTCGTACATAATTGATGCAATCTATATATCCAATAGATTATCTTACAGTGTTAAATTGCATTATTCATTTATTTAGGTGTCATTTCTTGCAGTGGCACCACCTGACTTTTACTTTATGCTCTCCCTGTGCCGGGGCTAATTCTCTCCAACTACTCCAGATTCCTCCCACAGTCCACAGACATGCAAGTTAGTGGGGTTAGGTTACTGGTGATTCTAAATGGGCCATAAGTGTGAATACGAGTGTGAATAGTTGTCTGTATCTCCGTGTCAGCCTTGCAAACTGTCCAGGGTGTACCCCAGCTCGCAGCTGGGATAGGCTCCAGTTGTCCCGCAACCCCGAATTGGATAACCAGAAGAAGACGGATGGCTGAAAACCGCTCCACAGTTTTTTACTTTAAATTTATTATCATTTGAACAGCATTTTTAGTCGTCCAAATCTGTTCATTCAACAGGCAGCTAAGGCACCTGACATTGTTAAAGAATATATATTTGAATGCAATGAAAATCTATTCAATTAAAAATAAGTTTTATAGAATAAACTCCACAATGTCATAAAATGAATGAACAGAAACTATACACCTCGATAAAATGTCACGTCTTTGGCCCGTGTATATATACGTTTGTATCTGTCAGTAAAAAGGCAGTTAAAGCTCATTTATCCTGGCTGAAACTGAATGAATGGCAAGGTCAGCTTCAAGGCACTTTCTATGTCAGCCAGTCAAGGTACAGCGCGTGAGTTACTCTTCAGACTACAGCTTTTGCAATTTGATTCTATAACATACTTGTGCTGTTTGTTGTTATAAATAGCAAATTAGCTTCTGCGTTATGGTACGAAAAATGTCTTCTTTTTTTTTTTTAAAGCCACACTGAGCGTTTCCAGTGAGCGTTCACTATGAATTCTAATCAGTTTGTTCTAACTTTGAAGAAATCCGCTCAAGGCTGTCAAGAGATATTGTGTTCATATGTGAGAAGCAGTCCAAACCAAACACACAGTCCCTCCCTCTGGCCTCGGCTGTTACAGTCACAAAGGCAAAAATGGCAAACAAATAAATAAAACAGATACTAAAACAGATACTTAGTGTATGCAGCTCCAATCCTAAACCACAAATAAAATAAACACAACTAAAGCCAGAAATCAAATTTCAGTATATACAGTCTGATCACACGCAACACTTCCAGCTGTGCAATGAACACATGCTGAACTCCTGCACTGTGCTGTCCCCTGCTCGCTTGAGCTCAGACAAATTTGGTCGTTTTCATCTTCAAACCGGTGCAACGGACGGATTCCCAGGTCTGCGCCCGGACAAATCCACTGCATGAACTGCAGCTAAACCTCACATTGATTACAGCTCGGTAATTTTTCACCTTTTTCCGCTGCCATGAACACATAATTCAGAGTTCAATGGTCAGAGCTCCAAATCTCCCCTTTGTACTTTAGTTAGTAATAATACATCCATTACAAACGGCGCATCAAGGTGACACATAAGCAATAAGAGGGTTTTTTTGTTGCAGAGGGAAAGAATGCAAATGTTCACACTCCAGAGGAAAATGGGGACATCAAAGCGCACTGCAATGCATATATAATCCCTAAAAAGGTTTTCAAATAAGGTCTTCTTTGCATGTCAGGATCAATAGCAGAGCCACAGAAGGCTAAAGCAAATCAAACAGTTTCCACATTTTTCAGTTCACAGGATGTGTTTGAACTACTGCTTTCGCTTTATATTGAGAAAAAAAACCCAGACATGTCAGAGGAACTCTGACAGAAAAGAGCATACATTTTCTGTTTCCGCCTTATCAAAGCAGATGGTTAAACAAAGAACATCTACAATATAAAGTAAAAAAAGGAGTTCAAACTACTGCACCTCTCACCTGCTTGCGTCATCTGCTTTGTTCAGGTCTCTGTCAGGAAGAGCATCCTCCCAGTCAAGTATAGTGCTGATCAGCTTCCCTCTTTAGTATTAAGGAAACACAAAGGAAATAATAAATCAACAATGACTCACTTTTCGAGTCTTTAAAATGCACAAGCCTACGCATGTGTCACCTGCACGCTCTGAGCCCCCTGGATCGTACCACCTCACAGTAGCGTCCTGTCGGTTTCAGGCCCATCACACCGATCACCTTTTCTCGGACGTACTGCCTGGAAAACCAACAAGAATTCCATTTAATTCTCAGTGCGTCCACAGCAGCTTTACATGAATTACAAGAAAGAAGATCAAGCTGCTCCCAAGGCATCAAAGCAAGGTCTAATTTTACACAAAGCCTGACACTCAGTGGCTACTTCAAACCACACGTCTTTTAGACCTAAACGGTGGACTTTCCAAAAAGGTTCTCTAAAGATTTCAGAGCATTTGGAGATAGTGAGTGTGGATTAAGCTGCTGCGGTCCTGCTCTTTCCAGATTCATTTCACATTAGGATCCCTTACGTGTGCAGGGGGAACCACTCCTTACATTTACGTCTTTGAGTGTTGCCAGTTTTTGTTTTTACCTGCTGGAAGTGGAAACCAGCATGGGGTTTCTACTGCTGCGGGGCATCTGCTTCAGGGCTCTTCTGAGCAACTATCTGTGTACTTATGGAACTCCTCTGAATACATAAAGAGGAATACTACCACGGCATGTTTTGATCAACACATTACCCATGTAGATTGTGTGCAAATTCCAGGAGGGAGATGGTAGAAAGTCCATTGTGACCGTAGGAAATGTAAGGTGCAGGACTCCTTGGATACGTGCATTCTTAAGCAGTAAACATAAACAGATCCTCTTATTTGCATGCTTTACGCACTATGTGGCAGCCTTGTGCTTTGCTGCTGGTACTGCCAAACAAGCGCCTAATGAAATGTGAATTCAATGTAAGACAAGCTGTTTTTATCAAAATGTAACTTTTTGTGTTTGTGTGCATGCACATACCTGCCACACTTCTCACACTCCTCCACAAACATGTTCCCATGAAGCTCTGATAACAAATCCCTGACAGAGAGAGGCAGATGGTATTCGTGTTATTCACCGTCGCCAACGCAGATATAACTTTTTGGTGCCAGAACTGAAACTAAATAACCACCAATGTTATAAAATACTTTTTAAAGTAGATTCGTTAACTGAGGTTTCACTGCCTCTACACCCATATGAACCTGAGCGACATCCTGGCTTCAACTCTTCCGGGAAGGCTTTCCACGAGGTTTAAGAGTGCTTATGGAAATTTTTTGGCATTTTTCCTAAAGTGCATTTGTGAGGTCAGACACTGATGTTGGAAGAGAAGGCCTGGCTTGCAGTCTCCGCTCTAATTCATCCAAGGGTGTCCTATTGGTTTGACGTCAGGACTCTGTGTAGGTGGGTCAAATTTTTCCACACCAAACTCGCTCATGTGGGCCCCCCCCACACCATGATGCATGCTGGGTGCTGTTTTTTTATACACCTGTGGCAATGGATTAAATGATTTGAATGGCTGAGTAAATGCTTCTGCCAATATAGTGTAATAAAAACCTGTGAATATTTCAGCCAAATACCACCGATTCATGGCCTGTTACCGTACATAACATCCAACAAAGGCTATTTCGACCCAGGAAAAACCCTGTAATGTGAGGACACTACAGCTCAACTTTTTCTCTATCCTTCTTTTCAACTTGGACTCTTATAAATATTCTGAGCACTCATATTAGTTTCTGAGCATCACCTGGCACCTGTGCCGATTAGGCCCAACTGGTTTCCTTCGCCAGCTTAATTATTTCCTCAGAGAAGCACCGCTACGCTTCCTGGTCTCATTTAAAAAACCTGACCGAGGGTGGAGGAAGGCTTAGAAAAAACCCCCGAAAAAACCCCCCCGGCTTCCAGGGAAAGCAAGCCTTCCAATATGCATAAAGGCTGGATGTATGTGCTGAATTAAAAATAGGACTCCTGGCCTTGGGTTAGTCCAACATGGCTGTGTAACCCAGACTCAGACCAAACATTTTCCATTGCACTGAAAATTATTTCAAGCTATTCACCGCAGCTGTTATCACACAGCAGCAGCTTCAAAATTTACACAATGAGTCACATGTGGGAATGAATTGATATGATTGGGGGAAAACAACAGTAATGTGGTTGCTGCATGCATTTCATAAACAAGTCAGGCTGAAAGCTAAAGAGCTACTTTACACCTCCTCCATTCATTCTGCTTCAGCTCCAAAGCATTCATCGTGAAAGTTAGTGATATTCTTAAGATCTGACATATACTGTATAGTCGCATATAGAGAATAGCAATGTCTCTACGATTTAAATTACCTGGGGAAGCCTGATCGCACATGCAGGCCATCCACATTCTGGCTGATGAGATATTTGAGGTACCCTGCCCTCTGCAGTCCCAGGAGAGCCATGTGAGTGAAGCTTGGGCGAGCATCTTCAAATGTAGTATCAAAATGAGGTGACTCACCCTTTTCTTCAAGAGTCCACACACCCTTGGGACCCCTGAAAGAAAATAAAGATTAGAGAGGAAAACTTTTGTTGACTATGTGGATGATGTTCAATGTGAAATTGTTCCGTTTCTGCTCCTGTGATTATCTGTCAGTTGTGGATGTCTGAATGGTTGGATGAACACAGTGGTACACTCGCTGCTGGAGCTGTCTAACACCGTGACAGTTGCCAAGTTACTCTGAGGGCATGCAACTTATCATTAAGCATCAGACGATAGAGCGCATCCTACAAATCCAAAAAGACAACCACATGTCTCATCTTTTGCTCTCAGCTTGGACTTTAAAAACCCCGTCTTTCAGCCGACCGGCTCAAAGCCTCATCGGCAGTGAGGGAGTGATGCGTGCATCGCATACAACACCCTAATCACCCCGTGAACGATGCTGCGCGACATTAGTCTGTGAAGCTGTTACATTTACGTATTAAGGTGTCAGTAACAGTAACTTAATGAGCTGAATTTCTTCTGATCTGGAGTACGTGTGTTTATGTGTGTCTGAGCAGCAGAGGGAACACAGTTTGCATTTGTGAGCTTTATGTGTATGTTTTAATCTTGGCTCTAATGATAAACCCTCCAAGGTCAACTCCACCTGGCTGACAGGCGAAGCAATGAAATATTAATTTGCCTTCACATCCGAGTATTTATGCGTTTGTGTGAATTCACATAATCTATAGTACAACTGAATGACTACAATGAAGACCTCTATCCGCTCCACATCTCTGCATTCGGGAGGCAAACATTTGCCACAGTACCAAAGACAATCTAAGTAGACAATAGAAGTATTTTCCATTATATTTTCAGTGCGTGTTACACAGTGCTAGACCTTATGTGAAGTAAGCAAGCACCACCCTCCTCTGCTCAAATCACGGTACTACAAGAGAAACAGGAGAATAAGCCGAGAGGTGCTTGTTACATCTCCCAAAATACCAAAAAGATATCAGAAATGCTCAGCTCACAGTGAATAGATTGATTCTTATATAGCGCTTTCTATTCTCCCAACATGCCTCATTTACACAAGCACTTTTTTCCCCTTATGCTTAAGCGCTTACTTACATTGGAGACCAATTTGGGGTTAGGATCTTGCCAAAGAATATTTGGCATGCAGACTGGAGCGGCCAGGGATCGAACCACCAACCTACTAATTGGTAGATGACCTTCTCTATCTCCTGACCTCTCCGACTTTCAAGAACAAGGTTCAAAGACAATCAAATATTGTCGTAGTCCTGACTTAATTGGACTCAACACAGGAAACCTCACCCGGCCCAGACATGGAAGGGATTGACAGCTTGATAGCTATTTCTGGATCCTGTGGGTGGTGGTGCATGGCTGTTCTTAGTTGGTGGAGCTCATGACTGCACAACACAGCTTTTCTGCACACAGTAACAATTTCTGTAGCTATGATATTTGATGATGCTAATATGTGCTAATCATAAGAGAACAATTAAACAAATTAAAAACAAACAAACAATCAGAATCATTCATTTGTGCTGCCTATTAAATTTCATGACTTCACTCTTTAAGGTCAATTAAAGCATAAAATTTCCATCTGAAAAATATTCAGTGACAAAACCGTGAAGCAACACTGGCCAACTTCGGGCTCAAAGGATAAAACACACTTGGAAGATTTTATCATTAAGCAACAGTGAGGTTTTACTGCCAGTTTTAATCACTGCTGATCAAAACTCTAAATTAACAGCATTATAATAATCGGAATGAATCGGTAACACTGACTTTTTTTAAACTGATAAAATTTCTTAACTGCAACTCAGATTTCATAAAATCAAAACAATCAGATGCTACATATATTTTAATTAACAACTAGGCGGCATCTTCTGTGGATACTGCATCTATCACAATGGCATAGATTCACAGTAGAAGAGTCTTGGTGGAAAAACATCTGGTGCATCATTAAAATCAAAGCATGTGACTGCAAATTTTTTGATTTGCTCTGCTGCCATTAAATTCAAAATTAGCTAATATTTTACGCGAAGTAGTAAAATGTCTGAATTTAAACACTTTAACTGTTTCCTTTTCTGTTGTGAAAAAAATGTGGGTTTATGAGATTTGCAAATAATTAGACTGTGTTTTTAATTCACATTTTACTCAGTGTCCCAACTGTATCATCTGCCAAGGTGGTGATGGTGATGATTTTGACCTGCTGTAAGAAAAGAACTTCCCAAATCTGAGATAAATTAAGTATGTCTTGTGTTTTCTTTTCTTAAGATTTGGGCTCCAGAAAACAAAACATAATATTTGTTTTTGTTGGAACTGTATTTCCTTCTTTGCACTTCTAAAAGAAAATGTAACTTGGCCTAGAGGTGCACAATCTATGCAAAAAACTGCACGTCAACATAAAAAAACAACAACAAAAAAACACTTTTGTTCTTGTCTCACCTGAAGTCGGGGATACCTGCCGAGGTGCTGATCCCAGCTCCCGAGTGGACAACCAAGTACTGAGATTCTTTAATCAGCTGAGCTAGAGTTTCCACCTTGGCCTTCAGCTCCTCAGGATTATCAAAGTGCTGCAGCAGAAGAGAAAAACGCGACTTCAAGAGCTGACCGAGAGCCACATTCAAATCAAATTACAATGAATAAGTCTGTTTGACAAAAGGTACAAGCACACAGCTGTAACACAGTTTATTACAGCTCAGCACTGATTTAAAAGAAACACTGACAGTTTTGAAGTACTGGTATTTGTGACTCCTCTAACCCCCTCCCCTTGTAGCTTTCAGACCTATACGTGTGTGCTGAAGATAGTATCAGTATACGATCTGTGCACTTCCTAATAAAATACGTATAACTAATGTGATATTACTCGTGGATTATTATCCGATGCTTGGAGACAAACAGAAGCTCTTCGTGTTACTTTCGGATGTTGCCGTTTTTAAAGACCAAGCTCTCCAAACGTACTATGCGACAAACGTCCGCGGCTAACCTGCTAGCTACCTGCTCTTAAAGCTTCAATTACCTCAGGAAGTCCGCAGACACCTTTGTTTGCGTACGGCGTGAGTCCAGCTGCATAATTCACAGACATGGCTGCAGACGGTAGTGTACTTTTGTTTTTTTTCTTTAATAAAATTAGTCGTGTTTTGTCCGGGCGGCGAAAATTTACCAAGCGATAGTTACGATGACGACATCAAAAAGCGACTGGGTGATGCTGCATTCAAGGACTTTGGGAAATTAAGACTTCACCTCTGTGTTCAGAAGACGTTCCACATTGAACCTCCAAGTTGTTACATATATACCAACGGATGCTAAAGGTCTCTTAATAAATTAAAGTTAATAAACAAAATGATGGATATCTTAAGAAATAAACAAATTTTTTGTAATAAATTATCTTGAGTTAACATTATTATTTGAAAATCATTTTAATAGCACTACATTGTGAATGAAGACTGTTTTATAGATACAATTCCCCGTCACTTTATTAGGCGCGCCACAGAGCTCCTTAATGGAAAGATCTAAGCAGCCAATTATATGGCAGTAGCTCAGTCCATTTATTTGTGCAGACATGGTCAAGACAACCTCCTGAAGTTCATACTGAGGATCAGAATGAGAAAGAAAAGTGATTTAGGGACTCTGAACGTAACAGTTGTTGGTTCTAGATGAGCTGGTCCTGGGATTTTACCCCACAACCATCTCTACAGTTTATAGAGTATAGTCAGAAAAAGAGAAAATATCAAGTGAGGCAACAGTAACTAACTTTAAAAAAAAAAAAAAAAAAAAGCAATGTGAATGCAGAAAATGTGAAGATTTTGCCTGAAATGCTTAAAAATATTTGAAATATTCAAAGCAGTTTCTGATTGGTGTCAGCTTGTGTGCCTGCTTGTTTCTATACCACTCAGTCTGCTTATATCACTGTGTTTTACAGTCATGTCTAAATCTGCTGAGTTTGATTCCCACCAATCAGGCGAATAGATGAAAGTTACAAAAAAGAAAAGCATAAGCATACGTCTCCAGAAAAAGTTTTGGTACTATAACTGTTTCTGTAGCACAAAGTACGCAGAAGTGCACAAAATAAGAATAACATAATAAACTAGAAATAAATAAAAATATATCTTCACATTGAGAGCTGCTGCACACAGCTTGTGAAGCAAACGGTGCAGTTTATTGTGAAATCAGTGGATAATAATGGAAATAACATGACAGTCAGACCCACATGCTCCAACATGAAACCTGTAAATGGTAAATGGCCTGTATTTGTATAGCGCTTTACTAGTCCCTAAGGACCCCAAAGTGCTTTACACGTTCAGTAATCCACCCATTCACACACATTCACACACTGGTGATGGCAAGCTACATTGTAGCCACAGCCACCCTGGGGCGCACTGACAGAGGAGAGGTTGCCGGACACTGGCGCCACTGGGCCCTCTGACCACCACCAAGAGTCTTGCCCAAGGACACAACAACCGAGACTGTCCAAGCCGGGGCTCGAACCAGCAACCTTCTGATTACAAGGTGAACTCCCAACTCTTGAGCCACAATCGCCCCAATTATGTATTAAGGAATCAAGAAGAAAAAGCAGCCTTTACCTTATAGTAACCTTTTTTACAAATAGCTATGCAGCTTTGCTAATAATAAAACCAAAATATCAAAAATTCTTAAAATACAAAAAGTAACCCGCTTAAATGCAGGCATACAAATCAAGTGAAACAGAAGAAAAAGCTCTGTGGGTCTTTTTTTCTTCCAAATAAATCTTTATTTTTTCAGTTTTTAAATAGCTGAAAAATAAAAAAAAATACACAGGTGAATAAAACAACATAGTAATCATTCATACAGCTATATGTGCATATCTGTCACGGTTCCTGTTAAAGATGCAAACCAACACTGAAGACCACCGAAAGAGGAAAATAGTTACTTTTTCTCAATTGTTGTGTCACATGTAATTCATTATCCTGAGAAATTCAGTATGACTTCCCAATTTAATTAAAACAATCAATATTGCTGATGAAAAGGTTCACACAGAGCACACCCACACACACACACAGAAGAAAAAGAAAAAAGTCCAATCTCAACTAAGACAGAATAGCAATGGAAGAATAAAACATGATGGTCTTGTTCACTTCCGAGGACTGGCAGGAGAAAAAAAAGAAAAGAAAAGAAAAGAAAAGAAAGAACCTTGTTGAGAAGTGTGGGATCATAGACAATACCTACAATTGTTTCTGTCAATCAAACCTAATAATCTCGTCATCACATAACTCATTCTCAAGCAAAAAACAAAAAAAACAAAACACAGGCATAACATCTATCTGAAGAAAACAGTAAAATGAAAACAAGCTTGCAAGAGAGAACACAAAGAGCAAACAGAGTGCGACAAACAGTTACCAAATGTTTTGGGCTTTCTTTAAAACACACTTCTTTTGGTCTTTGGGTCAAGTGGGGCCCATCAGCGAGTGACCTCCCCCGAGGAGAAATGCAATTCTGATCAATAATTAGCTCCGCCCCAACAACTCCCTGGTGATCATCCTACACAACTCTTAATCTGAACTACTTCAAATAACACAACCCTACACTTAAAATGACAGGAGAAATACATCCAACAGTAACCAGAAGAAAACACGGCAAAGATCAACTTCATGTTAGGAAAAAAAACAGAAAAAAAAAGTTCACGTGAGGATTTGACCTTCCGATTGAGCCAGCCGGTCCTCCGGGCAGAGAGTCCTTGTTGTTGAAGTCTTTGTCATCACACGGATCATGACGTAGATAAACGGTCCACCAGTAAAAGAGACAAAAAGCTTTGAAAAGAAGTTCCGGCATGCACAGGAACTTTGAAAACATCGTCATGTGACAATTAAGGTCTTGTCCTATCAAAGCGGATCAGACTGTGACACTTGGAGAGGGGAGAAAAAAGACAAACAAACCCAAAAACAAAACAAAAAACAGAATATTTGCAGCACAGCAAACGTGCTGTTTGAAGTCCTCAATCTTCTGTTCATCACTGTGACCAACTAGCAGTGAGCAATAACCAGTTACAATTAGGGAAAGAAAGATATGCAAAAGACAGGCTGAGAAATGTTTGGAAGTGTTTGCACCAGTGCAAATGTTGCTATTGTTGACAGTTGGGTTTTTTGTTTGTTTTTTTAACCCCACAACACCTTACACTATACATGGGACTGAGAAACTTGGCAGGGTATGTGAGAGTTATGTTTTTTTATTTTCTTTAAAGTAAGGATTTAGGTGATGATAAAAACTGAAGAAACTGGTGACTTTTGTGCTGGTGCAAATCTTACCAGGTCAGAGCCTTCCTCAGCAAGGCATCAATTTCAACCTCCAAGACGCATTCAGAGGCGAGAGGAAAAAAGCTCTGTGTTGGTTTAGAGGAGGGAAGCTTCCAATCTTTCTTGGTTGTAAACCTAGAATATCTGGCAACCCGGGCAGAGAGAGGAAGGGTAGCACACGTCAGCTAAGATCGGGGTGCCGGAAAAAAGCGTGTCAGGACTCCTCATTGCCTGAGTCGTCTTCGTCATAGCAACAGTCGCCATCCTCGCCTTCCACGTCGTCTTCGTCGTAGCAATAGTCATAGAAGAGGTCGGAGCCTTCGTCGGGGGCTGGGGCGCGTGTGCGGACGCAGTACTCCGCCAGCGTAGTGGGCACTTTCACGCCATCGCGCTCAGCTTCAGCCTTGGTAGCCAACACTTGTTTTCTGAGGGGAGATCGAGTGGCGTCATTACAAACAGCTGGAGATTTACTATCATTTTCTGTCTTTCCATAAAAGATCAAAGAAATCTGAAGAAAAGTTCCCACCTTATCCGCCAACAGTCAGCTGATCTTTTGCTACATGAATGAAGCTGTGCAAAATTTTACCTTTATGCTATCAATATTTTACAAGTACAGAGTCCACACACCCACAACAGTCATCTGGTTAGGTCGCCTCCGAGGTACTTCCCTCTGGAGGTTTTTTTTTGGAGTGAACTCCAGCTTTGAACATTCAAGATTTTTATTTTCTGAACACATTTATTCCCAGAAGAATGGCGGTTCACCAAGTTTTAATAATGCACTGGACAGTTTTAGCTGTTTCAACAATCACTACATCTGTATTTCTCTGCTTGATGCAAGGCATTAGTTTGACCCTCTGAATCAGTAAAATCTTCTCTACAACTACAGGATACATCTGACATGAAATGACTTTTGTTTTGCACAGCGAGTGAGTTTACACCATTTCTTTTAACTGTGAATCATGCAAACTGTTTACCTGATGATCTCCACATACTCCCGGTCTTTGCCTTTGCTGTCTCTCCATTTGCGGTACATGACAGACGCGTCCACATTGGCAGGAGAAAAGGTGTTGGGTTCATTCAGCAGTGAGATCACACTCAGCAGAATGGTCCTGGAAGCAAACACAAAGGTGGCAGTCAGCGTGGCATCTACTGCAGGACACGAACACACAAGTTATGGGAATTAAAACAAAAAGAAAAAAAAAAAGGAACTAATTTCTACTTTCTCCCTTATGTTAATTTTTTAAAACACATTTTATTTTAGAATTGGGTGAATTTAGAAATTTGGATAAAGAGTCTCCAATTATGGATATAATGCTAATTATTCTGGCAGATAGATTATTTTAAACTTTTCAAAAATGCTGTAAATGACAGTGAGGTAACTTGCACTGGATAAAACAATGAGCAACTAGAACACTGGACTGTTTTGATTAAAACAGACCTCTCTACGCCTTTGTAAATCTTATTAAAACAAGGTTGAGGAGGATTGTTGTCCTAAGACAGGGATCAGCAATCTTTAACACCAAAAGAGCCATTTGGACCCGGTTTCCACGCAAAAGAAAACACTGGGAGCCACAAATACTTTTTGACATCTAAAATGAAGATAACACTGTATATATTGTTTTTTACCTTTATACTTTGTGTGAACAACTAAGGTGTGTTGCTTATGAAATCCATGAAGTGCTACAGCAAAAACTAAATTTTATTTATGTAATTAACACATTTTGAACTCTTAAAGAAATATAACAAAAGGAAAGACACCCAGCTGAACTAAAATGATCCATGTAGCAAACAAAAACTGTAAGCCGCCACCCTTATATCGCCTTTGGGTTTTTTGAGCCTTGACCTGACTTTTAAAAAAAAATTATTGGGAAAAAAAGCACTATGTTGCTAAAAAAAAGAAAGAAATAGATATTTACAATATTCTGCCTAAATATGTATTTTACCTGGTTAATGTGTGTGGCGGGGCGTGGTCTGCAGCGCCGCTGCAGGGGAGGCGGACGCACCTGAGCGGCACCCGCAATCACGCCTCGCCGATTTAACGTCTGTGCTCTCTATGCTGTTGTTGGTGTGTGTCGAACTGTGAGCTGAAAAGCTGCAGCCATCTGTGTGCGTACAGCAACCATGTGTGAAAAGTGGTCAATAAAGAGATGCTGAAAAGCATGTTCATGCAAACATCGTCAGGTCTGTCGTGGTATGTTTACAATGGGACTTCTGCTCCTGAACCTCTGCGCACAGCGTCTGCAAATCGGGGCTGTACGAAGTCACTTTCATCTTTACGCAAGACTGTAAGCTGTCATCTGTGAGGCGTGAGCGGAGTTTGTTTTAACATAGTTCACGGTGGAGAATAGCTGCTGACATAATGTGGATCCGAAGATCCATAATTGGCCTATCTGGGGTTGAAAGTCTCGATAAATGCACGGCGTTTCTGCGGGTATACCGGCTTCCGCGAGTGTGACGCTTATTTTGAGCGATGAAGAAATAATAGAATATAATTTTATTTTTATATTTCAATATCACAATAATCTAACAATTTAGAACTACACGTTAAAAAAAAACAAAAAAAAAACTAACATAAATAAAATACACTTCAGCCAAATACTTCAAATTTATTTTCCCAAACCACGCAGTGCCGCACTATAAGGACTAAAGAACCGCATGTGGCTCCGGAGCCGCAGGTTGCCGACCCCTGTCCGAAGACAACAACGTAAAACAACACTAAGATTGTCACTGAATGTTCAGCATGTTCAGAAATGGTGACTTTTGTATTTTTGTGTAATAACTTGTGCTCTGAAAGCAATGCATGATAATGTACTTCTACTATAATAAAACAGTATAAAGGAGGATATCTTCCTCTTCCTACTGAATGATAATGCCTCCATACTGCAAAAAACAACAGGCGACTCAAACTGCTTTAACTAGCAAGGTGTATAATACATTGAATGCCCACATATGGATTCAGTTTCTAGATACAAGTAAAAAGAAGCCAATGAAGATGAATGTCATGTGATAAGACTCTGACTCAGGTAAATTATTGAAGTGGCTGACACAGAACAAAGACGGGAGGTACCCAAGAAAGGAGAGACATGAGAGATAATGAGGGAGTGCTAACCGGACGTTCTGGGTGGGATTCCATCTCTCTGAAGGCAGCTCTCCGCTCTGTGGGTCGTCCACTGGAGGGTGCAGTATAGAAATACACACATCTCCATTCTAAAAGACACAGAGGGGAAAGAAAGCTCCTTCAAATGTGATTAAGTCAAGTTTTAGTTATAGAGCACTTTTTAAAAAAACAAGAATCTGATAAAGTCCTGTATAAAAATACTAAACACACCACACAAAATATAAATAATTAAAAAAAAAAAAAAAAAAAAAAAAAAGCCAATCCCCCGCTACGGAGAGATTATGGAGATTGACTACCTGATGTTTTCAGCTGGGTTGAACACCTTAAGGTTGCTGGCAGTCAATTAACTGCCAGCAACCTTAAGGGAACATGTGTCAGCAGCTCAGATATGTATGGTGGCGCTGATCCATTAAAGGCTTCAAAAACAAACAAACACATTTTTTTAATGGGTCTAATGGGCCCCATGATGCAAGTGGTATTTGATCATATGAATCATGAGGCAAGCCTAGGACAGCTGCTCCCATCACAAACAGCAGTGGGAGGGCATTCAAGTATGTCAAGTTGTTACCTCATAGATGTTGGGGTGCCACATCTTGGTGAGGAAGCGGAAAGCCGGAGGGGAGTAAGGGTAGTCTAGAGGAAACTTGATTCGAGCCTAGGACAAAAAGAGACCTTTGGGGCTTGAATTGTGTGGCAATCTTTATTCATTCAGTAAAGCCTGTGTATTGTATTACATTAAGTGAAGTAATCACACCACTTTGGCTTTCTTACCTTAAAATATCCCCCTTCATAGTGAGTGTTTGGTGGTCCAAAAATGGCCACTTCCCAGTTGTATAAATCAGCCTCGTCCACCAGTGTTATTTTGAATCCCTCCACGGGCTCCTCCTGAAGGCTCTTCAGTTCCAGCATGAGTGCTTTCTGTGAACTGGCTACATGAGGGGCGTCGGGTTGCGCCATAATGTTGTTGGTGGTGGTGGTCTGGGTGGCTGTCGGGATATTCTGGAGTGAACAGCGGACAGTTTCCTTCTGTTCACGCGAACACGGCAAAGTTAGCCTAATAAGCCAAGCAGCCTACCCTGAAAACAACAACAGTACCGAGACAATAAAACAGGCCAAACGTGTCAGGCTGTGCTCGAGCCAAACAAAGGTGGCGTTGATCTGTCCCCGAAACAGAGAAATTATTTACCAATGTCAACACTCAGAGAAATCTGCAACTGACCAACCATTGTGTCAGACCCGCGCCTCCAGCTTTAGCTGATCTACCTGGCAGAACAGCCGCGGATATAAGCCGTAAATCTACTGATAGCTGTAGGCTAATGGGAGCTAGCTAACAAGCCCTACCTCACCAACCAGATCGAACCGATCCTAGCACGGCGCGAATACTTCCTAACCGCATACAAGAGCCAGGCTAGGACAGAAAACACACCTATATACCCAAACCCATGAATTCTTTACGGCAACAGCCGGAAAATATAGCTCATACGGCCATAAGAGAAGACAGGATAGAGAAGAATGTTGCTGAAAGGAGTCCCCTTTCCTCTACAAACAGGCAATGGCGCCCTGTGATATGCGGGATTTGTAGTCCAATTTCCACCTGTCAACATTATTTTTCCCCTTTAGAGCAGCAAAGAAGGCGTGCCGTGACGCATTCAACTGTCTTATTACATAAGTTTATATAAAATTAAATTTACCCAGAAAAAATAATAGCTTTTAGAGCAATAATTCTTTAACATTTTATTTGAGAGGGAATTTAGGGAACTGCATTTGCCACTTTCTGACGTCACAAAAACGCCAAATATTGTTCGTGCTTCTGAGCTGTTTTCACCCTGAAATTATTTCAACACACTGACGGTTCTCAGTTGTATTCAGATGGTACTCCGAGGAGGGGTGCGGATTTCATAAATCAACAGTTAATAAACAGCGGGCCATTTGTTTCTAGTTTATTTTTCTCAAGGTTCTCGTGACGTAAATAATACGCGCCATTTCACA
The DNA here is from genome assembly GCF_965226115.1 of Aulonocara stuartgranti. Classification (NCBI taxonomy): domain Eukaryota; kingdom Metazoa; phylum Chordata; class Actinopteri; order Cichliformes; family Cichlidae; genus Aulonocara; species Aulonocara stuartgranti. The sequence goes on from NC_138954.1 coordinate 22,464,383, forward strand.
GAAAGCCCCTTCGAGGGGGGCTTTTTGCTGCCCCGTTAACTAGTTAAATATGTAACGGTTTTATTTTATTTTATTTTTAATATGACCTAAAAATGTGAAATATTGACATTATTTGCTTTTTAATCGTTCCAGTGCCGTTTAACCAGGTACGAACAGAATATGTCTTAAAAAGGCCCATTTGTTACATCTTATTTATGCGACAAACTGGTGTTGGGACCCCCTATTGAGAGAAAGTTCGCAATGAGTTCCAAGTCTCGACGTCGGGCTCGCTCCAAGTCCAGAAGTCGGAGCCGAGATCGGCCGAACAAGTCTAGAGGAAACAAGTCTAGATCCCCAGATGAGAGGAGAGACCACAGTCGGTCTGCCGACGGGAAAACGGCCGCTCGTGGTAGGGGAAGATCCTGCAGTCAGGACTCCAGCGATGGCTCTACGGCCCGACGTCGGCCTCAGCACAGGGGCCGCTCTGGTTCCAGCAGCGGCTCGGAGAGCGACCGGAGGCGAGAGAGTCAGAGGAACAGGTCGAAGGGTCGGTCATCAAGGTAATCGCTTTGCGAAGCGGAGTTGGCTGCTTACTTGGGATTTTATATATTATGATGGTAGTAGCAGGCCTCATTTGAACACATCGAGTGACTCCGTAAACGTAACGTTTTTCTGTCCGAATTGCGACAGCGAAAGGACATCAACAAAAACTATTCTTTTTGGGGGGAATTCCAGGAATCAGCATGCATCTATGCTTTTGCTTAGGCGCTAAATATAATTTGATGTTGACTTGCAGAACTGAGCAAGGCCTTACATTTAAAAAAGGAAGAAAAAAGATGTGTCTGTTGTTTTATTATTTGAAGAACTCATACCACCAGTGCGTGTGGCGCAGTATTGCTTACTGCAACATGCCTGTGAGACCTTCGTAGATATTCTGTCTATCCATCAATCAATCATCCGAAGGTTGTAGTGGCAGCAGGCTAAGCAGGGTATTCCAGACACCCATCTCCCAAGCAACACTTTCCAGTCCTTGCTGGGAGATACTGAGGCATTTCCAGGCAAAGTGAGATGTATAATCTCTTCAGTGGGTTCTGGGTCTAGCTCGGGGTCCCCTCCCCAAGGAGAAGGCATCTTATTACCGTAGATCACCAGGGTTTTTTCCCCCCAATATCAGCTTTTTAAAAATGTATTGCCGGAATTAAATTTAAATTAACCCTTCTTTTTTGAAAAGCAAATTGCATTTCTGAATTGAATCTTTTGTTGTTCTGTATGGTTTTTAATTGGATGTAGGTAGGGTTTAAATCATTGTACAGCATAAGGTTTGTTGTCACTGCATAAAATATACATAAAAGAGATGTGTGCACAGTATATTGCTGTATCGATGTTTGTCCCATCCTTGGTTGAGTGCCAGGCTGCTGCACAGTAATCCAATCAACTGATAGCAATGCTGATGTTCAGTGACGTTAGTGTTAGTCTTTATGTGAATGAAAAGACCTTCTGTAGATATAATCCCTATATCAACTTGTTATGGTAACTCCATTGCATGTAGTAATAATAATAATAATAATAATAATAATAATAATATAATAATAAAAAATATGTTTTTAACTGTATTCAACGGGACCTCAGAGTTTCCTGTTATGTGGTTTTTCTGTAGTTAATATTGTATTCCTGCATTTACTGTATTAAATCACACTTTCTGTCTCAGTCCTGATTCAGATAATACAAAAATGAGGAGGAGAAAGGAACAGGAGAGTCATAGAACAACATCCCGAGAGAGGAGAAAGGGAAGATCCCAGTCCAGTTCTGACTCCCATGATGGAAGCGGCGACAGAGAAAGGAGAAGAAGAAGGAGTCCTGAGAGAGGGAGTCCACCGAGAGACAGACAGAGGAGGGAGTGGGACAGAGAGAAAGAGAGGTACAAGAACAGTGGCAGAGACAGCGACAAAAGTCGAGAGCGAAGGAAGAAAAGTGAAGACAGGGAGCGCGGGAGGAGTAACAGAAGCCAAGAGAAGTCTGACCGGGGCAGAGGCAAGCAGCGCTTCAGTTCGAGTGAGTCATCTGAGAGCTCAGAGTCTGATTGCGAGAGAGGCGCACTCAAGGAAAAGGAGGAGAGGAACAAACAGAAGGAGATGATGAAAGCTCTTGAGACACCAGAGGAGAAGAGGGCCAGAAGGTTGGCAAAGAAGGAAGCAAAGGAGAAGAAAAGGAGAGAGAAGATGGGCTGGAGTGAGGAGTACCTGGGATACACCAATGCAGACAATCCTTTTGGGGACAACAACTTATTGGGGACATTTAAATGGCAAAAGGTGAGTTCCTGACTGCAAAAGTTTGGATATTTGCCTGTCATAACCTGCTTTTGAGACCTTGTATCCCATCCACGGTTCTTTTTGCTTCCTCAGGCGTTGGATAAGAAAGGTATCGGTCATCTCGGAGAGAAAGAGCTCAAAGAAAGGAACAAGTGTATTCAGGAGGAGAACCGTAGAGAGCTGCAGAAGGTAAGAACTGTGGGATAAAAATCTTCCACATTAGTGCTCACACAGTGCCTGACTTTTTATACAAATGCTTAAAAAAAGGATGGAATTTCACTTCCCAGGCAAAACATGGAGGATCAGTTTTAAGTTTAGAGATTGGGAGCGACATATTTATACACCAACTTTATGTTGATGTAGGTGAAGCAGCTGCGTCTGGAGCGGGAGCGAGAGAAGGCCATGAGAGAGCAGGAGCTGGAAATGCTGCAGAGAGAGAAAGAGGCAGAATATTTCAAGACCTGGGCTGAACAGGAAGACAACTTCCATCTGCATCAGGCCAAACTAAGGTTAGTGTGGCTCTTACTCCACTATGATTGGATCAGTTTGTTTAAACCTCCACCTTCTACATCTGTTTATCTAATTAACCCTGCTTCACACCCTTGTTCTTTGTCTCTGCAGGTCTAAGATTAGAATCCGTGACGGCCGCGCGAAGCCGATCGACCTTTTGGCGAAGTACATCAGTGCAGAAGATGATGATTTGGCAGTGGAAATGCACGAACCATACACGTTCCTCAATGGGCTCACGGTCACTGACATGGACGACTTGCTAGAGGACATAAAGGTTTGTAGATGTGCTTAAATAAAGTGTAAAAGTTCTGTTTATGAAAGGACTGATTTTAATACAGTGTTTCATAATATGCCCATACAGATACAATATTAAAAACCCAGCTCAATTTGTAGTGTCAAGTTTAGACTGTATGTAAAACATAACATTACTCACTACGTTATGAGCTACTGCTATGAAATCTCATGTTATAGTACTGTGCAAAATTCTTAAACTATCCCGTTTCTTTATATTTTGCTTCCTGATGTTAGATGTTATTGACATTTTTTAAGTGCTCTTGAACAATAGTTCTCCTGGCTTCCTGAAGGCTCTTCTTTGATCACTGGCATCTATTTTGCTTATTTTCAGTCCAGTCCTTGTACCTGACCTTTCTCAGAGGAATCGTTGTTTGTTAAGCCACCATGAATCATTCGAGCATAAAAAGAGACCTTACCTTACGCAAGGGATGGATCTGTGCCATGTTTATCATCGACAGACAACTTGGCAAATAACCAATTTGAAATTGAATCTTCAGGCACTTTGTTACTCCACAGCATATTTCTTTACTTCAGTCAAGAACTGTCTCAGTGGAAGGGTGGCAGGAAGGAAGGAAGAAAGGGAAACAGGGAGGAGCGGGTTAGGTATACCAAATTACACAAGAGCTGGACTGAATCTGTTCAAAAGGTCTTGTAAAGTAATGAATCCAAATTTGAAGTTTTTCATTCAAATTGTCATTAACATGTACAGAGGAGGTCTAAAACTCAGTGTCCACAACATTCTGTAAAACATGGTGGGCTCGCTGTCATAGTTTGGGGCTGCTTTTCAACCAGTGGTGTTGGACAGGAAGTCAGAATTGACGGAATTATCAACACAGGAAAAGAAAATGCTGGAAGGCATCTGATTGGCAACGGCTTCATGACAGTGATCCCAAACACACTATCAATTGGCCTTCCCAGTTTAACATTATTGAAGCAGTGTGGGATCATCTTGATAGAGAATTGAACAAAAGGCAGCAAATATCCAAAGAAGGACTTTGAATTTCCTTCAAGAAGCCTCGAGAACTATTCCTGGAGACTACTTATTACAAGTCTTATTATTATGTATTATAAGAAAGCTGTCTAAGAGAGTTGGTCATACAAAATACTGACTTTCAAGCTTGCTGGAATTGTATATTTTTTGCCTTTTATATACTGAATTTCTATGTACGTTTGCACCAATCTTCCATTTCTAATAATGTCATTAATGATATAAAGATAAGGGGTGGGTCAAGACTTCTGCACAGCACTGTAGATAATATTAAGTCCTAACTTGAATATTGACTTTTACTTTGTAAAATACCTGAGCACAGATTAGTGTAAGTATCCACACAGCAGATGGTGTTAATTGGTAATTGCTTTAAAATTCTCCATTTGTCAGAATCACTTCAAACATGGTGGCGAAGTCCAATTCAGGGACTCAGATTAGCTGACCTCATGCTTAGCAGGCTACCACCTAGTATGGCCACCTAGGAAGCGACCATCTCTCACACTTCAAGTCTTAATAATATAAATGTCACAGAATAAAGGAGGCAAATCAGCTGTAGGTTGTTTAGTGTAAATCTATATTTATACATATTTACTGTAAAAATGTCAAAAGATGCATGTTAACATGTACTGATCTTAAAGTGCAGCATAATTAAAACATTACTGCATGCACAATGTTCTGGTAGGTGTACATGGAGTTGGAACAGGGCAAGAACGTGGACTTCTGGAGAGACATGACCACCATCACTGAGGATGAGATCAGCAAACTGAGAAAACTGGAGGCCTCTGGAAAAGGGCCTGGTAGGACACCCGTCACATTGTTCCTCTCTAATGGCTTTTCTCCTGATATGATTCTCTCTCTTTCTTTTTTTTTTTAAATTACTGTAATGAAAGTGGAACCCCGACTTGCGAATACCCCGTTTCACAAAAAGTTCAAGTTACGAAGGCACTGAACGGCAATATTTTTGCCCGTGTTACGGCAAAATGCCCGCGTAACGAAATCCGCTAGCTCTGATTGGCTGAGCCTACAAACCCCACGACGCCTTCTGAATCATGTGACAACCCCTTGGCTTCCGTACTTGCGCTTCGCTGTTCCACTTGAACAACACAGCAATTAGCCTATAGCCTGTCATTCATCCAAAATGAGGCCTGCAAGTGATGCGAGTGAAAAAAGGAAGCGTAAAGTGCTCTCGATGAAAACAAAGAGAGAAATTATTGATAAATATGAGCGAGGTGTGAAACTTGGTGCTATTGCATGTGAGTATGGCCAAAATCCTTCGACCATAGGAACAATTCTAAAAACAAAAAGAAGTCCTCAAAGCAGGTAAACCTTCAATGGGCACCACCATCATGTCCAAAAGGAAGGACCCCCATACACGACAAGATGGAAAGTCTTCTCCTTGTTTGGATTAAAGACAAGGGAAAGACTGGCAATACCCTCACAGAGACGATCATTTGCGAGAAGGCGTCTTCAATTTATAATGATTCAGTAAGTAAGGCAGCTTCCAATGAGCAGCCAACGGCATCAAGGTCCTCGCAGGAGGCACCCCCAACCTCCCCAGAGTTCAGTGCATCGCATCGGTGGTTTGATCTGTTCAAGAAGAGGACTGGCATCCACTCCGTTGTGCATCACGGTGAGGCAGCAAGTTCCGATCACAAGGCTGTCGAAGAATTTGTTAAAAAATTTGAGGAACTTATCAATCAAGAAGGCTACATCCCCACAGGTATTCAACTGTGACGAGACCGGCCTCTTCTGGAAAAAAATGCCGCCGCGTACGTATATCATCGCGGAGGAAATAAAGATGCCAGGCCACAAGCCCATGAAGGACCGTCTTACCCTCGCCCTGTGTGCTAATGCCAGTGGGGACTGTAAGGTCAAGCCACTCCTAGTGTACCACTCACAAAATCTGTGTGCCTTCAAGAAACACAAAATTTTAAAGGATAGGGTCGAGGTTATGTGGAGGTCCAACCCCAAGGCCTGGGTGACCTGACAGTTCTTTGTCGAATGGGTCAACTTGGTCTTTGGCCCTGCTGTCAAGAAGTTCCTTGAGGAGGATGATCTTCCCATGAAGTGCCTGCTGATCATCAATAACGCCCACGCCCACCCCTCTGGCCTCGAGGATGACATCCTGGAGTTCTCGTTCATCAAGGTTCTCTTCCTCCCTCCTAACACGACCCTTCTCCTCCAGCCAATGGACCAGCAAGTGATCTCTAATTTTAAGAAACTGTACACGAAACACATGTTCAAACGGTGTTCTGACATAACAGACAGTACGCAGCTCACCCTCAGGGAGTTTTGGAAAAGTCATTTCGACATCGTTGCATGCCTCCAGTTGATTTCTTTGGCATGGCGGGAGGTGAGCCGTCGAACGCTGAATTCTGCCTGGAGGAAGCTGTGGCCTGATGCTGTTGCCCCTCGAGATTTTGAAGGCTTTGAGGGAGAGGAGGGGGAACCTCAACCTGATGTCGAGGTTGAGGAGATCGTAAATCTTGGCACCACCCTGGGACTGGAGGTTGACGAGGAGGATATAAACGGCCTTGTGCATAAACATCAAGAGGAGCTGTCAACGGCAGAGCTGCAAGAGTTAGAGGCGATGCAACACTCATCAGTACAGCAACAATTCAGCGAGGAGGAGGAGGAGGCCGTCATACCATCGGACGATATCAAGTGCAATCTCTGCACTTTTTAGAGGGTGGCCGATTTGTCAAAAAAAAAATCACCCTGAAAAGAACTTTACCGCTCGGGCTATTGAGCGTTTTGGTGACGTCTGACTGTCCCACTTCAGATCCATTTTGAAAAGTAGAGAGAAACAGATGTCGTTGGATAGATTTTTCACAAAGAGGCCGACAACAAGTCAACCTTCAGGTGCAAGTGTGCCTTAGAAGGCGAAAAGCGTTGAAAGTGGCAGAAGTGATTAGTTAAAAAACATAAAAATG